>NC_029774.3:45481826-45595504 GCF_000817695.3 Arachis duranensis
AAAGGATGCATTGCACTCACACCAAACCCAAAACTCTTAAATATGGTAAAACATATACCACCGAATGGGAACTTTTAAAATGGGGACAAGATTATGATTTTTCCCGTTAAAACATTAAAATGACGGAAAACCTCAGGCACCTTTACCAAACTTATAAATCTATTTCAAGCATTACTCTAATGGGTTCATGATACTTATGTAGGGCACCCTAAAATGAATTAGTTGCAACAATAAAAACATTGAAAATGAATAGTCAAAAAGCACCAGTAAAACAATTACACTAAGAAAAATTGATAAAGTAAATAGACCTGGATTTCTGTTTTGTCTTTTTCTCTTCAATTTCAGGTCTATCAGATTTCAGTTTCTTACTTATTTCAGTAGTAGCTCAGACTGCCGCTAACTCTGTTGTAGACTTCATGGTGGCAGCTTTATTGGCAGCCTGCTGTGTAGTCATGGTTTGTTGCATAAGCAGAGCTTGCTGTATCATCAAAGGAAGAGATGATGAAGCAAGGGAAAATAGATAGATTGAAAATAGTATCTACACACACACATTTTTATAATAACTAACTAACTTCAGAATTCTATTTTTAAGTTAATTTCATACTCATTTGTCATGTGGGGCCATAAAACTTAGAAATATTCATATCCTCGTCTTTGTGTCACTTTATACCTATATCTCATTTTCTATTAGAGCTTTATGCCATATGTAAATACCACATTATACCTCTAAACTATTCACAAAGATGGATTGGAAAATATAGTGAATCCTTGCCCTACCAGATAGCTCGGAAGTGGACATTTCTTTGTTCTTCCTGTCCACCATGGAGGAAAATGCTGTTTTCAACAAGAAAAAAAATATTAATAAGATTGAAGGAGCTAAGAGATGTGAAGGTTGAAGAAAGGATAAAAATTCAAACAGTAGAAAAGCATGGCAACAATGTCAATGTTGGGTGTTTCTGTTTTCGAGTTCCACAATCACTATTTTGCTTCTTCCAACTTAAATCCTGCCACAATTTCTTCTTGGAAGCTTGTGGTGGCTGTTCTTAGCAACAAGAACAAGATAAGGGCCCCTTTTGAGCTGAAGCAGGGGTAGTCTCATATCTTTCACGAGTTTTCCTTTGGGCTAAGCATAGAGGTGATTGTATAGAAATTAACAACAACTAATGTAAAATTGATGCTTAAGTTTTTTATTTTGTCAAAGTTAACAACAACTAATATAAAATCACAGAAATCAAACCAAATTATATTAATTACAAAAATCACAACAATTCTTTAATAATTAAAATCACATAAATCACACAGAGAGAGTTATCGGAAGGGAGAGGCTAACGATGGTGAGAGCTTCAGTGCGACGCCATGGTGTGAGAGAGAGAGAGAGAGAGAGAGAGAGAGAGAAGAACACGAGAAAACTTGAGAAGATGAAGAGGGTTTCTGAAACCAAATAAAAGAACAATTTTTTTGTTTCTCAGATGTATATTTGTTTTTTATTTTTTTTACCAAAGATAGGGAGACTCAAACCTGCGACTCTAAATGAGTATGAGAGACTATGCCATTTGAGTTATAGCTCATTGACTTGTTTTGTTGTTTAAATTATTTGAAAATATAAAATTAAGATTAGTTAAATTTTAAAATTTGATTGATTTAAAAGGGTATTTTTGGCTAATTGAATAAAGTAAGGATGTTTAAGACTTTTGAAAAAGTAAATAAAAATTTATTTTTTCTTTTTATTTAATCAAAAGGGTGTTTTAATAAAAGTAGTGATATAATATATATTTTTTAAAAAAAATTAGATGCTGATGTGGAAAATAAAGGTTTAATTACTCTGTTGGTCCTTATAGTTTCGCGAAATTTTCAATTAGGTCCCTATAATTTTTTTCTTTTAATTGGATCCCTGCACCAATTTTTTTTTCAATTAGGTCTCTCTTGGTAGTAAATTGGCTTAATTGTATAAGGACCCAACTTAAAAAAAATTGGTGTAGGGACTCAAATAAAAAGAAAAAAAGTGTAGGAACTCAATTAAAAAAAATTAGTGCAAGGACTCAATAAAAAGGAAAAAAAGTATAGGGGCCTAATTAAAAATTTTACGAAACTATAGGGACCAACAGAGTAATTAAACCAAAAATAAATTCCACATGGCTTATTATTATTTGTCCATATTTTAAACGTGTCGATACGTATGAATTTATCATCGTACTGAAGCAAACTGCATGAACCATAGTTGTTAAAATCGGATAGGACCAACCGGTTCGACTGAAAAATCAATAAACCGAATCCTGTATTAGTTCAGTTTAGTGTACTGACCGCTTAAGAAAATAAACCGATCAAAACCAACATGAACCGTTCAAACTGACACAAACCGAATCGAACCAGTCCGGTCAACAAACATAGTCAATGGTCAACCCGCGTGCGGCGTGAAGAAATTTTAAAAATGGAGTGCAAGAGATGAAAGTTGAACTTAGCTCTTCTCATATGAAGACCAAGTTAACCAACATTGCACTAATTTATTTTTTTGGTATCATTTGTGCTTTTTATAGTATATATCGCATGTTACATAATATCCTAACTAATACACACACACACCAGTTCGGTCAACAAACATAGTCAATGGTCAACCCGCGTGCGGGGTGAAGAAATTTTAAAAATGGAGTGCAAGAGATGGGAGTTGAACTTAGCTCTTCTCATATGAAGACCAAGTTAACCAACATTGCACTAATTTATTTTTTTGGTATCATTTGTGCTTTTTATAGACACAGACACATTTTTTTGGTATCATTTGTGCTTTTTATAGTATATATCGCATGTTACATAATATCCTAACTAATACACACACACATACACACACAAAAACACTTAATTTAATATTTTTTATATTCAACATTTTTTAAACTAATTATTTTTAATTGAATTACAAATTAATTAATTTTAAAATAAAAAATAATAATTAATATAAAAATAAAATAAAAATTACTTATTCTGAGAAGAAAAATAAATTTATATATAACTATTTAATTATATAAAGATATTCAAACTTAAAAATTACTCATTGGATATAGTTCATAAATTGTTATTCTTATTGTGTCCAATTAAGATGCTATTATAATAGTACGGACTAAATTTATATCTATCTTTCTATTAGTTATTTATAGAATTTGAGACTTAATTGTTCTTAAAATGTTAGTAAAAATATGTATTTCAAATTTTAATTTTAGGTTTTTGACTATTTTATATTTTTATTTACATGAGACTGATTTGACTAGAGAAACCTCTTTTCCACGCAACCGTTTGATACTAGTATCGTCAATTCTGACCAGAGCCACCGGAAGCGTCAAATCTTCTTTCAACTGAGCAGATTTAGGTTCTAACACATGGCTAGCATCAGGAGTATACTTCCGAAGCTACGACATGTGAAATGTTCGAAAGATGGGGTAGTAGAGCCATCCAATATGCCACCGGTCCAATCCTCTCCAGGATTTGAAACGGACCAATGTACCGAGGATTCAGCATCTTCTCTTTAATTGCCCTACCTACTCCTGTGGTTGGAGTAACTTTAAGGAAAACATGGTCTCCTTTCTCAAATTCCAAGGGCTTCTGCCTCTAATCGGCATAACTTTTCTGATGACTCTGCGCAGTGAGTATCCTGTCTTGATCTCTTCAGTGGTCTCAGTTATCATCTCTGGCCCCAACAAGCCTTTCTCCCCAGCTTCATACCAGCATAGTGGAGATTGGAATTTCCTCCCATACAGAGCCTCATACGGAGCCATTCCAATGCTCGCATGGTAGCTATTATTGTACGCAAACTCCACTAGCGGCATATAGCGATCCCAGCTCACCGGCTGATCCAGAACATAAGCCCTCAACATATCTTCCAAGGTTTGGATCGTCCTCTAGGATTGACCATCTGTTTGAGGATGGTAAGATGTGCTCAAGGTTAATCGGGTTTCGAAAACTTTCTGAAATGCACCCCAAAACCTTGAGGTGAAACGAGGATTTCTATCGGAGATTATAGTAGCAGGTACACCATGAAGTCTCACAATTTCCTTTATGTATAACCGTGCTAGCTCTTCAAGGGTGTAAGTCATCCGAAGGTAAAAAGTGAGCTGACTTCGTCAGTCGGTCCACAATCACCCAGACAGCATCAAAACCGGCCCTAGTCCTTGGCAATCCCGACACAAAGTCCATCGCAATACTTTCCCACTTCCATTGCGGAACCTCTACAGGTTGAAACATCCTGGAAGGTCTCTGGTGTTCGATCTTTACTTTCTGACAGGTTAAACACTTTGAAAAATATTCCACCACATCATTCTTCATACCCGGCCACCAAAACATTGCCTTTAGATCGTGGTACATCTTGGTACTTCTCGGGTGAATAGAGAATCCGCTTTTTGTGCTTCCTTTAAGATATCTTGCCACAAAGTGCCAACATCCGGCACAATGATCCTACCTTAAATCTCCATAACCCATCTTGATCCTCCGACACTCTCCATTGCTTCCCTTGCTCAATGGCTGGTAACACCTTCGGTAACACGCCATCGTTTTCATGTGCCTTTAGGAGTTTGGATTTAAAATCACTTGAGATCTGTAATCTACTCAAACACAAAGTTTCAGATACTTCTTGAACACCAATGTTCAGGCTTTCGAATTCCTTGAACAACTCCTCTTCTCGAAGCATCATCCAAGTAGCATACAATGATTTCTGACTTAACGCATCCGCCACTACATTCACCTTCCCTGGATGGTAATTCAACTGAAAGTCGTAGTCTTTTAATACTTCTATCCACCTCCTCTGTCTCGTATTAAGTTCTTTCTGATCAAAGAGATATTTCAAGCTCCTGTGATCAGAAAAGACTTGGAACTTAATCCCATAGAGGTAATGCCTCCACACCTTTAGTGCAAACACAACCGCAGCGAGCTCCAAATCATGCGTAGGGTAATTAACTTCATGAGGTCTCAACTGACGTAAGGCATACGCCACCACATTACGATGCTGTATCAACACGCACCCTAGACCCTTTAGTGAGGCATCACAGAATACCTCAAAAGATTTATTTGGCTCAGGTAACACCAACATAGGCGCGGTGGTCAGCTTTTGCTTCAATGCCTGAAAACTCTCCTCACACTCAGGAGTCCAAACAAATGGCGTGTCCTTGCGGGTTAACCTTGTCAATGGCAACGCTATCTAAGAAAATCCCTTGATAAATCTTCGGTAATAGCCAGTTAAGCCCAGAAAACTCCTTATCTCAGTTACAGAGGTTGGTCGCCTCCAATCCATTACTGCCTCCACCTTAGATGGGTCTACTGCTATCCCCTGTTTACTCACCACATGACCCAGAAACTTCACCTCTTCCTTCCAGAATTCACATTTAGACAGTTTCGCATAGATTTTCTTTTGCTTTAGTATCTGCAACACGGTTTTCAAGTGTTCCGCATGCTCTTCTTCAGTCTTGGAATAAATTAGTATATCATAAATGAAGACAACAACGAATTTATCCAGGAATGGACAGAAAACTCTGTTCATATAATCCATAAACACTATAGGAGCATTTGTTAACCCAAAAGATATTACAGTGTACTCGTAATGACCACAACGAGTCTTGAAAGTGGTCTTAGGGATATCCTCACCCCTCACCCTTATCTGGTAATAACCGGATCGTAAATCGTTATTGGAGAAAATCCCAGCTCCTTGTAACTGATCCATGTGATCATCAATCCTCGACAGTAGGTACTTACTCTTTATTGTGACTTTGTTCAACTGCCTATAATCCACACAGAGCCACATACTCCCGTCTTTCTTCTTTACTAGTAACACTGGCGCACCCCATGGAGAAACACTTGGTTGGATAAAGTTCTTATCCAATAGATCCTCTAGCTGAGACTTCAGCTCGGCCATTTCTAGCAGTGACATCCTATAAGGAGCACTCGAGATTGGTCTAGGCCCAGGCACCAACTCAATAGCAAACTCAACCTCTCGGTTTGGTGGAAATTCATCAATATTGTCGGGAAACGCCTCTGGAAACTCACACACAATCAGAATTTGTCCCAATTTTTGATCGTCATCCGAAACACCCGCAGTTAACAATAAGATACCCTGACATACGGCCTAGAACAATTCACCGTCATAGAATTCAAGTAATAACTATTCAATACAACCGGTCCTTCTGTATCTTCCGGCATAAAATACGTCGATTTTGCAGAACAGCCGAGTAGGACATGGTTCTTAGATAACCAGTCCAATCTCAAGATAAGATCAAGACCGATCATCGGCAAGCAGATTAAATCATGGACAAACTCACGTTGCTTGACCCTAAATGAAACTTGCAGACATCCTAGCCTAGTTACCATGGCTTCATGGGTGGCATTATACACCTTTAGGTCATAACCTAAAACTACAATCTTCAATCCTAACTCACTAGCTTTTTTGAATGCAATGAATGAATGTGTTGCTCCCGAATCAAATAAAGCATTTAAAGTTTGACCAGCAATTTCACAGTTACATCAGATAAGTGTCTCAGATCCCTCGACACTTATAGCTGAGGTGGTGAACACCCGACCAGTCTGCTATGCCTTCCCTGCACCTTGTTTCTGCTTTTTCGGACAGTTTGTGGCTTTATGTCCCGCCTTACCACAAGAATAGCACAAACCCCATCCGGCCTTGCATGGGGCCACCGGATGGTGACTTCCGCACTTAGCACAAGCTTGCTCATTCTGAGGCTGCTTCCCAATTCTCCTCCCCTGGGAGTTGTTGTTTTTGGCCTTCTTGAAAGAGCCTCTCCACTTAAAAGGCGGACCTCTAGGAGTAAAGTTCTTCCCTTGGTTCTGTGGGAATGGTCCCCTATGGCTTCCTCTCTCAGTAGCTGCCTTCTTCACACACTCTTCAGTGACCCTACTCCTATTCACCAATTATGAGAAGGTTCTAATCTCTATTGGTCCCACTGAACTGAAGATATCGCTCTGGAATCCTCTTTCATATTTAATGCACATCCATTCCTCATAATCTTCCGGAGCTCCCTGACACATACGAAAAACCTAAACAGCTCCTCAAACTTGTCGGTATACTCAGATACGAACATAGCACCCTGCTTCAGCTGCAGTAACTCGAGTTCCTTGGCCGTCCTGACAGAAGTTGGAAAGTAATTTTTATAGAACTCCTCCTGGAAGGTATCCCCGGTGATAGGGTCATCACCCTGCTGCAGGAGACGTCGAACTCCTTGCCACCAATGCGATGCTTCCCCAATAAGCATATAGGTAGCGAATTCAACACAATGCCCTTCCGCTACCATCTGCACTTGTGGTGCTCACTCCATAGCCTAAAACCAGGTATCGACTTCAGTCGGACTAGTGATTCCCTTGAACTTGGATGGATTAACCTTCAAGAAGGTTGCCAGTGTCATCGGGCCCTGAGATCCACTTCCGTCATTGCCATGGGTTGTTCATCTGTTGCCCAAGAGCCACTACAGTGGCCTGCATAGTAGCAGTCATATTCTCCAACGCCGTCATAAAGTTCACGGGTCATTTGAATTGATCCCCGGCCCCTGAGGATTAGTACGACCTCTCCCACGACCTCTACCGCATCCACGAGGTGCCATCTGGTTCCTATACAGACCAAACAATCGATATCAAGTTGATCAGTCTCAATATTGGAAGTTTAGTGCTTCAAAGTCCCAAATGCATGCTCATGAACGTTTATGCCAGTTATATAAAGTAGATATACTAATAGCATATAACACACATAAAGAGAATGCACAGAAGCATAGTCACTCTGTCCCTCAGGCTCTATAGGAACAAACTGCTCTGATACCATAATGTAACACCCTACCATACAGAGTCTTATGCTTAAGTCATAACTCAGAGCTGGAAAGGTATTACAACCTCTAAAATAAAAATTTTGTACGTATAGTAGTGTAAAAAATGATTATAACTAGGATCCTTTGAAGAAAAAGGGATAAAACAAAATCGTAACTCGAAAGTACAACACTCTGATCGATAACGTAATGTAACGGATAAATGAATGAACTAACGTGAGATTATATATCCAAAAGAGTGCCAAAAACATGAATATCAAAACCCAAGATCTGGTCGCGAAGATAACTGGCCCGAGCATAAAAGTATATATATATATATCAAAATAAGAAAACCCAAAGAGACAAAAATACAGAAAACCTATTCTCCAAAACCACCTCTAAGAGGAGTCATCACATTATGTATTATTTAGTGGAGATAAAGTATCTAAGTGAAATCATAAAAACCAAAGTAAAGTCTCGAGAACCAAGGAATCTTCGCTAATCCAGAAGTCTCTAGCATGCATCAGCAAGAAGCCTCACGACCTGCATCTGAAAACCACAAAATCCGCATGGGTGAGAACTGGAGGTTCTCAGTATGGTAACAGTACCCACATATCTAACATGTAATGACCTGGGAAAGCCGAAGACATTCCTAGAACTTCCAACAGATAATTCAAAGCTTACAAACAGGCTAAACCATAATTGGCAACTGACTAAAGATCTTCAGTCTAACTAATACTTCCCTCTCCCAATACTTCAGACCTCCCAACCACCAGCAGGAGTATAATATGGCAACCACAGTTATATCAAACAAGAGATATACAAATAGAAAATAGATACGACATTTAGATAATTAGCAAGTAATATGCAGTCAATTAGACAATCTCAAACAATCTACATAATATACATATAATGAATGCCTGCCCTAATGGCTGATGATATCATCTGTCGGTTATATAGCTAACCCGACAAGTCTAGGTAGCTAACCATTGAACCGTCCCTCTATCGTGCATCCCCAACTCGAGTTATTCTCGATCATCATTGTGATCATAATCATAATTATAATCATACAACACCCACAATGGTGTTTATCCATACAACACCCACACTGGTGTTTATCCACGGGGGCGAGCTCATCCGGAACTTTCACAGTGTCCGGCCACACTTACGACATAGGGTCAGCAGAGTATCGAGTCTCCACCTAGAGCATGTGGTGGCTAGCCACTGCTTTCATCCAAGGAAACTTGTATCTCAGATAGTGGAAGTGCAACATTCACATTTCATTCAATAGTATATATGCATTTATACTCGGCCATAATTCAATAATGGCTCTGCCGTAACTCGGTAATAACTCAGCCATCCAGCTCATAATTTAATCCATAACCAGCTAATTCATTAGCAATCACAGCCCTTCGGCTCATGGCACATAAAGCACTTCCACCGCCATCCTCCGCATCTCATATGAAATTAAGTCATCCCCTAGCTTCATTCACAATTTACCACATCCCATAGCTCCTTTCTCATTGCTAGGCATATCATAATGATTTAAGACAGAAGGGGTGAGATCGGAGGCTTAGAAGTATGAAATTTGGCTTTTAAAACTCAAAAATCAACTTTGGGATAAACACAGGGTCACGCGTACGCACTGGCGACGCGCACACGTGGAAAAGCCAAAAAGCTTATTGACGCGTATGCGTCACCCACGTGTACGCATGGATGGGAAAACAGCCATGTGACGCGTACGCGTCAGCCACGCGTACACGTGGGTGCGTTTGTGCCCCACGCACAAAACTAGCACGATTCTCACACAACTCTCGGAAAGTTGGCTGGGTATTTGGTGCAGCGCATCGACGCATATGCGTCGGCCACGCGCACGCGTTGGAGGTGAAAATGACGCATACGCGTCTGCCACGCTTAATCGTGGGTGCGCGTTCTGCTAAAAATTTTCTAAGTTAAAAGATGCAAAATTCACAGTTTCAAACCCTAATCTTCTGACGGGCATAACTTCTCCGTTTTAAATCATTTTCACCTGTTCTTCGAACGGCATACACATCCCTGATCCAATTTCATTTCTAAACAAGTTTGGCACAAATCGGAAATCCAAAGTCCAAGTTATGCTCCGTCAAAGTATGCCCAAAAACCACATTTTCATACAAAACACAAAGTGCCATTTTCAAAACAAACCAATTCCAACCCTTTTCAAAATCAACCAAAACATACCAATTTCAACCCTTTTTGAAATCAGCCTAAAACATACCAAAATCAACGTCAAGCCTCCTCAACTCATACATTGACATCCTCATCAAATTCACAAAACACCATCCCATCGTTTTAATCCATCTCACTCAATTAACTCAATCTCAAACACATTTTCATGTCATATACTCTTTCTCATACTAATTTCCCACAACACCATTTCCAATCAACCATTATTACACATAATCAATATCATACTCACCATCAACATGGTTTCACCCACAATTCAACTTCAATCAATCATCAAGCATATATCACAACATGCATATCTCTCATGCATTATACCATCAAGGCAACAATAATCATAATCACATATATGACTACATAATATATCTCAATCATTCAACAACATCAACAATTCAATGCCTATCTTAAGGTCTCTAGCCTAAGTTTTCACACCACATTACAATTTAGATACAGGAAATCGAGACCATACCTTAGCCGATTTCCCCCACTCAACCGGAGCACTTCCAAATCATTTTTTCACAAGCTTTCAAGGCCTCAACACCTCGAAAAACATATTTTTAGCACACCAAAGCCCTTTTTCCAAGCTTTCCAAAATCTCAATCAAGCTTCAATATTCACATACACACTACCTAAGCCACAATTATTATACCCAAACACAACAATTCCATACCCAAGTATCATGAATCAACAAATGCCACTAGGGTTGAGAATCTTACCACACTCAAGGTTCAAGGAGACAAGATTAATCTTCTCCTTAAAGAGAGTTAGGTCCTATAACATCAAAGAGCCCAAAATTTCAATACTTTTCTCTATGAAATTTGAAATTAAGGGATGAAAAACTGAACCAAAATCGTGGCTTACCTCAAGAATAAAGTAGTGGGTTTTATAGAACTCTTTGCCGTGAACGTGTGGCCACAAACAGTGCTGCAATCGGAACGCTAAATCAAAAGTTATGGTGGTTTGAAGATTAAGTGAGAGATAGAACTTTGACAGAGTGTTCTTCCCCCATTCTTTACAATTTTCAGCGTGTATGAGTGTGTAGAGAGGAGAGAGAGTGCTTTTTTAGGGTTCTTTAGGTTTAGGTAGGTTGGGCCAAGGGCCCAATATGGGTCCAGTTGGTCCGATTTAGCCCGTTCGGTCCAATTTTGGTCCGATTTCTATAAAATTGGTATCGAAATTCTTGTCTCAATCTCCTCTATCATATTAAGCCATAAAAATCACATTTTTGCCTTTCTAGAATAAATTCTCATTTATGGGCTAATTAGTCACTAATTAACCGGGTTTTACATTTCCTTGTGTAGTTAGACAGTTTATCCAAACCAGCCTTGTAATCGTTTTGCCAGTTTTTTTGTTCGATCAGGTAGTTTGGTTCGATTCTAACAACTATAATTTAGGTTAAATCATTAAAAAATATATCTGAGAGGAAAGTGTATTTAAATTCGTGAACATGATTAAAAGAGTTTGAATCTTTGATTTTTCTCAACCAAAACCTTTTGTATTTTAATAGGGTTGAATCACAATTCCTCTGATGGAAAAATGGTTATGGAGGCGATTTTGATGTATTGAGAACCAAAATTTTAAAGTTACTATTTATATTTGAATGTGACACCTATTAAACCCTAAAACTCAAATAAAATAATATCTCTTCATTTATTCTCATTTAATTTTAAATTAAAAATAATAATAATTTAGTCAATTTAATATTTATGACAATAAATAAAATTATAATTATATAAATTATATAAAAAACTTCGTTTTCACTGGTTTCAACACAGCTCAATATTTTTTTTCCCATCAATCTAATCCTTCTAAATTCTTTTATCATAACTCTCAACGCTAAAAATATTAGAATATCATATACCAATACAAATACATTGATTCATATGAAAGAAACTTAGTTTTCTATATCGGACCATTAAGGAAAAATTTCGTCAAAAATAATCTAAACTATGTGATATATACATTGTAGATTCTGTAATTCGACAATACAAAATACGTTATTGATGTTTTATTTTTTAAATATTAAAGTCATTGTCAAATTGTGTTGTTATTATAACAGCATAAAATATAAAAATAGTTAAATATTCTCGTGTTTCACACAAAAGTTACTGATATGTGAAAAATTTAGTCCAATGTAAAACTCTTCCTATATTTTAATTTCATCATACAGAATATAAATTTGAACAAACACAGTCAAAGACTGGCTGGCAACTGAAACAAAAGACACAGAACTCAATAGCACACCGTACCCTCCATCTGTATGTTGATGATGTACATTTCATGTTCGCGAACATGGAATATGGAACCCAACAAGATTCATACACTACATAACTTCTTGTCGGCGAATTATTTGGTTTCATTAATTAAGCACAGTAGCGGAACGAAGTGAACTCTGTAGACAGATTCTATGTTTTTAAGTTTTGTTTACTTCTTTTAGTGTTCTCTGTCTTCAATAATTTAAAATAGTTGTACTTGCATTAGTTCGATATATATTGGAAGGCAATGTACGTCAACAGTAATTGGTTTCTATTTGCTTGACTTACCGAAGGTTCTCCAATAATAATTTCACACATAAATGTTCTAATTTTTGAAGATTCATAATGAATTCGAATACTTGCTAGGGGCAATTAATATATTCGTACTCACTACAAGAAAAACACCCATTCAGGTACACCCATTCAGGTACACTTGAAAAGTGTAGCCAAAAGTGAAAAAAAATGATGCCTTAGGCTACGGCTACGCTTTTTGGGCTACGGCTACGCTTTTTTGGGTGATTCCTATTCGGCCGTTGCCTATTCTCAAAGGCTACGCTTTTCTGCACCAAGGGCTACGCTTTTGGCGTTTGGGAATAGGCTACGCTTTTCAAGTGATGCTGTCCAGGACCAAAGGCTACGCTTTTCACCTTTCATTTTTCCAGAATAGGCTACGCTTTTTAACTCTACTGCATCACTTGTAAAACGTAACCACATTGTATACCATAGCTACTTTTTATAAACGTAGCCTTAGATCCCTCTTTTTTTTTGTATACTATAGCTACTGTATATAAGTGTAGCCTTAGGTCTCGTTTTTTTTTTGTGTACTATAACTACTGTATATAAGTGTAACCTTAGGTCTTATTTTTTTTCTGTATATATATATTTAATTATCTAATAATTATTAATACAACATAATAGTTAATATGATTACATGTATAATAATTCTGTATTTTTATTTAAATGAGTTGAATATTACAAAATAAAAATAAATACATAATTATACTGAATAATTTCTCTAAATAACAAATTATCTGTAAACAATATATATTTACAATGATCCAAAAATACTAGAATAGAAGTTAATTTTGAATATTCATACATCTCACACTAAATTAAGCATAGCTTTATCAAAATAAGCATAAAATCACTTAGAATTTACTACTAATACTCTTTGGAAAACTAAATTAAAATATTATATCCTACATAAATATCTTCTAATAAAAATTCAAAATGTTAAAGTCATTCCTAACTTTTTATTATTAGTGCTCAATCCACATATGATAGATCATGAGAAAGTAAAATAAATAAATTACTAGTGTTAGTTCTTTTTCATTGAAAAAAATGGGTGGTGTGACTTGCTTCCCTCAGAGACAATGGCCAACACGAGTTGTGACTTGTTATGCTCAACTTCACGGGAAACAAGGGGTGTCCCATTGAAACCCAAAACCTGTAACAGAAATAAATAGATATGTAACAGTAAGAAAATGAAATGCTAAATAATGAGTAGAAAATTTTGGTCAACTACGAGAATACAGCAGATAAAGTAAGGGAAGAACCATTCAATATGCCAGGCAAACAAAAGAACAAAATATTCAAATCCTTGATGGGAAAGATAGTATATAATTTTGAAGCAACAAGTTTAGTGGCAAACTCAATAAGTATCCATGTAGGATAGAGATAACTAAAAGATTACTACTAAAACCACTTCATCATAACAACGGTGAAATCAACGTCAGAAAATTCAAGATCACATTATAGGCAAATGTCAACCAGCACAATCCCTTGAAGGCATAAACACATTATGAAAAAATTCAACTTTATTTTGTCCATTGCATATTATATATATAAACACGAAGGAAATGTAAACATACGGGTCTGCACGGCTGAGTCTGCAGAGTTCACAATAAAATTTATCAGGTACTGGCAGGACACCTTCCATAGGTTTTTCTGGAACAATAACACAATTTATGTGCTGCCACACATGGCATCGTGGATCGTCACACTACAATAAGATGAGAAAAAATAAATTCCATAATGAAATGTCGAATATAGGAAACAAGAGGTCCTATTGAAAGTACGTGCAATTTAAAAGAACATCTGCAAATGCACATTACTGCTATCTGATTGAAAGGAATCATCTTTTTCACCTTTAATTTTCACATTACTGCTATCTGAGGCTCCCTGTCCCTTTGATGCAAGGTCAGTGGCACCAAATATATGCATTTTTCTGGGCCAAGAAAAAAAGGTGAACAAAGAACCAACATAAACCAGACACAAATATATGCACCGCATATGACTATCTAAGTATTTTATATCAAACAGAATACCATCAAACTTGTTGCCAAGACTTACCTATATGTGTCGTCCACTAATTTTGCCACCTGTTCTTTTCCAATAGCATTCTTCTTGGCAAACATTTTGGATACTGGGGAAAAAAGTGACAAGTTGGTTAAGTTTAACAAAACAATGAGAGAGGAACACAAGAAAACTAACTCCGCATATTAAAATCATGAAATAGTGCACAAAGAAAGATGGTTAAAAGTGTAAATGAATCGGAGGTAAATGAGCATTGGAATTTGGAATTGGTAGCAACAAGTCTTATGAATGAATCTGAGATTTGATATTATAATTTTTAATTGTAGTTGATAAGAAGAAAGATGGTTAAAAGTGCCAAAGAAAGCATAAAGCAGCAAGCCAGCAAATCAGAAATTTATGAGAATCTGCAGGCTGTGTTTATAGAAATGGATTGCACTCAAGATATAAGCATAAGCCTTCAAACCTTGTCCTAATTGAAGAATAGCTAAGTTCATATTATTCATCTTGAATTATGATTTTTCACAGAACCATTCAGTGGCCAAAGAACTAGCTGAATTAAATAAATCATAAACTCACCCAGATTTATGAACTTGAAACAAATAAATCAAATTAGACATAATAAATAAATTAATAACAGTGACAAGCACACACAAACCCAGAATCAGTCTTATTCCTTTTTGTATGAATTAAGAGTCAAATCAATCAACAACACTAAGCAGCAAAATGTGCACTCATACAAAGGTTTTGGTCATTTTGTTACTTTGCCAGAACCAATGGCAGCAACAATAACTGAAAATCTCACAAACCAGTCGTAGCTATCGTTGGCAAAAATCTCGAAGCAGAAACAAAAAATGGTAATAACAACAAGGTGGTCTACAAGACTTGTAAGCGAAATGCCGAAAACATCGACATACAATCCACTTTGGTTACATATAATGCACACAAACAGTCATATATGCAACAGACTTAGTTGGACCAAATAAATAAAAAATAGAATATATTAAATTTCTACTAAGAGTAAGAAACCAAATTTAGAAACAAATTGATTCAGTAATGTATAAATCACAAAAACTACTCATGCTAAATTTCATAGAACTATAGAACATTGAGAACAAAATTGGAAATGAAACAAATTAAACATGGGATGGATGACATGATATACAAACCATATTGAAGGAGCTGGGTACTCTATCTTACCTTTGATTGGTTGGACCTCTCGAGCTGCAGGAAGGCCATGCAAGCCAAAACTAACAATGCAATAAAAATCCCCTTCATGCTGTGATTATTAAAAGGTATAAAAAAAATTGAACACTTGTTTACAATCTAGTTAAATCTAAAGAGACAAGCAAAATTGGATGAACAGATCTTGCAAAAATTAATCAAAAACACCCAACAAAAGAAAAATAAATCAAGATAGTAAAGAAAGCATAGTGGATTGGCAAAGTTAGCAAAAGCAAATGCAGATCATTAGATCAGTGTAATACATGAAAATTCTGAGAAATTGACTTGAAGGAGATGAATAAGCACTTAAAAATATGTTCCTTTTGCTTCACTCAAATTTTAACTCCAGTTGGCACAGTCTCAGAGAAAGACCAAACTTTGAAATGCTAAATTCAATTATAGGAATATTTAGGAACATGAAGCTCAACTCAAAACACATGGAATTAGTTAACAGATAGAGTGAAGAGGAGGTACCTGTCACGGATTTGAACTTGTTCCATCATGGACGCCATTCTTTGCTGATAAGCTTCTGGAAGTGATTCCAAACTAGCTAACATGCTCTTATCCATGATTCAATTCAATTCAACTCAACCTAGTGTTCTTCATTCACATTAATCATATATGATCTGTTAAACACGATTTTACAATGAAATAATATGTTGAACTGATTATGGCGAGATATATGATCTGGTATTAATCAACCCAATTAATTAGTAGATGGATCAAAATCAAATTGAGAAAACTAATCCAAATAGAAACCAAAACCTGAAGAAGAGATCTGGGGAGATTGCAGCAGAACTTTTCAAAGGAGAGAATTGCATCCGCACCCTTGGAATCGAAAACGGCACCGATGAAACGCCTGCAGAGACATCAAAATTGAAATTGAAATGAGAATGAAATTAAAGTTGGAGAGAGAGAGAGGTTGGGAGTATGAACAGGAAGTAATCGTAGAAGCCGAAAGTGAGGAGAGAGCATGGCAAGCCCTAGCAGTGGCGGCGGCTTCAATTGACCCTAGGAGCGACGACAGTGCATGGCGGAACAACCTCCTTCTCTCTTGCATCGCGTCTTCGTCCTCTCTCTCCATCTCGTCTGTGAATCGTCTTTCTCTCTCTCCTCCGGACTCCCTCCTCCACGACGGCGATGGCGGCGGCTGTAGCAGCGTTGCGGTGGTGACCCCTCTCACTCTCTGTTCTCTCGCTCGTGCTCTCATCTCTGTCTTCCTCCTCTCCTCCCTCTGGTTCACTCATTCTCTCGGATCTGGGTGTGTGTGTGAAAGGAAAGGCTGCGTGCATTTGAACAATTAATTGGAAGGGGAGTTAGGGTTTTGAACAATTAATTGGCAAGGTTGCGAGGGTTTACGAAGTAGGCGCAGGGAGGCAGGGTTGCGAGGATGAATGAAGGTGCGTTCTTTGGAGGGAATGACAAAAATTTTACTAAGTGTATGTAACGGGAAAAGAGGGAAAAAATTTACTAAGTGTCAAATTTTTTGCTGTAGATACATTAGGCATCACTTTTAAAACGCACCCAAAACTTAATAAATAGGCTACTCTCTAAAAGTGTTCCCTTTGATACAAAAAGTGAACCTATAGATATCAACATACGGCTACGCTTTATAAGTGATTTCTAAAATACCTAAGGCTACACTTTTTAAATGATGCCACAATTGTGTATCCTTTTCTCATATAAAAAGGCAACACGGAGAAAAGCGTAGCCTATTCATAGAATAGGCTACGCTTTTCAAATGTAGCTTAAAAAAAGTGTGGCTGAATGGGTATTTTTCTTGTAGTGACTTAAGGATGGCAAAACTCCCCGAAACGCGGAGATCCCTGCAGGGACTGTCCCGAATGGAGATCCGATTGTGGGAAATTTTTTCTGTGGAGATGGGGACGGGGGGCAAAATTCCCCCGAAGCAGACGCGGGGATCCCCGCCCTATCCCCGCTAATCCCCGAAGTTTATAAATTTATTGAATTGTCCTTAATAGTTTATTTCTCATATATGTTTTTTAGTCATTTCACACACACACACATATATATAGAAACCCAAAACTCCTAATCCTTATTTGTATAACTCTTCTTCAATTCAGAAATCTATAACGTTGTCCATACTCCATCCAACCTCTCTGCAGCCACCTTCTCGCCGCTCTCCCTTCTCACCGCATCGTCACACCTCACCGTGCCATGATCATCACCGCATCGTGCTCTCTATTTGCGGTGTTCCTTTCTGTAGCTTTGTCGCCATGTCCATTCTCCTCTTTGTTGCCGCGTCTCCCACCTTGTCCACTTCTCTATCCTTTGACTTGCCGTTACATCCCCCATTGGTCATTTCGAAAGAAGTCACCATCTTGTTGTTTAGAGTTTTTGTATAAAATCTTGTTATTTTTTTATAGAATGGACACTTACACCTCTATTCATATGAAAATTAATAATTAGTTAGATCTATTAGATAGATGGGGAATGGGGTCCCCGCGGAGAATGGGGCCCTGTGGGGAATGGGGATGGAGAGCAATATTCCCCCACGGCGAGAAACGGGGGCGGGGACGGAGAGTAAATATGGGGTTGGGGATGGGGAGCAGGGAGCATCCCCCGCCCCCGCCTTGCCCCATTGACATCCCTATAATCGTAATCTTCGTACATGTGTGGGTTTGACGGGATTGGATGAGACGAGATCAGAGCAAGATGGTTTTTGGTGTGAAATGAGAGGGTGGTACTTATAAAAATTATTCGATTTCTAACTACCACAACATTATATAAGATGAGGGATTTTTTTAAATACATAAAAAATATTTTATTTATTAAAATAAATAATTCCAAAAATACATAGTATGTCTAAACAAGATGAGACAGAGCGAGTGATACGTGTATATTTTATTTACAATGTAAAAGAGATATTGTAAACTTATCTCGTTTACCATTTACACTGTAAATGATATAAGACTGGGTGCGGCTTATATATACATATCATTGACAGTAGCGTTCCGGCCCCATTTCTAACATTTTGACCACTTTTTCTCCTCTTCTATCCTTTTTTGGCCATATCGTTGAGTAACTCTAAGATGGTGCATGTAGATGTACGTAGTCTGGACATCATCGACTGAACGCGATATGGCACGATCCTGGGGCAATCAATTTCGCGGTTAGTTTTATTATCTTCATGTTTATGTTATCGCATATATGTATAGCCATGGTTAGGATAGTTGCCAAGAACTATTATACAATTTATGATTTAGGTGGCTAAATGTATCGTTAGCAACAGATCACTGATAAGGTATGATTTTAGGAATGTGATTCTGATTTTTTGTAATTAAGTTATTAAGTACATAATTATTAATTTAGATATTAAATATTGTGGTATATGTTTTACTTGAAGTTAATTTATTAATTATATGTTTCTTAATTTATTAATTTATTTGTTAACTATCCAAGTAAAAGTTATTTTTTAAGTAAACAATTATGTAATTTTGTATTTACCTAAATTAAATTATTAAGTAAAAATTTATTAATTAGATTATTAATTACTTTAGTAAATATTTTTATTTTAATTAATGTATTGAGGAGATATTTATTAATTAACTTAGTAATTATTAACATAATAAGTTTTGTTTAAATATATTCAGTTAGTACATATTTATAAATTTCTGTTAAATAAATGTATATAATAGTTAACTCAGTTTGTTATGTCAATGCTCATTGGTATTTTATTTTTCTAATTGTGATCATTTATTTTTTTGTCAGGGGTCTCGCTTACTTCTTCTTCAACGAGTGAGTCACACACTTGCACCACTAGACGCCATCATCCCATATTTGAGGGAGGCTGACTTCGGCAACACAGTGCCTCTCAAGGACTTCGTCTTTGACAACTCCCTGATCACAACATTCATGGAGTGCTGGCGTCTGGAGATCCACACGTTCCACCTGCCATTGGGTGAGTGCACCATCACCCTACAAGACGTTACATACTACCTCGGCTACATGCGTATAGGGAGCCAGTGGGGTACTTTCGTGATTTCTACAGATGGTATGACACTAAGACCTAGGAGTTGGTGGAGCGACTACTTGGTGCTAGGCCTCCAATGGTTCAACAGCAGGGAGCGCAGAGGAAGAAGTCTTTTTCCTTGAAACTGACATGGCTTCGGGAGCGAGTCCGACATATGCCCGAGACCACTGATTTGGACACCCTCTGATAGTGTGTGAGGTATTACATCATGTTACTGATTGGGGGTTACCCGATGACAGACAAATTGAACAATTTGGTCCATCTTCAGTGGCTGCCATTACTTGCCGATTTTCAGACGTACCGTGGTCTGTCTTGGGGTTCGGCGATGCTTGCATGGACCTACCATTCTTTGTGCTCTGCAGCACACCAATGGACGACAGACATAGCTGGATTCACTCCACTATTAATGTTTTAGATATCCCAGAGATTTTTGCAGTGGTGTCCACTTGACCAATAGGTTTACATGTACCCTATGGCAGCGAGGTAACCATCCTTTATGGTTTACTTATGTTTCAAATTTGTAACTCATTATGATGTTCCATAAACTGAATTCGTGTTATTCTTGCAACTGCTGATAGGGTTGCCCCAACATAGCAGGGACCAGCATGAGCAGAGGGTCCTCTGATGGCGTCTATCGCTAGATCAATTACTGACGTATGAGGTTAGCAATAAGATTTTACTCTCTTGTAGTTGCATGAATAACTTATCCTTTAATTTATCTTGTATTACTAATGATTACCTCAAAACTTATATTGCAATTTGTTTGGATGCCGTACGACAACCCTACACTGCCAGCTATGTGCCCACAGTGGATGCTGGATGAGGCAGAGTGGGGGACATGGATGTCTGTTGTCCCCCTCATCTGCTTCAACATTGTCGAGTTTTACTAGGTTGACCGGGTAAAGTGCCAGTTTAATGGAGAGCAGCCGGTGCCCGAGGCTCCGGTCAACATCGACAGGTTTCTAACATTCAGAAGATGAGGGGAGGAAGTCTGGTGGCCTGACATACTTGTCGACTGGTATGATCGCTAAAGGGCACAATTTACAAAGGGCCACAAGATCTCCATTCAGCATTGCTTCGACTATAGGCCTACACAGGAGTATTGGAATTGGAACCGGGGTGCTTGTCGTGTTAAGCATCTATCAGGCCAGAATGTACTTGGTGATCCTAGGCTATTCGATTTACTAGCTGACGTCCAGCCTACTGCCAGCCAGTCGAGAAATGTTTTTCACCTTCCCCGGGACGTCTCCGATTGTCGTTGGCGTGCTAGGGAGGTTCGGGAAGACACTCGGTAGCCTACTAGGAGAAAAAAGGGTGCAAGAGAGTGTAGAGCAGCCGCATGGGCTCGGAGGGATAGGGTCAGGCCTCGCATGGAGCACTTGGATGTGGAGTCTGAGGAGGAGGTTGAGTTTGACTGAGAAAAGGAGCACGGTAACATCCTAGCTGGCAGTGATGACTCACCACCACCAACACCACCTTCTTCTCCACCTCCCCCACCACGTCATCTATCTGGTTCAAGTTCACAAGTTCATCGGGACATATGGGACACTTCACCACCTGGATGGCATGATGACAGGCCATCTAGCAGTTATCATGGGGAGTAGATGGTGGAGGAGATAGGGTTTGGGGATGCATTCAAGATTCATATCACCAACTAGACCTCAATATAACGCCTTGCGGAGTAGTTTTGCACTGCCAGGGTGCAAAGCATTGGATAGGTTCCTTGTTTCTCTGCTCCTGCGTGTACCTCAGCCTGGATTCCATACACATCACTAGGCCCTAGCACGTCATACGGAGCAGGGGTGCAGCCGGGTGCTTAGTATGTGACTTCGCCATCAGTGGACTACGGACTCCTGGTTAGGTCATCCCGTCCACAGCTTACACCGTCGTAACCTACACTACCTCAACATCAGCCTCAGATGCATTAGTATACCCATGTTCTTTACTCGAGAGGTTACTATGTCCCACTTTCACCCACTCCACCACCGCAACCACAAGATCCCTCTACACAAGCACAGCCTCCACGGCCTAGTAGACCTCAGCGCTAGGCACAGCCTCCGCGATGTGGCTCCGAACATCGGATGCACTACCAGGACCACCAATACTAACGATTTTATGTTATTTATTATTTTGTTTATCATGTTTTCAAACTTGTCTTATCCACACTTTTTTTGTACTGAATGTTTTATGATGTATGCAACTTCAGTGATGTTCGGTACTAAAGTCTAAAACATACGAAGTAAACATAAAAATAATGATAAAAGACACCATAAAATTATTAACAAAGAACACAATATTCAATTATGGCATAAACGATCAAGACAAGAGGATAACATGACATTCATATTATTTTACACAAAGAAAATAACCCTTGAGTGCAACTCGGAAAATGAAAGCTCAATTTTAAATAACTAGGTAACTACTTGTCCTCAAAAATGGAAACAACCATCTAAGCTTCGTCCGTGGGTTGGTTGGGACAACCTCTCCTAGTATTCCCGACTTGCCTGTATAGACCACACCTCTTCTCCTGGCGCTCGCCCTCATCCATGTCATTCCGAAACCAATTGGACACAGGTCTTTCAGTAGCCTTCCTATGCATGAAGGGTTAGGATGAAGCCATGTTCCATACCAACCCGGCCAAAGCACCTCATCTAGTATACCAGAAATTTCATCTCATATACCTTGAACACAACTTCCTTCATGTACACTAGATAAACATATGGAGCCTACTCGATACTTGTGACGGCACAAGCGGCAAGCGCATAACAGTATGGAAAATGGAGAGATTGGAAAATGCCACAGTCACATATCCCCGCCATGAGCCGAACACGGAACAAACCTTGGGACCACCCCTCAAAAAAGCTCTAACCCCTCAACGACAAAAACCGAAGCCGTCTGTCACAGTGTGTAACACACATCTTCGGGATGCCCTCTTTGTTCTTTTCAACGGCAGCCATCAGCCATTGGGAGAAATAATTTTCAGCCACCAGTTGTGCCTGTGCCTCCCTGCCCTTCGTGACGAACAACTTCTATAGCCTTTTGTAAGTGTATTGCAGGATGGCAGAGATCGCAAGTACCATGTACCCTTAAACACTACATTGATTCACTCCGAGAGATTTCTTGTCATGTGACCAAATCAGCGATCGCCGTCGCAGTGTTGTAGCCATATTTCTTTATTGAACCTACTAGCCCAGTCTGCCATTTCTTGCAACAAACCTCCCAAGCATCTATGTACCACTCGTACCCAGCCTTGCTAGAACTATAAGCAATGTTTATGAAGTGTCACTTTCCCTCACCAGACTTGAAATGAGACATGAAGTTTACGGCTATGTGCCTCACACAATAAGCATAGAATGCCTTGGGAGGATGCCAACCACTATCATCGGCCCTTAGGCAGTCTTGATCACCTAGGATCTATCAGATATAATCAATTGGCCTTTCTATGGAGTGACATGTCGTCTCAAATTAGTCAAGAAGAAAGACCATGACTCCATACTCTCACACTCTATAATTGCAAAAGCAATAAGAAGGATATTGCTGTTGCCGTCTTATGTCACTACAATAAGCAACACACCACCATATTTGCTATACAAATATGTACCATCGATAGAAATAAATAGCTTGCAATGATTGAAAGCCTCAACACAAGATGGGAAGGCCCAGAATACTTTTTCAAACATGCTATAGTCACAGACCATAAGGTGTCCATCATAGTAAGGTAAAGCTCTGAGCTCACATATTGTTCCGGGACAATAACTCTGCAGTGCTTGTAGCAGCTTTGGCACCTTGTTATATGACTTTCCGGTCCCCGTATATCTATGCAATTGCCTTTTACTTCGCCATCTAGACATTTCTATACGAGGGTTTGAAGTGATAACTTTGCCGAACTACACCCTGTAAGATCAGGATGCTGACGGATGGGTTGGACTGTATCAATAGCAGGTTGACACTACAGATAAGGGTGCTGTCCAACTGTCGATGGTCTTGGGACATGGGGGGTGCTAAATACGTATGTGCTCTACCAACCCTCTAGACCTCCCTAACGAAATAAAACATTCATGGTTGGAAACTACACTAGATATAACAATCATAAATGAGTAAAAATGCCATAATTAAACTTGACATCACCAATTTCCGAGATTCTATCGGAGTGCTACATGGAGACTCCAAGGACATCCAGTTGCAGATTGGTGACAATGTACACGGTACTTTAATCGGTTCAATTCAACAATTTGGTACTCAACACTTCTGTGAATACTGTAGTTCTTTACACCCTACATTATTGTATATCTACTTTTGAATCTGTGGCCGACCCAAAACTGTACCCCACTATCTAGGTTATAATCGTCTTCCCCGCTGTTGGAAAACAGAGATTTCTCATGCATCATGTCCAGATCCAATACATGATAGTGATTTGGTACATCTGATTGTGCCGGAATCAGGTGGTGGTGGGGGTGGGGGAGGCAAAACATATTGCACCACTGCCTCGCCGGTGTCTCTGGTACAAACTCCTCTTCATGATCATCTTCAGAAGAACCACTATTATTACTATCGATAAAATACTCTTTGTCAGAGTCTTCATCATCCATGTCCATGTCTTCCACTAGACTAGCAACATGAATCGGTAGTGGTGTGAGAGGTGGGTCATCCTGCACAAAGGTCGAGTAGACGAATCCACCGCCACCAACATCACCAACCTCCAGAAAGCTCCATCATTAGTTTCACCATGATTTTCCTTTGGATGTCAAACATAAGGTGCACATGCTCGTTGCCATGGAGCCGAAATAGACGAAATCAAAAAACTCCATTTTCCACGGTGCTAGAATCCTATACCCCACCCTTCCAATCTCTTTTTTCCCTAAACAATTAAGGTTACTTAATGTTGATGCGTGCATATTTTTAGTATTTTTCTCTTAGAATTCCATTTAATAGACTAAGAATTATTGCAACTTAAACAATGTTTTGATGGTTGATTGAGCAATACTTGGAGTAAGTGTGTATTCATTGATTTCAGAGAATTTGGAAGAGAATTGGCAAAGATCAAAGAGAAAAGGAGGCAAGGAACCATTTTGAGCAAGAAGTGCAAGAATGGAGGAGCAAACAGAAAGATCTTTGGATACAAACAGAAAGCTCCTTGAATTGAATAGAAAACTTCACGTGCAACATGGGAAAAATAACATTCCATGCCAAATCATAGTGCACTCCTAGGGGACTGAGTCCCTTAGCGTACAACGTGTAAGCATTGGCATATAACGCCAAAATGGAAGCCGTGCATACGCATGACCTATGTGTACGCACAAGTGGCGAAATATGCTCAGCCATGCGTACGCATGACTTGTGTGTATGCATGAACCCCAGTTCAACATTGTACGTAGAAGACATCAATGTAGGACATGAAGGCATCATTGTTGTACGTGGACTATCATGCGTATGCATGACCCATGCGTACGCACAACATGAAGATTTTGGTCAAGCATGCATATACATGAGGCATGCGTATGCATGATGGCACTTTTACGTAGTACGTGAGATTTTTTACATACAATGCTAGGGGCTAAACAAAGGCCACAATTAAAGGTTTTCAATACCACGTATAACGTGGATTTGTTCATGTATAACATGAACCAAGCAAAGAGCAATTTGGGCCATCAAGAAGGCTTCACGTACAACGTGAATCTCTCACGTACCGTGTGAGATTGTTTTCTACTTTCATGGACCTCAAATCAAGCCACAAGACCTCCAGTTCTTCATCATTCACTTGGACAATCCAATGCTCAACTTAAAAGCCCACTAATCATAACATTTATTAAGGATTTGCAAGAAGATAAGATTGAAAACTTTGCTGGAGGCAATCATTAATTAGCTAGATTTGATTCTATTTTAATTTTGATTCTATTTAAGTTTGAATTTAAATTTCATTAAGGTTAGTATATAAGAGAGGAAGTCATGAACCTCTTCTCTTCTTTGGCAATTTCACTTTGGACAATTGAGGATTTCTCTGAAGAACATGAGCAACTAATTCTCTTTGGTTAATGTTAGGAGCTCTATTGATTCCATGGATTAATATATTATCTTTTCTACCTTTGATTCATGCAATAATTTTTTCTTAGGAAAAGGTTTCATTCTTCATCAAAAAGGGTTTGAATGTGTTGGGAAACAATTCTTCTTTGACTTGAATTCTCTTAACCTCTTTAAAAAGTTGATTAATTGAATTAAGCTTGAAAACCAATTATGACAACTCTTAAGTTTTAAAACTTGACTTGATATGTGACATAAAATCAACTAGGGGAGATTCTTATGAATTGTGTGGCTTTATAAATCAGTGAACGTTCTTCGACTCTTTTCTTAAGTAGTTGGCTAAGGGGTTAGTGATTAATTAGGTTAAAGAGAAATTGAATCACCGAGGAATTGGAGTTTAATTACTAATGATTTGTCATAGATGTATCTTTGCATGATCAAGATGGAAAGTGAAAAGTATTGATTTGAAAGTTTTAACATCTCTAAAACCTTAACTTTTTAAATCATATTACCTTTCAACACTCATTGTTTGCTTTCGTTTACTTTGCTATTTATGTTACAAGTTGTTTAAAACCCTAATTTGATTGTCTGACTAGATTAATCGATTGACTATTGTTTGCTTAATCCATTAATTCTCGTGGGATCGACACTCACTCACCGTGAGTTATAACTTGATACAACCCGGTGCACTTGCCGCTGTTTTGTCATTTGTAAAACCTGTAACACTCTCACTACCAAAATGTCATGCTTCCGGCTGCGCCACTCTGATAGAAAGAAGTATTATGACTACTTTATATACTTAATATTAAAATAGGAGCCTGTGACACAACACCGTATCGTTGATTTCTTTGAAAACCGGAAATAAATACTTTATCTTAAAAAAAACAAGTAGGCATAGATTCATATACAAGACTTCTTACATAACAATCGCAGTTTAATTCTTCTTAATGCTTCTTCACCCGGTTCCTGAAAAGGTAAAGCTGTAGCGGGGGTGAGAACCTAACCACATGGTCTCACCACAGAGTTTCAAAGTTGTCATAAGAAGATATTTAACAATAAAACTATTTTCAAGCTCAGTGATTATCATTGCCTTATGAATCTTTTAAAAACCAATAGATAATTGTTCAAAACCTTTTCAAAGAAATAATGTTTAATCTTTCAGAAATTCGAAACATTTCCTTTCTTATAAGAAAATTTCAATCAAAAACCAACCACGTAATCAAACAATACAATCATTAATTCAGCACCAAAATTCATTCTCAAATGTAGCATGCTAGGGCAAACACAGGCAAGGAAGACAAGAAAAGTACAAGTTTAGGTAGCAGTTACAGCAAATAGTTCAAGTAGCAGTTAAGAACAGTTTAGCAATTAGGCAAACCAAAACAAGTTCAAACCCAAGCAAAGCATACAAATGCATATGATGCATGCCTGTCTTATGGCTGATGAGGTTCATCTGTCGGTTATCCAGCCAACCCGACAAGTTTGAATTGAACTTAGACTGTCCCCCGACGTGCATCCCCAAGAGTCTATGCATAGTTTTTTTTCACAAATAATCAATATTGCTCAATGGGGGTTACATTCCCGGGAATTTATATAGTGCCCGGTCACACTTACGTCGTAGGGTCAACAGAGTATCGAATTTTCAACCTGGTACATGTGGTGACAAGCCATGGTACTTTATCCAGGGAACCTTGTATCTCAGATAATTCAAAATCATAAGCCATATGAATAATTCAAAGATCATATCTCAACATTCTCAATCGATATCTCAACATTCTCAACATCATCATCATTCATCAACTCAAATCTCAATTCCAATTTCATTCAAAAATCATGTTTTAAAGAAAATCCTCATCATTCTTCTTTCCATTCCGTTCACTAACAATTCCAATTCAAGACATAGTTCCTTCTTTTAAATAAATCAATCTTAAAACATATAACATTTAAAACCAAATCTTTTTAAATAATTACTTTAAACAAAACTTCTAATTTTATAAAATTTCGGTAGCATATCCTCTAAAACTCGGACTTTGCCACCCTTTTCGGGTCCTAATCAAACCAAACTAAATGCCTGTCAATCATTCAAAACACTTCCAATAACCATTATCACAACAACAAACCTCAACCCAAAGAAATTACAAAATCTAGAACTCAATCAACCAATCCTATAAGTCACAATTTAAACCAACTTCATTCAACAACGTCAATCAATAATTAAGGATTCTTGGTCTTCTCAAATAGTTTCAAACAGAACCATTCCTCAAACCCTGTTCGAACCATTTCCAAAATAGTAAATCATTCTCAATAAACAAACTGTTTTCAAAAATCGAGTCCTTCCCAAGTTTGTTTTAAAATCAAATTCCGCAATCAAATTGGGTTCAATATCAAATCAAAGTTTAATATTAAATCTTTTCTAAAATCAAAGCGTTTCCAAAATTAAACTAAATGCCAATAGTAAATCTCTTCCAATAATTCAAGGAAAACCACTTTAATAACATCAATAAACTAATCAGAATATCCAACTTTCTCAATCGATCAATCTATCAACTGAACTAATGATCTCATTCATCCAAAACATCTCAATTCAATTCATAAGACTTGCAAAATCACAAGAAATGTATTTTATGCATTAATATCGATTTATGACAACTCTGGAGAATAAAACAAGTTTAAGAAAAGTACCCCTACCACGGAAAGTCGAATCCGTAGGAATTAACCGTGATAAATCTGTTTATTTTAAATTCGCAGCAACAGTGATAATTCCAATGAAATCAAGGACACTGCATCCATTGCAAAAGCAACAACGTTAATTTCATGGTGATGATGATGGTTGCAGTAGGACAAGAATTTCGAATCTAATATGATCAAGGGCAGAAACAGTCCTAAGAATCCAAGACAAAGCGAAAACTAAAATTGAATTAAAACAAGAATATGACAACTATAGCAATGAAAAAATAGAACATGCAAATGGATCAGGCCCGAGGGAAGGATCAGACCAGTACCAAGATAATAGAATCAGAACCAGCAACAGCCCGACATTAGCTTCCAGCAGCGGCAACACTTTCACCAGTGACTCCAATTATGACAAACCCCAGCAAACACAATACAGACAAGAATATCAGAGGCAAATACAGGGTATTTTACAGAGCAATAAGGGTTCAGAGATGGTGGTTCTCATGGCTAGGGCTTAATTGACTCACCATTAATGATGGCAGCGACTAGCGGCAGCGGCGGCAGAAGAATGGTCTCTCCTCTGTGCGTCACTCTCTCTCTCCTCAGATCTCGCTTACTCTCTTTCTCCTCTGACTCTCACTCCTCCTCCAGCGACCTCTGCAGTCACAGCAACCAAAGGCAGCAACAACAAAGCTCCAGCGGTGATGGAAGCAAGGCGGCGACACAGGCAACCATGCCTCCCTCTTCCGCCCGATCTGCTTCTCCTTTGACAACTCTCTTTCGCGCGGGGTTCCTTGTCCACGGTGGCTCGGCAAAACGCGGAGGAATGATAGCGATGCGGACTCGGGCTCCAGGATAGGGCGGCGCCCGAAGCATCTCGATGAAACGGCAGTGACGCGAGATGGACGGCAGTAGGCGCGACGGCTCGATCTCCCTTTTCTTCCTCTCCTCTTCTCCTCTGCAGCGCAAGTCACTTCTCCCTCAGTCCTCTCTTCCTCTCCTTTCCCGGATTTCATTTTTCCCCTTTCTTTTCTCTCTTGATTGCTGCTATGTGTGGGTGTGTTTGTGTGTATATTGAGTGGGGCTGTGGCGGTAGGTGAGTAGCGGTGAGGTGGTGGAGGTTAAGGTTTGTGGGTTTTAATTTAGGAATTAGGGTTTAATTTGGGGTAAAAGTGAAATTAGGGATTTTGGATATATTGGAGTTTGGTAAATTTTAATAAAATTAAAGTATATTGTATAAATTTGAAATCTAATTTAATCTCTTAAAATTACTTTAAAAATACTACTTAATTATTAATTTACTAATCATCTTTTAATCAAGTGTTCTAATTTGAAATTAGAAATAATATAATTTATTTTCTATTTATAAAAATTAAAGTATTAAATTCTAAAATCTCAATTATTTAAATTAGATCATATAAAATTCTTATTATTTTATATTTGCTAAATTTTATTATTTAAATATAAAAATAATTCGATAATTATAAAATTAGATAAAGCCTTAAACTACTTTAAACTCAATTTATCAAAATTTGCTTTAATTTATCTTTAATAAAATAATTTCTGAGGTTAAGGTACTTAATGAATAAATAAATCAAAATTAACTCTTATAAGATTTTTCTGAAATTTTCTGGGTCTTACAAAACCCGCATCAAATATCAAACTCTTCAACTCTGACAACGAACTTACTCGCCGAGTGCGCAATAGTAACGGATTATCACACTCAAATATCACCCCATTGTCACTGTTTCTCATACGACAATTGAAATACACATAGACAACCACATATTTGCTACTACTAGACATTTTTGCCTATTTTATCGAAGAAAGATGGAAGAGAAGAGGATATGAAATGTATGTGGAGAATATCAAGGGTTGCACATCCTTTTATAGCTATTAAAAATTTATCTTGTTGTATCTCGTTTACACTGTAAATGAAATATACACGTGTTACTCGCTCTGTCTTATCTCGTTTATATTATAAACGAGATAAGACATGCTACATATTTTCGTAATTATTTCAAAATTATTTATTTCAGTAAATAAAATATTTTTTATTTATTTAAAAAAATCCGTAAGATGAGTCATGGTGAATCAGAAAAGGTTCTCCTCTTTAATAGGGATCAGATCTTTTCTTGTTCTAGGAATCTTTAAGGTGGCACTGAGAGAATTTAGTTAGATCGTGACCTTAGATGTTCGAAGTCACCAATCGTAAGTTCTAATGATTGGGCCGAATTGAAGCAAGGTCAATGTGGTACGGATTAAACCATTTCGTATTAATTTTTTTAAAGAAATATTAAAATAGTTTTCTAAAATTAGAATATTTATCGAGTTCTATAGACGTTGATAAAAATATACTTAAATTATATATCAAAATATATACTCATTTCAGCTGTAAGAACAGATTTGTATCCTTCAATTTTAGAATATGTTAGTTTTATAAAATAGTTTGATGTTGATTTAGTGTATTATAGACTTGAATTGTATAATAAGAATACTAAGGATAGTTTTGATGAAAGAATAATTTAGATGAATGGTTTGAGAAATTTGATAGTTATATTATTGATGGGTTAAGGAGAGAGTACAAAGACTAGTGAGACTTAATGTGTTTGTTAGTTGATTACAATAAACACTACAATTGCCTATTTATAGGCCTCACAAGTTGACAGATCATAATTTCTAGATATTTCTAGTTCTTAGATATTTCTAGATATTATCTTCCTAGATATTTCTAGTTACTTGATTATTTACTTATTTTCTAGACTTCTCCATTATAATATCTAGATAATTTCACAAATGTGTAGCATAATCAATACTCCTCCTTGATGCACATTTGTGTAACTCCAAGTATCTCTCGAAATATTTTGAACTTTGATCTTGGTAGTGTCTTAGTGAAGATGTCTGCCAGTTGCTCATTTGTGTTGCAATACTCAATCTTGATCTTTTTCTCCAATATAGCTTCTCGCACAAAATGATACTTGATAGCTATATGCTTGGTCCTAATATGATGGACTAGATTGTTTGCTATTATTGACTTGCTATCGCACAACATAGTTGTTGGTTCTTCTTGTTACTCTCCTATGTCTTCAAATATTTTTCTTAGCCATATTGCTTGACTAGTAGCATTTGCGGGTGCAACATACTCGGCTTCAGCGGATGATTGAGCCATAGTTTCTTATTTTTTTTTATGTCCAAGAGGATACTCCATATCCTAGGATAAATGCATATCCAGAAGTACATTTCATGTCATCAATTAAACCTGCCCAATCACTATCGGTATATCCAAGTAGTTTTGGATCTTCAGTAGATTTATAGTAAATACCATAATCCTATGTGCGTTGTAGATATCTTAATCCTTCTTGCATCTCTATAGTACTTCTGACTTAGTTTTTGCATGAATATTGATAATAGACTTCTTTCATACATGATGTCAGGTCTTATGGTAGTTAGATAAAGGAGGCTTTCAATAAGACTTTTGTATTGTGAAGCATTTGCCTCTCCAAATCTATCTTCTTTTTGTAATTCCTCATTATGGACTAGAGGTGTAGATATTGCTTTGTAATTATTCATTTTGACCCTTTATAGCCAATTTTAATTGTATTTCTTTTGTGAGATGAAAATTCCATCTTCGTTTTGGTTTACCTCAATGCCAAGAAAATAGTGCATCAATCTTAAGTCAGTCATCTCAAATACCTTCTTCATTTCTTTGAATTCTCTGATCATGGTCTCATTGTTTTCTGTGAAGATAAGATCGCCCACGTACAGAAAAACTATGAGAGTGTTTGAATTACCTTATGTCTTGTCTTGATATAGAGTGTAGGCTCACTTTTACTCTTCTTGAATTCATGATCAGTGAAATATTTATCAATTCGACTGTACCATGCTCATGGAGTTTGCTTGAGTCCATAGAGTGCTTTCTTTAGCTTTAGCACCTTGTCTTCATGTCATTCTACAATGAACCCTTGTGGTTGCTCAACGTATATTTTTTCCACTAGTTCTCCATTTAGAAAGGTGGATTTCACCTCCAATTGATAGATTTTCCATTACTTTTGTGCGGCTAGTGTAAGACTCTGAGTTTTTGAAAATTAAATAATAAGTTATTTGAGATTTATTATATTTATTTTCAATTTTAATTTTAGATAATTATTCACAAAAAATAATTAAATCGAGTGTAAAGTTAATTAGAATTTTATATGGTTTAATTTGAATATTGAGATTTTAAATTTATTTTGTTGAATAAGAGAAAATTAATTTATTTATCTCTAATTTTTAAATTAGAGTACTTTTTGGAAAATAAATTGTAAGTTGATAAATAAGTGGTATTCTCAAAAGTAATTATATTGAACTATATTTGGTATTCAATTACTACTCTACCCTCTAATTTTGTTAAAATTTCTGTACTACTCAAAACCTTAATTCCCAAATCAACCGATACTAACCCTAATTTCAAACACTCACCTCACTCTGTCACTATCCCATCTGCCACCACCTAACACCCACCCATGGTAAAGAGAGAACGAAAGAAACAGGAAGAAACAAAGAGAAGAAGAGGGAAGGAGGGAGACAGCATCAGTGGACGTCACTGTAATCGTTGCCGCCGTCGAGTTACAGAGGAGAGAGGGAGAGCTCACGAGAGAGAGAGAGAGAGAGAGGGAGGGAGGGAGAGGCACCACCGTTTTAGTCGCGAAGAGCTGCTCACGAGCGGATTTTCTATCGGTAAAGAAATTCACAAATATAATCACGTTATAAGTATAGCTTCTAAACCAACAGAGAATCCTTTCGTACAAAAGTTTTGTTTATCACTTAAGCAAACCCAATAAAAATAAATACCGAAGTATTCAAACCTTGGGTCGTCTTCTCAAGGAATTGCAGGGAAGTATGATTTATTATTGGTTATGGAAAACAATATTTTTGGGTTTTTGAAAGGTTGAACAGGGAAAATAAATTGCAAGAAAAATAAAATAATAACTAGAAAAAGCTCTTGGCAAGGTATGAGAATTAGAAGTCCTATTCTAATTATCCTTATCAATTGTGATGAGAATTGGCTTTTGCTCCCACTTGGTCAACCTCTAACTATGAAGGTATGTTCAATGGATAAATCAATTTGATTCCTCAAGTCCTAGTCAATTCCTAAGAAAAGACTAGAGTTAGGGGAATTCAAATCAATCAGCAAAGAATTCCAATTATCAATCACGATGAGTTTGACAACTCAAGAGTCACCAATTAATCAACCAAAGCCAAGAATATAGAAAGCTTAATAAAAATCATATATCTGAAATACCTCAAATTGAATTAATAAAGATATCAAATATAACATGGAAAATTTCATAAATTAAATTGGGAAAATAAATAAAAGGAACATTGAACCTGTGATTGAAGAGAAGTAGAAATCCTAATCCTTAAAGAAATCTTAAATCCTAATCCTAAGAGAGAGGAGAGAACCTCTCTCTCTAAAAACTACATCTAAAAACCTAAAATTATAAATTATTAGTGAATGATGATGAATGAATAGATTCTCCCACTTTATAGCCTCTAATATGTATTTTTTGGGCCGAAAACTGGGTCAAAAGCAGCGCAGAAATCGCTGATTGCGAATTTTGTCACGCTGATTTTCGTCACTGCGATGCGTCCGCGTGAAGCACGCGTTCGCATTGCCTAGCTGTACAGGCACTATAGCAAATTATATATTATTTCAAAGCCCCAGACGTTAGCTTTCCAACGCAACTGAAACTGCATCATTTGGACCTCTATAGCTCAAGTTATGACTATTTGAGTGTGAAGAGGTTAGGGCTGACAGCTTTGCAGTTCCTTCAATTTCTTTTATTCCTTCCACTTTTGCATGCTTCCTTTCCCTCCTCTAAGCCATTCCTGCCATGTAATCTCTGAAATCACTTAACGCACATATCACGGCATCGAATAGTAATAAAAGAGGATTAATATTAGCAAATATAAGGCCAAAGAAGCATGGTTTCAATCATAGCACAAAATCAGGAAGGAAAAATGTAAATTCATGCAAATTATATGAATAAGTGTGTAAAGAATTGATAAAAACCACTCAATTGAGCACAAGATAAACCATAAAATAGTAGTTTATCAATCTCCCCACACTTAAACTTTAGCATGTCCTCATGCTAAGCCCAAGAGAAGCTATAAAGGAGTGAAGAGGAATGGTAAAATGTGTGAAATGCAACCTATCTATATGAATGCAACTAAATGTGAAATGCTTCTACCTACTTGGTTAAAAATAAATAAGTTCTCCAAGACAAACATAAATCAAATTCCACTAATTCAAACCATACAGTAAAAATAAGTAAACTTGTAAGAAGATAGCTCATGAAAGCAGGGAATATAGAATCAAGCATTGAACCCTCACTAGTAGTGTATATCACTCTAGTCTCTCAAGTGTATAGGGAAATTCACTCTACTCTTCTCTAATCATGCTTTATAAACTTTGTTCTTCATCTAACCAATCAACAAATATTTAGTATACCAATGCAAACATCATGAGGTCTTTTTAGGGTTGTAACGGGGCTAAGGTAAGGGTGAGGGTATATGTATGGTCAAGTGAGCTATAATATGAATCTTTGACTAACCTAAGCTCTCATTTATACACACACTCTATATACTTTTAAATTCATGCCTAGCTACCAAAATTCCCACTTTTGCATTACATACTCATGCATCAACCTTTATTTTAATTTTATCACATATGCATTGATATTTTTATTAACTTAACCTTGCATTGGGGTAATTTTGTCCCCTTATTTATTTACTTATTTATTGAATATTTTTGGATTTTTTTCTCTTTTTTTTTTACTTGAAAATAAACATAACATATCAATGCACATGGATTTTTTTTATTTTTCTGGTCTTACATGAGTAGGTACCCAAATTTCCAATATTTTATCAAAGTAAAAACATAACACATTCCCTTATTAACCCATGTTCCCACAGTTTTCCTACACTTAGTTGATACACAATCTCTATCTTAAGCTAACCAAAGATTCAATTGGGGTAATTAATTATTTTTCCGCTTAAGGCTAGTGATGTGGTAAAATATAGAATAAATGGGATTAAAAGGCTCAAAGTGGCTAATAAGGGTGACATAAAAGGGTAGGCTTATTTAGGAGAAGTGAGCTAAAACAAGTAATGGCCTCAATCATATGCAAGCATGTAAATACACTAAATAGTGGACATATAGAATGGAACAAAGCAAAGATTGCAATCATAAGGAAGAAAACACACAAGAATAAAATTCATGGTTTAAATAGTGTAACCATGTAATTAGGCTCAAAATCTTACGGGTTGTGTGTTCTTAGCTTTTTAAACTATGTTCCAAATACAACTTCAAACAAATTTAACAAAAAATTTTCAATTTAAATTAGTGAAATACTATAAAAATTTTTTGAAAAAGAAAATATTACTTCAACCAAGTAGTAACTAAATGCATAAAATCAAACAAACATGCAATCAAATATGTAAATGCAACAATGAACAAATAAAGAAAATAGAATATTGGTGTTGAAAAGAAGGTAACTAACCCTTGGAAGTCGGTATCGACCTCCCCACACTTAAAGATTACACCATACTCGGTGCATACAGAGATGTACAAGTGGACGGGTGGTTCCACAGCTAGTGCTCTTTTTGTTCCTTTCCTTGCTGATGGTTTAGGATTAGCTTTCTCTTTTTCTTTCTTGGTGGCCATCCTAAAAAGGGAAAAAAATAAGTACATGTAAAGCTAAGGGTTTGAGCAAGGGAGAGGATAGTATAGGTAATAATCAATGCACGGTAAAGAGGGATGTCGTTAACACATAGTCATGACTTCATGTTAAAAGTTCATCAATGAAAATATAGCAAGTGCATGTAATGACAATTAAATGCAAGATATTTATTGGCATGCTGGCAAAGGCATAAGTAGCATAGACCAAGCACTAAATGTCCAAGTTAGATTATCATCTCTGTCAAACTAACAATCTGTTTGTATTGACAATTATATTTTAATTAATAAAATATAAAAAGGGTTTTGTGAAAAACAGGCATTAAAGTAGTAGGATAACATAAAAGTAATGCATGATGCCATACGGGCTTTTTCACAAACACTTAGCATGCATGGTAAATAAGTTATTGAAAGTATTAAATTGAACATGCAAGCAACCCTATAAAAAGTAATATATAATTGTCAAACAATTCCTTAATAATCCACAAGCAAAATATAGAAAATAATGACCCAAATAAATTTTCAACACCAATTAAAAAAAAGAAAGAAAAAGAAAACATAGATAATGAAAGTAAAAAGAAAAAGAAGAAGAAAACATAAAAATAAGAATAAGAATAGAAAAGTAAAGAGGGAAGAAGAAAAGAAAAACCTTGATAATGGTGGTGAAAAAGAGGAAGTAGAAAGTGAGAAAGAAGGGAGAAGAAAGAAATAAGAAGGGATAAGAAAAATTAGGATTTGGAGAGGAAAAGATAAGATATTTGGCTGATCTGGATAAGCTGTGCGCCGCATGTGACGCGGATGCGTGAGTGACGCGGTCGCGTGGTGTGCGGTGTTTTCAAGTGACACGAACGCGTGGGTCACACGGTCGCGTGAGTTGATTTGTGCTATTGGCGCGAGAGAAGGCTGATAAATCCCATTTGTAGGGTTTATCTTGTGCTTGATTTAGGGGATTTTATAACCTTTTACCCACATTTATCCAATGAAATAGCATGATTTTGTGATTGTCTCCTTATTTGTGCTTGAGTGTGAAAACATGCTTTTAGACCTTTAATTTGATGATTTTATTCTCCTTTGATTCCATTAGATGCCTTGATTTGTTTGTTAAGTGATTTCAGGTTGAAAAGGCTAGGAATGGATCAAAGGAGTGAAGAGAAAAGCATGCAAAATGGAGAACACATGGAAAAAGCCAAAGATTTGAGAAACATCATCCACGCGCACGCGCACGCGCACGGTACGCGCACGCGTGGATCGCGAAAACTGCAAGGGACGCGCACGCGTGCTGTACGCGTAGCGTCAATTGCCGTATATGATTTTTTAATAGAAAACATGCCCAGCGATTTTGAGAAGCTGTGGGGCCCAACTTGCAACCAACTTTGGCGCCAAAGATGCTATTTAAAGCCAAAGATTGAAGAGAAAAGGGAATTCCAATCATTCACACTCATTAGGATTAGTTTAGAGTTAGTTTCTAGAGAGAGAAGCTCTCTCTTCTCTCTAAGATTAGGATTAGTATTAGGATTAGGTTTAGTTCTTAGATCTAGATTTTAATTCATCTTCTTCTACTTCTATCTCTCAATTCCTTGTTGTTACATTCATCATTCTTCCATTCTTTTGTTGTAATTTCCTCTATGTTGTTCTTATACTTTGTTGTAGATCTACTCTTGTTTCTTCAACTTTTCTATCAATTCAATTTGAGGTACTTCATAATAATTGTGTTTCTTTTAGTTGTTGTTGTTAATTCCTTTCAATAATTGTTGTTAGATTCTATTCTTGTTGTATATTTCATGTGCTTTCTCTCTATGCCTCTTATGTGTTTGATAAAATGCTTCTTTTAGTTTTAATGTATATTTTGTTCCTCTTGGCTTTGGTTGAGTAATTAGTGACTTTTGAGTTATCTAATTCCTTTGTTGATTGATAATTAGAAGTTGCTAATTGATTTGAATGCCTCTAAAGCTAGTCTTTCCTTTAGGAGTTGATTAGGACTTGAGGAATCAAATTGATTCATCCACTTGACTTTCCTCCATGGTTAGAGGCTAACTAAGTGGTAGCAATGAGCAATTTGTGGTCACAATTGAGGAGGATAACTAGGATAGGACTTCTAGTTCTCATATCTTGCCAAGAGCTTTGTTAGTTATTAGTTTATTTTCTTTGCCATTTTATATTTCTTGTCTAAAATCTCAAAAACCCCAAAATAACTCATAACCAATAATAAGACACTTTATTGTGATTCCTAGGGAGAACGACCTAAGGTTCAATACTTCGGTTTATAAATTTAGGGGTTTGTTTTAGTGACAAACAAATTTTTGTATGAAAGGATTATTGCTTGATTTAGAGACTATATTTCGACGAGATTTCAATTGTAAAATTCTAAACCGTCAAAAATCTAATCATCAAAATGGCGCCGTTGCCGGAGAATTGCAATGGTGTTATGTTATTAGTTATTGTACATATGTAAATATTGTGAATAGGTTACTTTTGTTTGATTACTAGTTTAGTTAGTTTTATTTTGTTTTTCCACTATGAATTCTCACTTTGGCTATGAGTTTGGTCCTAATTGTGTTGTAGGAAATGTGCACTTCAATGATGACACTCATTATGGATGGAACCAACAAAGATGGGAGGAGTCTCAAGGAATTGATCACTCCTATTGGCAACAACCTCCGGACACTTACAGGTATAATTCACATCCTAATGCATGTCAATTCAACGGCTATGGTGAATTTTATTGCGACAATCAATCACCACCATCATATGCCTATGACTCTTATCCTCAACATGAACCTTAACCATACTCACAAGCCCTTCCATACCAAGCACCTTCCTATGATCCATATCCACCATATGACCAATCACCCATACCATATTCTTATGACCATTATGAGCAAGAACCTATAGAACCACCATAATCCTATCATGATTATTACCAAGAACCACCTCAATACTCACCATCTCCATACCCTTACCAAGAAGAACCACCTTCCTACCATGAACCCTCTCTCCAAAATAATGAACCTTCCCATTCACCCAAGCCCCAATAGACGATCCTCTCACTTTCTTACTCCAAGGACAAGAAACCATGAAGCGGTATACACTTGAGTTTGTGACCAACTTGACCAAGGTGGTGCACGCTTTAGCCCACCAATGTTTGAATACTCAAGTTGTTTCCATAGCCCCATGTGAAAAGTCAAAAGAAGAGCAAAGCATGAAGGAGAAATTAGAAAATCCGGTGGAGAAGGAGGAGTCGAATTTTGTGTTAGAACAATTGGAGGAGCCTATGATCATTGAAGAAAAAGAAGAAGTGGTTGAAGATTTAGGAGATGTTGAGAGTCCATGGGAATGTAGCATCATAGAGCATTCTTCCTAGAAGCTTGAAATTGATGTTGAGGAGGGTGCACAACCTCCAAGGCATGTCATAGTTGGAGACTTGAAAGAGGCCTATCAAGAGATGGATTCAATCATGGATGAATTTCTATCTACAATCGAATCCTCTCCCATTGGACATGAAGTTGAAGTTATAAAAGAGTGTACACAACCTTCCATACCCTTGGTGAGCAATGAGAAAGAGAGTGAATCAAAAGAGAGCTACCAAGAGGAAAAAGTTGGCATGGTGTATATCGAAATTGAAGAATATGAAGAGGTTGATCAAGAGATGGATTTATTCATCAATGAATTCCTATCCAAAGTTGAATCACCTCCCATTGGACAAGAAATCGAAGTTCTTGAAGACAACACCAAGCCATGTGACAAAAAGGGAAAGGTTGAAATTGAGGAAGCTTGCAAAGAGGTGGAAATACACAAAGAAGAGCACAAGGAAGTAGACCTTGCATTGTCTAAGTGTGGGTAGGTCTCCCTCCCCAAGCCACCATCCAACACAACATTCAAGAGGGTAAAATTCTTATCCCTAAGCCTTGCTTTCTCACTTGAATATGATTTATTTGAAAATGATGGTCAACTTAGAGCTCTTTGTGGAGTTAAGAGTAGGAAAGAGTTGTGTAGTGGTTGGAAACGTCATTCTAAGCTCATGACAGTTACAACCTCAAAATTCAAGAGCAATGGTTGGTGTGGAACCAAATGGCATGGGTCTAGGAAGTTGTTTGGAAGCTTCTTTGAGAATTCCAAGGCCATGCCACTCGGATGGATCAATGATGATCAACCTCAAGACGGGTGTGAAAATAAAGTGTGGGATCCCGGATTACAGGAAGAGGATCAACATTGGGAGCCCATGGTTTGTGAAGAACTCCATCAAAGCTTGGAGATATTGATCTTGAATGATGGAGCTTATTGGAAGTCCAAGCATTGGTGGAAGTTCCAAGATGAATTTAAGAACAAGCTACCTTGAGAGGAACTCCCCATAAGTCCAACTTAAGGACAATAAAAAAAAGTGCTAGGTGGGAGACACCCCACCATAGTAATATCCTTTCATTTTCTCTTTTGTAAATATTTGGTAGAATTAGTCTAATTTCATGTTTAGATTAGTTGGTTGAGTTTAGTTAGTAGTTTGGTATGTTAAATAAGGTTTTATGGTGTTTTGGTAGCTGTTGGAGGTTTGGAATGCTTGGTTTGGTGCAAGAACTTGGAAAAATTTTGAAAAATAGAGCACCATCCACGCGTACGCATACATGGTGCGTACGTGCACTCCAAGCATTTTCGGCCATCCACGCGCATGTGCACATGGCGCGCACGCGTGGATGCAGAAGTTCCACCCCCAGCCAATAACCCAAGAGTTATGCGAACGTTGCGCGTGCATTGTGCCTGGGGCACAAACGACCTCATGCGTACGCACGCATGGCACGCACGCGTCACTCTTGAAAAAAAAAAGAGAAAAGGGAGTAGGGACGTGTACGCACGCTGTGCGCGTATGCGCCCTTTCACAGATGCGGCACTATACTTCAGGCCGAGATTTGCGCCAACTCTGGGCCAACATTAAGCTCCTGGCATGGCCAACCACCCACGCGGACGCGCACCGTACGTGTCCGCGCCCCCTCTCTACTCGCCCATCCGCGCGCGCGCGCCATGCGTGTGTACGCGCGGATGCCCTTATTTCAAATATTTCTTTTCTTCTCTTCCTTCCATTTCTTTCCTCCTCCTTTCTTCTTCCCTCCTTCTACCCCTAATCCAACACTCCCAAAAACCATTCATAACCATTTATTTTAGTATCCAATTAGTTAGTTAGTTAGTTGATTAGTTAGTTTTCATTTCGTTTTCTCTTTTTTTCATAGTAAGTGTTGGATTGTTATTCTTTTTTACCATTAATCGCTACTGAGTATTAAAAAGGGATGTTATTTTAACATCATTATGTTTATAAACTTTGTTGGACTCTATTGTTGAGGTTATATTTTGCTACTTGGTTTTGAGTTTTTCATGCTTACTGATGAGCGGATAATTTATACGCTTTTTGGCATTGTTTTTAGGTAGTTTTAGTAGGATCTAGCTACTTTTAGGATGTGTTATTAGTTTTTATGCAAAATTTATATTTCTAGACTGTACTATGAGTTTGTGTGTTTTTCTGTGATTTCAAGTATTTTCTGGCTGAAATTGAGGGACCTGAGCAAAAAACTGATACGAGGCTGAAAAATGACTACAGATGTTGTTGGATTCTGACCTCCTTGCACTCGAAATAGATTTTCTAGAGCTACAGAACTCCAAATGGCGCGCTCTCAATTGCGTTGAAAAGTAGACATCCAAGGCTTTCCATCAATATATAATAGTCTATACTTTATTCGAGTTTAGATGACGCAAACTGGCGTTCAACACCAGTTCCATGCTGCATTCTGAAGTAAAACGCCAGAAACACGTCAGAAACCAGAGTTAAACGCCAAAAACACGTTACAACTTGGCGTTTAACCCCAAGAGAAGCCTCTGCACGTGTAAAGTTCAAGCTCAGCCCAAGCACACACCAAAGTGGGCCCCAGAAGTGGATTTCTGCACTTAGACTTATTTCTGTAAACCCAAGTAACTAGTTTAGTATAAATAGAACTTTTTACTATTGTACTAGGGGTCTTTTTCCCTATTTTCAAATTCATATGTCATTTGGGGAGGCTGACCATTCAGCCATGCCTAGACCTTGTTCTTATGTATTTTCAACGGTGGAGTTTCTACACACCATAGATTAAATTGTGGAGCTCTGCTGTTCCTCGAGTATTAATGCAAAGTACTATTGTTCTTCTATTCAATTCACGCTTATTCTTATTCTAAGATACCCATTCGCACTTCAACCTGATGAATGTGATGATCTGTGACACTCATCACTATTCTCACTTATGAACGTGTGCCTGACAACCACTTTCGTTCTACATGCAAAGAAAGCTAGAGTGAATATCTCTTGGATTCCTTAATCAGAATCTTCGTGGTATAAGCTAGAATCCATTGGCAGCATTCCTGAGATCCGAAAAGTCTAAACCTTGTCTGTGGTATTCTAAGTAGGATCTGGGAAGGGATGACTGTGACGAGCTTCAAACTCGCGAGTGTTGCGCATAGTGACAGACGCAAAAGGATCACGGGATTCTATTCCAACATGATCGAGAACCGACAGATGATTAGCCGTGCGGTGACAGCGCATTTGGACCATTTTCACTGAGAGGACGGGAGGTAGCCATTAACAATGGTGATGCTCGAACATACAGCTTGCCATGAAAAGGAGAAAGAATAATTGGATGAAAGCAGTAGGAAAGTAGAGATTCAGATGGAACACAGTATCTTCATGCGCTTATCTGAAATTCCCACCAATGAATCACATAAGTATCTCTATCTCTATTTTATGCTTTATTTATCTTTATATTTGAAAACTATCATAACCATTAGAATCCACCTGACTGAGATTTACAAGATGACCATAACTTGCTTCATACCAACAATCTCTGTGGGATCGACCCTTACTCACGTAAGGTATTACTTGGACGACCCAGTGCACTTGCTAGTTAGTTGTGCGAAGTTGTGAAAAAGTGTGATATTACAATTGTGCGTACCAAGTTGTTGGCGCCATTGAGATCACAATTTCGTGCATCAAGTTTATGGCACCGTTGCCGGGGATTGTTCGAGTTTGGACAACTGACGGTTCATCTTGTTGCTCGGATTAGGTAATTTTCTTCGTATTTTATTTTCAAAAAGTTTTCAAAAATCTTTCAAAAAAATTTTTCTCTTCTTTTTCATTTTAAAAAAAAAGAAATACAAAAAAATTATAAAATCATAAAACTAAAAAAATATTTTTTTTGTGCTTCTTGTTCGAGTCTAGTGTCAATTTTTAAGTTTGGTGTCAACTGCATATTTTTAAAATTTATGCATTTTTTTTCGAAATATTCATGCATTGCATTATTCATGATCTTTAAATTGTTCTTGGTAAGTCTTCTTGTTTGATCATCATATTTTCTTGTTTTGTGTCTTTTGTTGTTTTTCATATGCATTTTTGAATTCATAGTGTCTAAACATAAAAAGTCTCTAAGTTTGGTGTCTTGCATGTTTTTCTTTTCTTGAAAATTTTTCAAAAATAAGTTCTTGATGTTCATCATGATCTTCAAAGTGTTCTTGGTGTTCATCTTGTCATTCATAGTGTTCTTGCATGCATCATGTGTTTTGATCAATGTTCTGAAAACCGGTTCGAACCGGTCGGTCGAACCGGTAGAACCATGAACCGGACGCTAAAGCGATTCGGTCAACAAAGGAAACCGCAGAATTTGATAACCGACATTGAACCGACGAACCGGCCGGTTACCGGTCGGTCGAACCGAACCAGGACCCAGCCGGTTTTTTAACCTGACAGCAAAACGCCGTCGTTTTGCAATGTGGGAAGCCCTAATTCCCTTTTCTCCTTCGTCAGTTTCGTCTTCGTGCTTCACTCCAGCCTCAGCGTCCCACACCCACACTCCCACTCCCACAGAACAACACCCACGAGGCCACCAAGCCACGACCCATCACGACCCACCGGCCACCACTGTGAGAGACAGAACGCCTGAAGCCCTAAACGCACTCATCTCCGTCGCGCCTTCAGCAGCGTCGCGACCTCAGCAGCTTCATGGCCTCAGCAGCGTCGCGCCCTCAGCCTCCGTCGCGCCCTCAGCAGCGTCAGCACGGTCAGTGCCCTCAGCCACTTCGCCGTCAGCGTCTGCCTCTGAGAGAAAGCAATAGAGAAGCGTCAGCAGCGTTGAAGAACTGAAGTCCTCATTTCCAGGTAATTTTTATTTTTTAATTTAGTTATGATTTATGAACATGATTTTGTGATGAAATCTGATACTCTGTGAACTCTGTGAACAAAGAATTTTGATGAAATTCTGAGTCTTTGAAATTGTTATGAACTGATATAGTGATATCAACTCTGTGAACTGACTGAACTCTGATGAAGTCATGAAACTGTGATGAAATATGATTATGAACTAATTCTGTGATGAAATATGAATTAATTTTGTGAATTGATTTTGTGAATTCTGATTTTGTGAAATCTGATTGTGTGAACTCTGATTTTGTGACATGATTTTGTCATTGTGAACTCTAGTTTTGACATTTTGTATACTCTGATTTTGACAGATGATTTTGTGAATTGAATTCTGAATTTTTTGAACCTGAGATGTTGTTTGTATACTCTGATTTTGGAATTTGGATGTTGTTTGTTCAATGTTCATTTTGCTGTGAACTTGAGAGTTGAGATTATTGGGTTGGATTGCTGGTAATATTTAGGTATGGAAGAAAGTATCAACCAAGACCTAAAATAGTACAAAGAATGAATTCAGTTGTTTAGACAACCATAAAGGTAGCTTATTTTTTTATTTTATTTTTTCATTTTGTTGCATTTGACATGACTAATAGCCAATTTAATTAAGCTTGACTCTTGTTGTTTTGGAGTAGATTTTTTCTTAGATGTTTATTAACAAATAATTGAAGCAAGTAGATGAATTTCATGAAAACATTAGACATCCAAATCAATGAATCAGTCCATGATTCCGACTAGCTTTATGTACCTTTTAACTTGTTCAACAAATTCAGGGTTATTGCTTTTTCAAGTGATTGCATGATCTAAGTTTACTGGTGTAGTTGCAGGACCATCAACAGCTCTAGTAACAACAGGTTAGTTTTCACTTCATTATGCCTTCTCTTTTTTTTTAATGCTTTTCTTGGTATCATTATTAATTAGCCTGAAAGCAAGTAAATGTGAAAATTTTCTAAAGATGGAGTTTTGATGAATGCAGGATCAGTACTGGGATCATTTTTCCTTATCCTGCTTACCGGTGTGAGTTACTACATCTATGATACTTGCATAATACAAAAATATGATTATATTTTCTTAGATGAGATTGATGCTGATTTAGATCAAGGTGGTGGTGGTGGTAGTACTAGTACATTTTATGCTGCACCACTTGCTTTTTCTGGTCCAAGTAGTGAAAATGAAGGTGATGAAATCAATGACGCAAATCTGCAATAAATTATGGAGGATTTTGATGGTTGATGACAAATTTGGCTCATTTTGATGCTGCTATGTTATGTTTGGTTGTTTGATTGTTGACTTTTGAACTTTGAATTTGTATTTGAATGAGATTATAACATTTGGTTTATGTAGTACTTTTAATTTGAATGATATTTTCAAGTTTAGATTAGACTATAATTATATTTTTATGTGCTTATTTATATTTTATTTATTATTTTATTATAAAACGGTTTTTACGGTTCAACCACGGTCAAATCGGTGGAACCTATAAACCAGTGAACCAAAAATATCTTTTCCTCATTTTACTCATAATTTTTGAAATCTTTGGGTTGACTTAGTAAAATTTTTTTAAAATAAGTTGTTTTTTGTTAGTCAAGTCAAGATTTCAATTTTAGAACTCCTATCCTTTCAAAATCTTTTTCATTTTTCCTTTTATTATTTTCAAAATTTTTTTAAAAAAATTGATTTTCAAAATCTTTTTCTTAATTTTATTTCTTAATTTTCAAAAACTTTACTAACAATTAATGTGATTGATTAAAAAATTTGAAGTTTGTTACTTTCTTGTTAAGAAAGGTTCAATCTTTAAATTCTAGAATCATATCTTTTAGTTTCTTGTTAGTCAATTAATCAATTTTAATTTTAAAAAATCAAATCTTTTTAATTTCCTTTTCAAATATTTTTCAAAATATCTTTTCAATCATATATTTTTAACCATATCTTTTTCAAATCATATCTTTTTCAAAATATTTTCTAACTTCTTATCTTTTCAAATAAATAATTTTTAAATCTCTTTCAACTAACTAATTGAATTTTTTTAGGTTGTTTTACTATCTCTTATCTTTTTTAAAACCACCTAACTATTTTTCTCTCTCTAATTTTTGAAAATCACCTTCCTCTTTTTCAAAATTCTTTTTAATTAACTAATTGTTTCAAATTTTAATTTTAATTTTATTTCTTCTCTTAATTTTCAAAAATCACTAACCTTTTTTAAAAATAATTTTTGAAATTCTTTCCCTCTCATCTCTTTCTATTTATTTATTCATTTACTAACACTTTTCCTCATCTCAAAATTCGAGCCATCTCTTCTCCTCTGTGTTCGAATTTTTCTCTTCTCATTCTTATTCTTCTTTTCTTCTACTCACATAAAAGAATCTCTATACTGTGACATAGAGGATTCCTCTTCTTTTCTGTTCTCTTTTTTTCATATGAGCAGGAGCAAGGACAAGGACATTCTTGTTGAAGCAGATCCTGAACCTAAAAGGACTCTGAAGAAGAAGCTAAGAGAAGCTAAAGCACAATAATTTAGAGAAGACCTTACAGAGAATCTCAAAAAAGAAGGAGACATGGCCGAACCCAATAATAATGCAAGGAGGATGCTTGGTGATTATACTACACCTACTTTCAATTTTTATGGAAGAAGCATCTCAATCCCTGCCATTGGAGCAAACAATTTTGAGCTGAAGCCTCAACTAGTTGCTCTAATGCAACAGAACTGCAAGTTTCATGGACTTCCATCAGAAGATCCTTATCAGTTTTAATTGAGTTCTTGCAGATCTGTGATACTGTTAAGACCAATGGGGTTGATCCCGAGGTCTACATGCTTATGCTTTTTCCTTAAAAAATTTGAAGTTTGTTACTTTCTTGTTTGGTAATGAGACTTGGGAAGATGAACCTCCCTTGCTCATTAGTGAACTAACTACATGGGTTCAACAAACTTTACCTCAAAAGAAACAAGATCCTGGTAAATTCTTAATACCCTGTACCATAGGCACCATGACCTTTGAGAAGGCTCTGTGTGACCTGGGGTCAGGTATAAATCTTATGTCACTCTCTGTAATGGAGAAACTGGGGATCTTTGAGGTACAAGCTGCAAGAATCTCATTAGAGATGGCAGACAAGTCAATAAAACAAGCTTATGGATTGGTAGAGGATGTGTTAGTGAAGGTTAAAGGCCTTCACATCCCTGCTAATTTATAATCCTAGAAACTGGGAAGGATGAGGATGAATGCATCATCCTTGGAAGATCCTTCCTAGCCATAGTAGGAGCTGTGATTGATGTTGATAGAGGAGAGCTAGTCCTTCAATTGAATGGGGACTACCTTATGTTTAAAGCTCAAGGATCTTCTTCTGCAACCATGGAGAGGAAGCATGAAAAGTTTCTTTCAATACAGAGTCAAACAAAGCCCCCACAATCAAACTCTAAGTTTGGTGTTAGGAGGCCACAACCAAACTCTAAGTTTGGTGTTGAACCCCCATATTCAAACTCTAAGTTTGGTGTTGGGAGGCCACAACCAAACTCTAAGTTTGGTGTTGAACCCCCACATTCAAACTCTAAGTTTGGTGTTGGGAGGTCCCAACAATGCTCTGAACATCTGTGAAGCTCCATGAGAGCTCACTGTCAAGCTATTGACATTAAAGAAGCGCTTATTGGGAGGTAACCCAATTTTTATTTATCTATATTTCTATTGTCCTTTTATGTTTTATTAGGTTTATGATCATGTGGAGTCACAAAATAATTGCAAAAATTAAAAATAGATTCAAAAACAGCAGAAAAAAAGCACACCCTAGAGGAAGAGCTGTCTGGCGTTTAAACGCCAGAAACAAGCATCTGTCTGGCATTTAACGCCAGAAACAAGCATCAAGCTGGCATTTAATGCCAGAAACAAGCATCAAACTAGCGTTTAACGCCAAAAACAAGCATCAGGCTGGCGTTAAATGCCAGAAACAGGCTACATTTGGCGTTTAACGCCAGAAACAAGATGCAGTCTGGCGTTAAACGCCAGGATTGCATACAGAGGGTGTTTTACATGCCTAAAAGATGCAGGGATGGGAAATCCTTGACACCTCAAGATCTGTGGACCCCACAGGATCACCTCAAGATCTGTAGACCCCACAGGATCCCCACCTATCCCACTTCCCTCTTCTTCACACAATCCAATAACACTATACCCTTCACCAATCACCTCAATCTCTCTTTCCCATTACCCCTTCACCAATCACATCCATTTACTCATCCCCATAAACCCCACCTACCTTCAAATTCAAAATCTCTTTCCCACCCAAACCCACCTTAAATGACCGAACCCAAACCCCTCTCCCTCCACTATATAAACCCGCCATCCTTCTTCATTTTCACACAACACTACCCTTTCTTCTCCCCCTTGGCCGACACCCACACCTCTCTCCCTCTCCTCCATATCTTCTTCTTCTTCTTCTATTCTTTCTTCTTTTACTCGAGGGCAAGGAACATTCTAAGTTTGGTGTGGTAAAAGCATAGCTTTTTTGTTTTTCCATAACCATTGATGGCACCTAAGACCAGAAAAACCTCAAGAAAGAGAAAAGAGAAGGCAATTGCTTCCACCTCTGAGTCATGGGAGATGGAAAGATTCATCTCAAAAGCCCATCAAGACCACTTCTATGAAGTTGTGGCCAAGAAAAAGGTGATCCCTGAGGTCCATTTCATGCTCAAGAAAAATGAGTATCCAGAGATCCGACATGAAATCCGAAGAAGAGGTTGGGAAGTTCTCACCAACCCCATTCAACAAGTCAGAATTTTAATGGTTCAAGAATTCTATGCAAACGCATGGATCACTAGGAACCATGATCAAAGCATGAACCCAAACCCAAAGAATTGGCTTACAATGGTTCGGGGGAAATGCTTAGATTTTAGTCCGGAGAACGTAAGGTTGGTGTTCAACTTGCCTATGATGCAAGAAGACGCACGTTCCTACACTAGAAGGGTCAACTTTGATCAAAGGTTGGACCAAGTCCTCATGGACATATGTGTGGAAGAAGCTCAATGGAAAAGAGACTCAAAAGGCAAGCCGGTTCAATTGAGAAGACTGGACCTTAAGCCTGTGGCTAGAGGATGGTTGGAGTTCATCTAACGCTCCATCATCCCCACTAGCAACCGATCTGAAATAACTGTGAATCGGGCCATCATGATCCATAGCATCATGATTGGAGAGGAAGTAGAAGTTCATGAAGTCATCTCTCTAGAACTCTACAAAGTAGCTGAAAAGCCCTCCACCTTGGCAAGGCTAGCTTTTCCTCATCTCATTTGCCATCTATGCAACTTAGCTAGAGTTGTCATAGAAGGAGACATCCTCATTGAAGAGGACAAGCCCATCACTAAGAAGAGGATGGAGCAAACACTAAGGGTGGAGCACCAAGAGCACTCCATCATTCTCCATGAGATTAGAGAAGATCAAAGAGCTATAAGGGAGGAGCAACAAAGGCAAGGAAGAGACATAGAGGAGCTCAAAGACATCATTGGTCCTTCAAGAAGAAGGCGCCACCCTCACTAAGGTGGACTTATTCCTTAACTTCCTTGTTCTTATCTCTCTGTTTTTCGGTTTTATGCTATATGTTCGCCTATGTTTTGAGTCTTTACTACATGATCATTAGTATTTAGTAACTATGTCTTAAGGCTATGAATAATTCCATGAATCCTTCACCTTTCTTAAATGAAAAATGTTTTTAATACAAAAGAACAAGAAGTACATGAGTTTCGAATTCATCCTTGAAATTAGTTTACTTATATTGATGTGGTGACAATACTTTTTGTTTTCTGAATGAATGCTTGAACAGTGCATATTTTTTATCTGTTGTTTATGAATGTTAAAATTGTTGGCTCTTGAAAGAAAGATGAACAAAGAGAAATGTTATTGATAATCTGAAAAATCATGAAATTGATTCTTGAAGCAAGAAAAAGCAGTGAATAAGAAATCTTGCGAAAAAAAAGAAAAAAAATGGCAAAAAAAAGAGAAAAAAAGAAAAAGCAAGAAGAAAAGCCAATAGCCCTTTAAACCAAAAGACAACGGTAAAAAAAGGATCCAAGGCTTTAAGCATTAATGGATAGGAGGGCCCAAGGAAATAAAATCCAGGCCTAAGCGGCTAAATCAAGTTGTCCCTAACCATGTGCTTGTGGCATGCACGTCTAAGTGAAAAGCTTGAGACTGAGTGGTTAAAGTCGTGATCTAAAGCAAAAATAGTGTGCTTAAGAGCTCTGGACACCTCTAACTGGGGACTTTAGCAAAGCTGAGTCATAATCTGAAAAGGTTCACCCAGTCATGTGTCTGTGGCATTTATGTATCCAGTGATAATACTGGAAAACAAAGTTCTTAGGGCCACGACCAAGACTCATAGAAGTAGCTGTGTTCAAGAATCAACATACTTAACTAGGAGAATCAATAACACTATCTGAACTCTGAGTTTCTATGGATGCCAATCATTCTAAACTTCTAAGGATAAAGTGAGATGCCAAAACTGTTCAGAAGCAAAAAGCTACAAGTCCCGTTCATCTAGTTAGAACTAATATTCATTGATATTTTGGGATTTATAGTATATTCTCTTCTTTTTATCATATTTGATTTTCAGTTGCTTGGGGACAAGCAACAATTTAAGTTTGGTGTTGTGATGAGCGGATAATTTAGACGCTTTTTGGCATTATTTTTAGGTAGTTTTTAGTAGGATCTAGCTACTTTTAGGATGTTTTTATTAGTTTTTATGCAAAATTTACATTTCTGGACTTTACTATGAGCTTTTGTGTTTTTTTGTGATTTCAGGTATTTTCTAGCTGAAATTGAGAGACCTGAGCAAAAATCTGATAGGAGGCTGAAAAAGGACTACAGATGCTGTTGGATTCTGACCTCCCTGCACTCAAAATGGATTTTCTAGAGATACAGAACTCCAAATGGTGCGCTCTCAATTGCGTTGAAAAGTAGACATCCAAGGCTTTCCAGAAATATATAATAGTCTATACTTTATTCGAGTTTAGATGACGCAAACTGGCGTTCAACACCAGTTCCATGCTGCATTCTGAAGTAAAACGCCAGAAACACGTCACAAACCAGAGTTAAACGCCAAAAACGCATTACAACTTGGCGTTTAACCCCAAGAGAAGCCTCTGCATGTGTAAAGTTCAAGCTCAGCCCAAGCACACACGAAAGTGGGCCCAGAAGTGGATTTCTGCACTTAGACTTATTTTTGTAAACCATAGTAATTAGTTTAGTATAAATAGAACTTTTTACTATTGTACTAGGGGTCTTTTTCCCTATTTTCAAATTCATATGTTATTTGGGGAGGCTGGCCATTCGGCCATGCCTAGACCTTGTTCTTATATATTTTCAACGGTGGAGTTTCTACACACCATAGATTAAGGTGTAGAGCTCTGCTGTTCCTCGAGTATTAATGCAAAGTACTATTGTTCTTCTATTCAATTCACGCTTATTCTTGTTCTGAGATATCCATTCACACTTTAACCTAATGAATGTGATGATCTGTGACACTCATCACTATTCTCACTTATGAACGTGTGCTTGACAACCACTTTCGTTCTACATGCAAAGAAAGCTAGAGTGAATATCTCTTGGATTCCTTAATCAGAATCTTCATGGTATAAGCTAGAATCCATTGGCATCATTCCTGAGATCTGGAAAGTCTAAACCTTGTTTGTGGTATTCTGAGTAGGATCTAGGAAGGGATGACTGTCACGAGCTTCAAACTCGCGAGTGTTGGGCGTAGTGACAGACGCAAAAGGATCACGAGATTCTATTCCAACATGATCGAGAACCGACAGATGATTAGCCGTGCAGTGACAGCGCATTTGGACCATTTTCACTAAGAGGACGGGAGGTGGCCATTGACAACGGTGATGCCCGAACATACAGCTTGCCATGGAAAGGAGTAAGAATGATTGGATGAAAGTAGTAGGAAAGCAGAGATTTAGAAGGAACACAATATCTTCATGCGCTTATCTGAAATTTTAACCAATGAATTACATAAGTATTTCTATCTCTATTTTATGCTTTATTTATCTTTATATTCGAAAACCATCATAACCATTAGAATCCGCCTAACTGAGATTTACAAGATGACCATAGCTTGCTTCACACCAACAATTTCCGTGGGATCGACCCTTACTCACGTAAGGTATTACTTGGACGACCCAGTGCACTTGCTGGTTAGTTGTGCGATGTTGTGAAAAAGAGTGATATTACAATTGTGCGTACCAAGTTGTTGGCGCCATTGAGATCACAATTTCGTGCATCACTTACCTTTTAAGAATACTAAGTGATGAGAATTGCCTTCAAGCATGTTCAATCTTCTTGAATTGCATTATTTGGCCACCATGTGATTTGAACCCTATTCTTTGATTAGGCAATTTCTTGATTGATGACGTTGTGCATTTACCTTCATGCATTGTGTTCATGATCATATGCATCCATAGGCTTTAGCTTGAATGCTTTCATGCTTCTTCAATGCTTGTTTTACCTTACAAGTTCACTTAAAGCATCTCAAGCACACTAGGATAAGTGAAGTGCATGCTTCTTTTGTGACATCTCCCTTTTATTGCTAATGTGTGTTCTAAACGGCGCCTAAATTAGAATTCACACACCTATTTGTCAATCATGTCACACTAATTCACTCACTCAATTCTAGTGATTCACCTCATTCCAACAATGTATGCTTCTTTGCTTTTATATCTTCTCATCTTATGGTGTTATTTTCAATTTTTCATGATACGATGCACCACAAGCAATAACGGAAGCAAGTCTAAGAACACACAGACCGATTGATCTACCAGCTGAAGGTAGCAATTTGGAGATTCGCCGTACCCCCTTGCTCATATTTGAGTGCACCGACGACGGTGCAAACTTTTAAGTGTGGGGAGGTCGTCTGACTGGTCGGCGATTTTAGGTGACAAATTTCTAATCTCAACACTTTTGCATTTCATTTTAGGTTTTTAGGATTTTTACTTGCATTTTCTTATTTTTGCATATGTATACACAATAAGCTTAGTCAAAATAATGAAATTTTTCAAGGATCTCTATCTATAGGGCACCAATTGATTTGAGTGAAAACTTTTCATAAAACTTGCTTGAATCACATATATATATTGTGGATCATGTTTTTGAGCTAAGAACACAAGCTTGTGAGATTTGAGCCTAATGGTGTGGTTACATCTTATAACCACTTATTTTTCTTCTTGTGTGCATTATTCTCTTTCTATGATTGTAATCTTTGATTTGTTTGATTCTCTATTTCCATTATTTTGTGTATTCATGCATCTATATGATTGAGGCCATCATTTTATTACCTCACTTACCCAAATAGTCTTACCTTTGATCTTCCATTGTTAGCCAACTTTGAGCATACGCTTAACCCACTTGTTCTTATTTTAGCACATTATAAGCCTTAAAGCGAAAAACAATAAATGTCCTTATTTGGATCTTTGATTAGCTTAGGCTAGTGTGTGAGTATCATTCAAGTGTGGGAAACCTTGGGACATTGGGAAAATAAAAGGGTAGTTTTGCATTTTTGTTGTAAATATTGGGAATTGAGTACATGCTCATGTATTGATCAAATGTAAAATCTTATGCATCGATGCTTTTGTATATAGAAAGAAAAAAAATGAGAAAAACAAAAGAAAAAGAAAAGAAAAGAAAAAAATAGAAAAAGAAAGAAAAAGAAGAAAAAGAAAGAAATAAAAAGGGGACAAAATGTCCCAAAGCAAAGTGTAGCTCAATAAAATCAATGCATAAGTGTTGTGAAATGAAAAAGAAAATGCATGAGTATGTGAAAAAGTGAAGGATGTGTAGTTAGGTTAGCACTTAATTGTATAGGTTATTATATAGGTTAGGTGGAAAGTTTAAGCTTATCAAAGATTCAAATTCCAAGCTCACTTAACCATATATGCATCCTACCTTGACCCTAATCCCATTACAACCTAAAGAAAAGACCTCATGATAATTGTATGCATGCATGAAATAAATGTTGATTGTTAGAAGAAAAACAAATCTTGGAAAGCATGATTAGGAGAGAATTGAGTGAATCAAGCCTAAACACTTGAGCGAATAGAGTGCAAACACATGCGGTGAGGGTTTGATGCTCAATTACATATTTTCACCTATGATCATCCCTTCATGCAAGTTTGTAAAAATATTTAATAGCTCAATTCAATTGTGGATTAGACTTGCTAGTCCTTTAACCCTTGTGCATATATGTCTCTTGGGAATTGATTTATTTTTGACCAAGCAATTGCATTCATGTAGATAGTTACATATAGGTAGATTGCATTTAGTTAGATTTCATTGAATAAATGTCATATCCCTTACTTCATTCTTGGTTTAAGCATGAGGACATGCTTGGTTTAAGTGTGGGGAGGTTGATAAACCCCATGTGTAAGGTTTATCTTGTGCTTGATTTAGGGGATTTTATAACCTTTTACCCACATTTATCCAATGAAATAGCATGATTTTGTGATTGTCTCCTTATTTGTGCTTGAGTATGAAAACATGCTTTTAGACCTTTAATTTCATGATTTTATTCACGTTTGATTCCACTAGATGTCTTGATTTGTTTGTTAAGTGATTTTAGGTCGAAAAGGCTAGGAATGGAGCAAAGAAGTGAAGAGAAAAGCATGCAAAATGGAGAACACATGGAAAAAGCCAAAGATTTGAGAAACATCATCCTCGCGCACGCGCACGGTACACGCACGCGTCGATCGCGAAAACTGCAAGGGACGCGCACGCGTGCTGTATGCATACGCGTCGATGGCCGTATGATTTTTTAATAGAAAACGTGCCCAGAGATTTTGAGAAGCTGTGGGGCCCAACTTGCAACCAACTTTGGCGCCAAAGATGCTATTTAAAGCCAAAGATTAAAGAGAAAAGGGGATTTCAATCATTCACACTCATTAGGATTAGTTTAGAGTTAGTTTCTAGAGAGAGAAGCTCTCTCTTCTCTTTAGGATTATAATTAGGATTAGGATTAGGTTTAGTTCTTAGATCTCGGTTTTAATTCATCTTCTTCTACTTCTATCTCTCAATTCCTTGTTGTTACATTCATCATTCTTCCATTCTTTTGTTGTAATTTCCTCTATATGTTGTTCTTATACTTTGTTGTAGATCTACTCTTATTTCTTCTACTTTTCTTTCAATTCAATTTGAGGTACTTCATAATAATTGTGTTTCTTTTGGTTGTTGTTGTTAATTCCTTTCAATAATTGTTATTATATTCTATTCTTGTTGTAGATTTCATGTGCTTTCTCTCTATGCCTCTTATGTGTTTGATAAAATGCTTCTTTTAGTTTTAGTGTAGATTTTGTTCCTCTTGGCTTTGGTTGAGTAATTAGTGACTCTTGAGTTATCTAATTCCTTTGTTGATTGATAATTAGAAGTTGCTAATTAATTTGAATGCCTCTAAAGCTAGTCTTTCCTTTAGGAGTTAATTAGGACTTGAGGAATCAAATTGATTCATCCACTTAACTTTCCTCCATGGTTAAAGGTTAACTAAGTGGTAGAAATGAGCAATTTGTGGTCACAATTGAGGAGGATAACTAGGATAGGACTTCTAGTTCTCATATCTTGCCAAGAGCTTTGTTAGTTGTTAGTTTATTTTCTTTGTCATTTTATATTTCTTGTCTAAAATCTCGAAAACCCCAAAATAACTCATAACCCATAACAAGACACTTTATTGTGATTCCTAGGGAGAACGACCCGAGGTTCAATACTTCGGTTTATAAATTTAGGGGTTTGTTTTAGTTACAAACAAATTTTTGTATGAAAGGATTATTGTTTGGTTTAGAGACTATACTTCGATGAGATTTCAATTGTAAAATTCTAAACCGTCAAAAATCTAATCATCACAGCCTCGCGTTCGTGTAACTCTCTATTTGAAACTCATTTTGCCAAATTTTAGGGTGACGCATTCGTGTGGTTGACGCGATCGCGTGAATGGCCATATTTTGAAAACGACGCGGACGCGTGGTACGCACGTTCGCGTGGTAGGGCTTGTGCTCTTAGCACGGTTCCAGCCCCGCTCCATCACAACTTACTAGCTACACCCATTTACGTCTATTTTACAGGGCCACGTGTTCGCATGAGTGACGCGGACGCATGGGGAGGCTATTTCACAAACGACAGGAACACATTAGTGAAGCGGTCGAGTGGGCGAGTTTGTGCCAAAGGCACGCCTCCAGCCACACTGTCACGTGACTCTCTGTAAAATCTCTTTTCTTCCTTGAGGCACATATGATGCGGACGCGTCAGCAACGCTTACGCGTCGCGTGTGTGTGTGTTTTTTTTAAATGCAAAAATGCATAATGCAGATGCTTATGCAAAATTTATGAATGACCACTAATAAAAATAAAAATAAAATAGAATAAAACTAAGAATAAAAAGGAAAGAATATACCATGGTGGGTTGTCTCCCACCTAGAACTTTTAGTTAAAGTCCTTAAGTTGGACATTTGGTGAGCTCCTTGTTATGGTGGCTTGTGCTTGAACTCATCCAGGAATCTCTACCAATGTTTGTACTTCCATTAGCCTCCGGGATCCCAAACTAGGCGCAGAAAGTCTTCAAGCAAGTTAAAGCAAGTGACAAGGCCCCAAGAGTATTGATTGCTAGACTGAATTCCAGGGTCCCAAATCTTACTTTTGCTCCCGTCTTTGTGTTGATCACCATTGTTCCAACCGGGTAGCTCATGATTTGAATTCTCACAGAGACATCCAAACAACCTTCTAGACCCATTCGATTGAGCTCTACACCAATCCTTGCACTTCAACTTGGAACATGCAACCATATTGAACCTTGCAGGACAACTCTTACCACTAACCATCTTCCTCTTACTCTTGATGCCACAGAGAGCTCTAAGTTGACCATCCGTCTTCAGTAGCCCATATTCAAGTGGAAAATTAAAGGTCAAGGATAAGAATTTTACCCACTTGAATGTTGTGTTGGACGGTAATGGCCTTGGGAGAGGTGTTTCTAATGATCTTACAAGCTGCACTCCCTTGTGCTCTTCTTTGATAATTTCCACCTCCTTGTAAGCTTCTTCAATTTCAACCTCTTCCTCTTGGTAGCTTTCTTCCAATTCAATCTCTTCTTCATTATTCACCAAGGGCATGGGAGGTTGTGCTTCTTCTTCTTTAATCTCCATGTCTAGTCCAACGGGAGAGGATTCAAATGTAGATAAGAATTCATCAATGATTGAATCCATCTCTTGATCATCTCCTTCAAAGTCTTTAACCATGATATGCCTTGGAGGTTGTACACCCTCCTGAACATCAAATTCAAATGTCTTGGAAGGAGGCTCTATAACTTGAGTTTCCCATGGAGGTTCAACATCTCCTAAGTCTTCAACCACTTCCTCTTTAACTATTGCGGCATTGTCCAGTTGTTTTAGTATAAAATTGTACTCCTCCTTGATGATTTCCTTTCTATGACAACTCTTTTCCACTATTCTTTCATCTTCAAGGGTCTCTCCTACCGCTACCCTTAGGGCCTCCTCTAGCTTCTTATGAAGTATGGATTCGCGAAGATGATTCCTTCTTTCTTGTTCCCTATTAATAGTATAATTGGGATCATCTTGCTCTTGGATTGATGGATGTAGGTGCTCTACCATGGAAGATGGTGATGGGATGGAAAGATCATTATGTGGTTGAAAAGGAAGCGCACTAGAGCTTGAGGGTTGAATATTGGAGGTATTCGATGACCCAATCTGGAAGACGAGAGCTTGTATAGTAGAGGTTAGACCAGTAAGTGTGTTTTTCATGGCCTTTTGTTAAGGGTATGGAGATGATAAATATGGAGGTGGTGGTTCATGAGAGTAATTATTTTGGAATTGGGGTGGTTCTGGTTCGTTCAGCACATAGTGTGGTTGGTATGGTGGATATAGATTAGGGTCATATGGGGGTGTTTGGTGGTAAAGGGCTTGTGAGTATGGTGGTTCAAAGCTATGTTGAGGAGGGGGTTCATAGGCGTATGGTGGTGGTTGTTGATAATCAAAAGAGCACTCACCATAGCCATTATCTTGATATGCTTCTTGGAATGGCTCTTGGTCATAGTATGTTGGCGGAGGCTGTTGCCAAGAGGGTTGATCAAATCCCTGTGGCTCCTCCCATCTTTGATTTTTCCAACCTTGATGTCTGTTCCTATTAGAGCTTCCATTCCCAACAACAACATTGGAACCAAACTTGAAACCAGATGGGTGAGAATTCATATTAGCTAAAGAAAATAAAAACTACTAAAAATTAATGAAAATAAACTCCTAAAACTAGAAACACTGACAACAATATAAGATAAATATTTGAAAAAGGTTTAAATTTTAAAAAGGTTTGATTTTTTAAAATTTCAAATTTAAATTTTGAAATTTGAATTTTGAATTTTGGAATTTTAAATATTGAAATTTGAAATTATGATTTTGAAATAAGACAAGATAAGATTTTGAAAAAGATATGATTTTGAAAAAGATTTGAATTTTGAAATTTAAAACTAAGATAAGATAAGATAAAATTTTTAAAATAAAAATCTGAATTTTTTGGTAATTTTCGAAAAAATCAATTAAAATAGAGAGAAAAGATATTTTTGAAATTAATGAGTAAAGAGAAAAATAATAAAATGACACAAAACTTAAAATTTTTAGATCAAAATGAAGACAACAAACAAGAAAAATATTTACAATAACCAATAATAAGGCACACGTTTGCAATTCCCCAGCAACGGCGCCATTTTGACGAGCGGATTTTCTATCGGTAAAGAAATTCACAAATATAATCATGTTGTAAGTATAGCTTCTAAACCAACAGAGAATCCTTTCGTACAAAAGTTTTCTTTGTCACTTAAGCAAACCCAATAAAAATAAATAACCGAAGTATTCAAACATCGGGTCGTCTTCTCAAGGAATTACAGGGAAGTATGATTTATTATTGGTTATGGAAAACAATATTTTTGGGTTTTTGAAAGGTTGAACAGGAAAAATAAATTGCAGGAAAAATAAATTAATAACTAGAAAAAGCTATTGGCAAGGTATGAGAATTAGAAGTCCTATCCTAGTTATCCTTATCAATTGTGATGAGAATTACCTTTTGCTCCCACTTGGTCAACCTCTAACTATGAAGGTATGTTAAGTGGATAAATCAATTTGATTCCTCAAGTCCTAGTCAATTCCTAAGAAAAGACTAGAGTTAGGGGAATTCAAATCAATCAGCAAAGAATTCCAATTATCAATCATGATGAGTTTGACAACTCAAGAGTCACCAATTAATCAACCAAAGCCAAGAATATAGAAAGCTTAATAAAAATCATATATCTGAAATACCTCAAATTGAATTAATAAAGATATCAAATGTATCATTGAAAAGTTCATAAATTAAATTGGGAAAATAAATAAAAGGAACATTGAACATGTGATTGAAGAGAAGTAGAAATCCTAATCCTAAAAGAAATCCTAAATCCTAATCCTAAGAGAGAGGAGAGAACATCTCTCTCTAAAAACTACATCTAAAAACCTAAAATTATGAATTATGAGTGAATGATGATGAATGAATAGATTCCCTAACTTTATAGCCTCTAATCTATGTTTTCTAGGTTGAAAACTGGGTCAAAAACAGCCCAGAAATTGCTGATTGCGAATTTTATCACGCTAATTTTTGTCGCTGCGACGCATCCACGTGGAGCACGCATTTGCATTGCCTGGCTGTACGGACACTATAGTAAATTATATATCATTTCGAAGCCTCAGACGTTAGCTTTCCAATGCAACTGGAACCGCATCATTTGGACCTCTGTAGCTCAAGTTATGACTGTTTGAGTGCGAAGAGGTCAGGGTTGACAGCTTTGCAGTTCCTTCAATTTCTTTTATTCCTTCCACTTTTGCATGCTTTCTTTCCCTCCTCTAAGTCATTCCTGCCCTGTAATCTCTGAAATTACTTAACGCATATATCACGGCATCGAATAGTAATAAGAGAGGATTAATATTAGCAAATATAAGGCCAAAGAAGCATGGTTTCAATCATAGCACAAAATCAGGAAGGAAAAATGTAAACTCATGCAAATTATATGAATAAGTGTGTAAAGAATTGATAAAAACCACTCAATTGAGCACAAGATAAACCATAAAATAGTGGTTTATCAGCTACTGTCATCAAGATCTTCATCGTTGTCGTCGATGGAGAATGCCGCCGAGGAGCCCGATGGAGAAACAGTACTGCGCGAGAGAAAGAGGGAGACCACAACGAGGAGGGAGCAGAAGGCCGCGCCGTTACTATTGGAGCTTCCACCACCGTCGTTGGTGCCACTCAAAGTCGTCGCTGTGGCTGTTGCCACCATGGGAGCTGCGCGAAGCCATCGTCGCCGATGTGGAGCTACGAGAACCTGTCGCTGCTGCTAAATCTTATTGTAGGGAGCTTTGCCGTTGCCGTTCCTCTGCCGCTGCTGCTGTCAGAATTTTTGGTCACCGGGTATGGCGCTATTGTCGCCAAAACCACCACCGGAGCTATTGCTGCTCTGTTTTGTCGTTCTTCTTTAGTTATAGTAAGTTTCTTACTCCAGAACACTCGCTGTTAGTAATCTATTATAGTTTATTGAGGATTTTGCAACGTTAATGTCTCAGAGTTGAGTTACTATTGTTGCATGCTGCTTTTGTGGCTGTTGCTGCTGTGAAAAATGGTCAGATTTGATGCTGCTCCTGCAAAATAAGGAAAAATAGGGGGTTTGTCGTGTAGTTGTGTTGCGATTGAGGTAGGAGCTTTTCTTAAAACCTATTTTATTTTAAGAAATTATTATAAATCGGTATCAATGTGAAAAATGTATTTTTATATAATTGCACGAATCTTATGGATTAAATTAGGTTGTGCTGGATAAATACAATTGATCAAATATTTAAATAGAATGTGGTTGTATTGTGTGACTAATTGGTGAAGTTAAATTATCTGTGGTTATGAACTGTGATTAATTTACTAATTGATTGAGAAGGCTAGACAATCTGATTTTTTTAACTGATTATGTTAAGTTGGTTGTGTTGAATGATAAATTGTCTTATGATGAGATGATTAATAAAAATATGTTGTTTGGATAATTGCTGATAAAAGGATGATGGGTTGTTAAGATTGAAGAAATCTGTAACTCTGTAGGGGTGGTTAAGTCTATTTTTAGGGGAGGATATATCCAAATTTTTATAAAATTGTAAAAGAAAGAGTTGAAGGATAATTGAAGAAAAGATTAAGGTTAATGAAAGGTTGAGTCAAGTTAAAGAAAAGTTAAGGTTAAAAAAATGTTTAGAATTAAGGAAGTGGTTAAGGAAAGTTAAATGATTAATTGAGAATCTTTTGTTTGATATTATTGAGAACGAATTGATTTGTGACTATGAATGGTGTTTGATGTTGTGGCTGTGATTATGATTGATTTCTTAATTGTGTTAATAAATAATGAGAATCATGATTTAGTTGATTATGTTGAATGGTATGTTGAGAAAGGGTTGAGAGATGTTAGTTTGGAAGGAAACCTTAAAGGGTAAAATGGTCCAAATTTTAGGAGAGGTTCTGCCGAAGTTTTTCTGAGAATTAACATATTTTGGTTTAATTAATTATGAAAAGAATTATATTTTTGGGGCACTTTAGCGAAATTAAAAGCAATTGAATTTGATTGGGAAATACAATGATCCTTTGAGTCCTTTAGGAAAAGTTTTGAGCTTTAAAATGAAGTTGAAGTTAGTTTTGGAGAATTTGGTTAAACAAAATGAGTTCCATTTGATTACTTCTACTTAAAGGGTTATGTTTTGAAAAGTTTTAGTAAATTTAAAGTATTTAAATTTGATGGTTCCGAATCTTTTAAAAAAGTCTTAAACTTAAAGTTGGAATTGTATTAGAAACTTGGTTAAACAAAAATGAGATTTATTTAATTTTAAATAACCATAAAAAATTATGTTTTTGGAGCGTTCTAGCGATTTTAAAGTAATTGTTTAAAAACAAAAATATTATATTTTCAATTAAGATTTTGATTCGATGAAATATGGTGATTTTGAGTCTTTTGATAAGAAGAATTTGGGGATAAGTATAATAGAATATAACATTAAGTTGAGTTTTGAAGGTAGGTGAACTCGAATCGTGTATTTAAGAAAAAATAAGAAAAGAGATTTTGGCTTGATACACACCAAGTAAATTATTAGTGAACGTAAATGGACCAAGAATGATTTTAAAATGAAAATGGTGCCAGTATGCAATTTAATTCGTGATATTATTGTTGAATTAGCAAGGATGTGGGTTTCATCCCGCTTGCATAATGAGTTATGATTATTCAAATTAAGAATTAATAAATGATACTGATTATTTGCCTGGCAAGGATGGTGATGTAGTCCTGCTTGTTCAGTGTATTGTTATTTGTGGGGATGGTGGTTTTCTCCCGCCTACTGTGAGGATGATGGTTATATTCCACCCACGGCTCGAGGATAATGGTCCTTGTGATAAATGTAAATATATATAGAATGGTGATTATGCTCCACATGTGAGTATTGACTTGGTAGATATATGAGGAAGGTGGTAGGGCATTGTCACTCGATTTATTCTCTCATATTCTATCTTGATTGTGTATGTTAGATGTAGGAAAGGTGGTAGGGCACTCTCCCCTGATTTATTTCCCCATATTCTCTTTGATTGTGTTTTGTTGGATGTGAGAAAGGTGATAAGGCACTCTCCCTCGATGTATTTCCCCACTCTCTCTGGTTACAAGGTGAAAGGGTACTCATCCCTTGTCTTGTATGGTATAACCTCACAAGAAAAGGTGGTAGGACACTCTTCCTCGATTTATTCTCCCTGGTGAATACCTCCAGGAGAAGGCGGTAAGGTACACTCATTCAATTATATTCCTCCTGGGAATGCGCAATAGGGAGATGATATCCGGGTTAGCTACCAGATGTGTTGGGTTCTGACAGTTTAACCGACACGTGAGTTTACGGCCAGTAGGACAGGCATGCATCATACTGCATTTGTTTGAAATTTCTTGGGTCTACATAATTACTTAGTTTTTCTAATTGATATTCTATTAATTGTTAATTGTACTACTTGTCCTAATTGTTCTCTACATGTGATTATTTGAATGTCTGTTTGATTACTTGTGATTGTGACTTGTTGGTTCGGATTGTGGTGGTTTGATTGAATTTTGGGATAGAGGCGTGATTGATTGAATTTTGGGCCGAAGGCCGTGATTGAACAAATTTTATGCAGAGGCCGTGATTGGATGAATTATTGGTAAGCTTGGTGAAATTGTTTCTTTGGTATGTAGTGAAATGTTATGGAATATTGTTGAGATTGGAATTTTTATAAATGAAATATGAAACCGGATTTTGGATGATTAGTTGTTATTGTTCAAAAAGATTCATAAGATGAGCAATGATCACTGTGGTTAACACCAATTTCTTTTTTATATATCCTTTTATGACAATTTTGAACCCCTCTGATGAGACCGTATGGTTAGGTTCTCACCCTTACAGCTCTATTTCTTCAGGAAATAGATGAGGAAGCATGTAAAGGCTTTATTGAGTATTCAGTTGTGATGTATCTGTTTCAGTATCTTAGTTATTATTTTGTCTCGCCATTATCATTATATCTTGTATAGAGGGATAAAAGTTATAATAATATATGTATGTAATATTGGTAGGTTACTTGTATAAGTTATAATTAGTGCATGTAATAGTGTTGTTGATGGTTTGTATGTATGTATGTTTGAACAAAAGAAAAATATTTTTTTTTTAAAAAAGAAAAGTCAACAAGGTTTTCAGATAAAGGCTCCTAATTATTATTAAATATATAGAAGTCGTCGTAATTTCCTCGTTTTTAGAGTGACGCAACTGGAAGCGTGGCATTCTAGTGATGAGGGTGTTACAGCTAGTGCAATGAGTGTCCTTATTGTATCTAAACGAGCTACATGTGCAAATGTCTTTGTGTAATCTATTCCAGGAAATTGTACATATCCTTTAGCTAGAAGCCTTGCCTTGTGCATCTGGATTGATCCATCGGGATTAAGCTTAATCTTGTACACCTATTTGACTCCAAGGATCGGACATGTTTATTTGAAGGACGATCTATCGGCTCCCATGTGTTGTTCTTCTCAATCATCTTAATTTCTTCGTCCATGGCATTTCTTCATTCTTCTTTCTTTTCTTCTTCTTTGAAGCTTGTAGGCTTGATCTTGGCAAAATTACATATTTTATATACATCTTGTAGAGGCTTAGTTTTCTTGGAGGAGAATCAGTGTTTGCTTCTACTGTTGGAGTAGTTGTGCTTGCTTTTTCACGTTGTTGTTCTTCTAGTCTTCTAGGTGATTCATGTGTTACTTCAATGCATCCTTTCTCGATTTTTTCATCTTTCCAATTCCATAAAGCATTTTCGTCAAACTCCACATCTCTGCTGATGATGAGTTTTTTTGTTTATAAGTTATATATACAGTATTCTTTTGATTGTGTACTATACCCAAGGAAGATTCTTTTCTCTGTCTTTTCATTGAGCTTACTTCTATGTGGAAACATGGGCATAGCATATGCATCCAAAGACTTTTAGATGATTTTGTAGAAGGTTTCCATCCATTCCATGCTTCGATTATTTTCTACTGCCTTAATAGGACAGTAATTTAGTAGGTATACTACTGTATATACAGCTTTTTTCCAAAAGATGTTTGGCAAATTTTTCTCCTTAAGGATTGAACATATAATCTCCATGACAGTTCTATTTTTCCTCTCAGATTCTCCATTTTACTCAGGAGCAAATCCCATTATAAGATGACGATCGACACTTTCTTCTTCGCAGAATTTATTAAATTCTGTGGAAGTTTATTCAGTTCCTCTGTCACTATAAAATATCTTGATGCTACGACCACTTTACTTCTCGACGTGTTGCTTGAACTTCTTAAAGAGAATGAAGTACCTGTTATTTTTGAGTGATAGAGTATTTATCAGACCACAAACATCAGTGTCAACTAATTCAAGCATCTCCTTGGCTCGCTAAGATCTTCCAGAAGGAAATGGTTGTTGCCTGCCAAGTAAGCATCCTTTGTAGGGTTGATTAATCTCTGTGATGCTTGCTAGATCTCTTATTAGTTGCTTTTAATATCACAACTTTAATCCATGAAAGTGGAAATGGCCAAATCCTCAATGCCACAACCATGAATTATCTTTTTGTGCCTTTAATGTTGTTTCTATGATAGAACTCCATTGAGTGAAAAGCTTCTATTTTTCATCTTTACTATTGCTAGAAGCCTCCTAATTTTCCTTTCACTTATGGTGCATGAGTCTTCTCCAAATTGTAATACGTAGCCTTTTTCCACCATTTGGCCAATACTAAGTAGATTTTGAGCCAGTTTAAGAACTAACGGAACACCATAAATATTCTTAGTTCCTATCTTGGTATGGACGATGATTGTACCTTTGCCATTCGCCTACACAATCTCGTCCTGTCTCCAAGTCTGATGCCAGATTGAATAGATTTCTTGTGTCACTAAATAGGATTTGATCACCTATCATGTGATTACTACAACCACTATCAAGATACCATATGTCATCTTTCTTTTTGTACTCTTTTTATGATGATGCATAGAAGAGGCATTCTTTTCTCTCATTTTCTTAAAAGATGTTTTCCTGATGATTATTGATCTTCATCTTATAGTCTTTCTCCATATGTCCAAATCCTTTACAATTGCGGCACTGTAGTTTCCCACGATGCAAACAATCTTTTTCTAGGTGGTTTGTCTTTTTGCATATGCCACATAGAGAAGATTATTTTCTATCTTCAGTTTTATTTTCTATTTTTCTCGAAGTGTCAGAACTTTCAGAATTTTCTTGTCTTTTTTTTCCTTCTCTTTTATTTAAATTCTGAGATTTTATATTAAGCTTAGACTGAGATGTATTTTCTATTGAATCTTCATCATCTCGACTTGCCAATTTTTGCTCAAAAGTGTGTAATGAGCTTATTAACTTTGTTAGTGTTAGTATTGATAAACCCTAAAAGCAAAATGGTGAGTACCATCAGATTTACTGGAAGATTTAGCGTCAAAGTTAGCGGCATTTACCAGTTAAGGTTTTCGACGGTAAAGTCGCCCGTAATAATTGGAGGGAAAAAAAAGAAAATTTGGTGCATTAATTACCGTCGGATTTAGAGTCAAATTTTTCTGACAGTAAACCTAATTAATGCAGTGCTGCATTTTGTTGCCCTAAATTCGAATCAAGAACCCTCTCCCCCCATTTCGAATTATAGTCTTTCTCTCTCCTCACCCTCTGGCCTCTCACTCTCTCTCCTTTCCCTCTCATCACTGACTCTCTCTCCCTATTATGCTTGTTCATATTGATTATTGCTTGTTACTTAGTGATGCTTGTTCATATTGATTATTACTTTGGTTATCAAAAGTTTGTGCACCTAATTGTTGTGGACATACTAGGACCTTAATTTTTTGAATGTTGATACTTCACATAATTTAGGTAATTGATTTGGCATGAGTTTAAATTGTGAAGTTGGAGTAATGATTTGGCCTGTTAACATCTTTTTGAAAAAATTTTAAGTTGTATTGAACCATACTTGCTATTTACTTCATTTCAATTAATGTGTTTCTCTAACTAAATTACATAGCACCCATGTGTTTTTCTGAGTTGTAGATTGTGACATATTTTCGCTATTATATTATTTTTGTGAGATATGTATTTGTTAGTTTGCTCTTTGTAGACATGACAACAGGCAGAGGTAGCACGAATCGGCCTCGTGGTCATGATAAAAGGAGAGATCTACTAGTATCCTTGAGACTTTTCGGTCATTGCCCTCTACCCTTAGGACGTCATAGGCAATAAGTGCACAAGATTAGCCATTCATGATGGTCCCTAACCCCAACTATGCAGCTCTTTCTACTATACCACCCTCGCCACCAGGAAGCCATCCAACTGCTTCACCAGACTGAACTCCTCCACTACCTCCATCCACTCAACAACCCATTATTTCGACGATGACACCTCCAGTGACAGACATCGCGGTGCTGGATTCCTCTAACGGATCTCAGCCAGATGCCTTTCCACTACCTCCTATCATACGGATAACGATTTAGACTAATGGATTGACGCGTGAGTACCATTTTAAGTATTTTATATGCAAACTATTTTGACATTCTTATTCAATATATGTGGTTGCTAATCTTAAGTTTTTCCATTTTAGTTAGTTATTTAATTTAGTTACACTCAATTTTCTAGTTTTAATGAATTTATGTTGTTAAGATAGGTTCGATTTAGGTTAGTAGGTTTGAAATGCTGAAAGTGTTTGAGAATTCTTGATTGTTGATGGATGTTGCTGCTTAAGTCATATAACCACATATTGGTTTGTTTGTGAATTGCTTAAATGAATTGTTGACGGATAGAGTTTTTGATGCCTTCTAGTTATACATGAAACTCTGTTGAAATTTCTAAAAAATCTAAGTATAATTGAAGTTTATAGGTTACTTCAAATAAGTTTTTAGTAAACTACTAATCTTAAGTTTTTCATTGATAGGTTTGTGCCAAATAACAATGCATGTATATAGGAGTGTACTAATGTCATCAAGCTGATGTACGTATGACCACCCGTGGCCGAGCTACAAAAAGATCTCTATTGAGACCAAAGAGTGATGGTTTCAGAAGTATGTAGTAAAAACTCAACACATTCAAACTTCAGTTTATATCTTCTATTTTGTTTAATTATGTATTTAATTTTGATTAACTAGTGCTAAATGTTCCTTGTGCTAGAAGAATTTATTTGGGACATGACACACAATGCCATGATCAAGAAGATCTTTGACCATCATCGAATGTTTAGGCAGCTTCAGCAGATGATAGAGGACGTACGTGAGAGGTGAGACCACCTTACTATTTGGCTCTACCCGGACATCACAAAGGCATTGTACCCCCATTGGGAGACTGATAAGGGTTTCAGGTATCGCCGTCTTATGAACAGAGCTGACAGGGTGTCAGCAAGGTCGTCGAAGTATATCAGTGGGTCATTTAACTTTCATGAAGACAAAGGCCATACTAGTATGTAACTTGTTTCATTTTTTATTAAGTTCATTTTGTCTTTGAAATATAATGTCATTATTGCTTGATTTAATATATTATTTCAACATTTATAGTCTAAATTGTTGGATCATGATGCAACGATGGCAGAGACTTTCAAGTATTCTCACACCTTGAAGAAGAACAATGAGAGATTTGCTGATCAGTAATTTGTGGATCATTATATGTGTAAATATCATGAGATATAAAGTTTTCAAGTAACTGCAGTCCTAATCATAATATGTGTTACACATGAGTTCTACACACAAAGATTGGAGTATGCAACCCAGCAATCCCAACATATTGGAAACAACAGCAACAACTTTGCTACATGAGAAGTTGATATTGACACAGTTTGGCGCGAGACTATATCTGAGTGATGATTGGCCGAAAGCGGGTTAGGAATTTTTCTCAAAATAGAATTGGCGTTGCAAGTATAGTCCAAACCCAATAATTGGCAATCAATCAAAGTTTAAAATAAAGTTTTGTCACAATTCAAACCAAATAACTTAGTGTGCATGAAAATAAAAGCATATTAAATTACAATAAAAATAAAATCTAAATCTATCAAGTGCAAGAAAATAATAATAACAACTCAATTAAATAACAATAAGCAAAGAAACATTAAATTGCATTAATAGAAAATTAAGATTTACAAGCGTGTTCATAAAATAAAAGTGACATAAAAGAGAAATTAAGAAGAAGAACTAAGAGAATTAAGACAATAAAGCATGAAAACATAAATGAAACTACATTAAAACAACAATTAGTAACTGAAATTAAAGAGAAATTAACTAAGAAAACCTAAATTCTAGAGAGAAGAGGGAGCTTCTCTCTCTAGAAAACTAAGACAAAAGCATGGAAAAATCTAAACCTAATTGCTCCCCCCTTGCCTCCTCTTGAATTAGGGTTGCAATAGCTTCAGAAATGAGTTGGATGGGTTCTGAGAGCCCGAAATTCGCTGCCAGCGAATTGCATTAATGAGGTCATATGCTGGGACCTGTGCGTACGCTACGCATGACTACACGCATCCTCCTATGCGTATGCACACATAGTTGTGCGCACGCACACTTGCTAAAAAACTCCAAACTCCATTTCTTAATGAATTCTCCACTTTTACATGCTTTTCTTCATTCCTTCAATCCAATCTTTGCCTTACAAGTCTGAAATCACTCAACATACACATCAAGGCATCAAATGGAATTAAAGTGAATAAAATTTAGTAATTAAGGGCTTAAGGAGCATGTTTTTACTTTTGAGCACAATTTATGGAGAATTTACAAAACCAAGCTATTTCATTGAATAGGTGTAGAAAAAGCTGATAAAATTCACCCAATTAGAGCAAATAAACACCATTTAATGTGGATTTATCACTGAGCCGTACAAAAATTGTGTCTACAGGCTAGGATCATTCTTCGCCGACAAACTCGCACCTCTTGATGCGTGAGCATGCCTCTTATCTTTTCCTATTGAATTTGCATTCGAATTTGTTAAGTTTAATCAAAATTTAGGTATTTTTAGCCATTATGAATGCTAGTTTGAGTTATGTGCAATTTGGTTTATTTTAAGTAACATTCGAGCGGATTTGACAGACTTCAGAAGGAAGAAACGGGAACTGGGTAGCCCAAGAAGTTGACGCCAAACTTGACAATCTCCAAGTTTGATGCCATAATCATCATAAGGTCTCCATTCGTGCTGGCATGGTGGCGCCAAACTTGGGAACTCCAAGTTTGGCAACAAGATCAACTATGGACGAGTATCATGTGCGAGTAGGGTGGCGCCAAACTTGGTCCAGCCCAAGTTTAGTGCCAACTCCAGATTTCAGTGTGGTCCCCCACGTCTCTATGAAGCCAGCAATGTGATCTTTTAAGAATTGTGATTAAAACTTCATTTTATTTACAATTAGGAAAGATATTATTTGGTTTTAGAAAATATATTTTACATTAATTAGGATTATATATAAAAGGAGAAGAGATCTTGGCCTAGGGTTTCTTCGTCTTCTCCTCCTCTGCACTTTTCAGAATTACACACTTTTTCTCTGCTAGGATTTACTTTTTCCATGAGCAACTAAACCTCCCCTGTTAAGGTTTGGAGCTCTATCTATTCTATGGACTAATACTATTATTTTCTACTTTTGATTAATGCATTGATTTACATTTAAGAATTAATTTCGTTCTTCATCCCACGGATTAGAGTATATTGCAAAATAACTATTTTCTAATTGAATTCTTATTGATTCTTGGAAAAGCTACATCACTTGAATTATAAGCTTGAAACTACATTCTCATGAACCTCTGATTATCTGAACTTAATATGATACGTGACATTTAATCACATTATCTTTGGGTCTTTAGGATTTTGTGTGGCTTGAATCTAGGGTTTGAACTTAAATCCTCTAATGAGATTAAGTGACCAATGAATTGGTAGTTAATCGAGTTAGAGGAGGACTAAATTACCAAGGAATTGGAGTCTAATCACTTAAAGTTGCTGTGAATTGAATCTTTGCAAAATCAAGGTAGTTAATGAGAATTGTTAATCTAGAAGTCTAAACATCTCTGAAACTTTAACTATTTTCTCACATATTTTTCACACCAAATTTACTGTTTGCTTTCTGAGTTATTGATTTACTATTTGAAGCTTTTGAACCCCAAAACACCATTTTCTACTTATCTGACTAAGTGAATCACACAATCATTGTTGCTTGGTCCATCAATCCTCGTGGGATCGACCCTCACTCACTTGAGGTAATACTTGATTCGACCCGGTGCACTTGCTAGTTAGTTGTGGACTTTGAATTTCACACCACCTCTACATTGAGACCATCATCTGTCTTGCCACCAGCCGGCCCGTCAATTTTGAGGACGGCATTGATTTAAGACAGCAGGTGTTGGAGTTTATCGGAGCCTTTACCATCAAGCTCAACAGCTGCAGCAGTTTGAGGAGAGGTATTAAGAGATCCTCATACGCGTGTCAGACATAGATTTCCTCAGGCTGGAGTGGAGGCAAGAGCTGGAGCAGCTTCAGTGGATGGAGCAACAGCTGACGGTGTACCAAGATCAGATACGCGCCAGTGGCAGCGGCACTGCTGGTGGCAGTGTCGCTGCTGGAGGGGCACCTACATTACCGCCTAGTCTGTCGCCTCAGCATGACCAGTTAAGGGATGACGACGAGGACGACTATCAGGATCTTTAGTGATTAGAGTTTTGTTCTAGACTATTTCATTGTATTTTATTTATTTGATTTTTTATTTTATTTGTACACTTGATATTTAATTTACTATATTTTGTTCCTATTATTTAAAATTTGGCTACTAATTATGTAAAAAATAAATTAAAAAATTAAAAAGAAGAATTTGACAACTAGTTGTGCATAAATATATTTTTTTAACAAACTGAATTTACTGGGAAAAAATCCGACAATAATTAGGTGGAAAAGAAAATGGTGAAGCATCAAAATTACTATTGAAAAACTTTCATCGGTAATTAAATAGGGTTTAGGCAAAGAATCTGTTGCAGAATCCGTGGGTAACTACCGATGGATTGAAAAACCGACGGTAATTTGTTACTGGTGAGGGTCATACTGTCGGATTAGTTTCGAAAAAAATTCCTCGATAAATATATTACCGGCAGATGATTTTCTTTATTCTGCCGATAAATCCGATGGTACTCAATGTTTTTCTTATAGTGAAATCCTTAGTATCTTTAATTGTAGACATTTTAGGATCAAATTTAGAAGGCAAACTAATGAGTATTTTCTTCGCTATCTTTTTATCTGAAAAATTCTCTCCATAAATTTTTTATTTTTGTTACTAAGATCAACAATCTTGTATAGTAACTTTTTTATTTTCTCAAATGCCTATTGCTTTGTTAGAGATTGGAGGAGGATTGTGCATACCTTTGTATCGCCTCTAAACTCTTGCTCCAAGTTTTTCCACACTTTCTTAGCTAACGATATTCCTCTTATTCTTGAGAAAATTGTCTTCATCATAGCTTGTTGGAGGAAGCATAGAGCAATATAATTTCTTTGTTACTCTTCCTTCAATTTCTTCTTTTCTGAAACGAAAAGTGTTGTTTGATTCTCTAGTATGGTGAACCTTTGTGGACAACATCTCGTAAGTCTTATGCTTGTAGAAAGATTTTTATTTGAGAATGCTAGTCCTTATAATTGTCTTCTGACAATATGGGCTTATGAATATTTATAGTTAAGATATCTATGATTATGGAAAAATTTGTTTGAGTGGATTATAATGTGATGGATATGTATAGTTGATAGATTAGGAAGAAAGATTCTATTCCCAATAAATGATCGAATATATATAGCTTTGATTTTCACTATTAGTATTGTGAAATAGTTTAATATTGGTTTAATATATTATGGACTTGAATTATATAGTAAGAATACCAAGAATAATTTTAATAGATGAAAGAGTAATTTAGATGAAGAGTTTAAAAAAATTGATAATTATATTATTAATGAATTAAGAAAAAAATATAAAGACTAATGAGACTTGATGTGTTTGTTAGTTAAATATTTAAATATTTATCTGTATGAAATAAAATCATGAGAATTTTAGAAAATTTCATGAATGTGTAGCATAATCAATAGAGTAACTACTACTTATGCTCTGCCAGTCAACAAGTTCATTGAATGATGGGTGAATTTCATAATGCTCTTCTTAGGACACGACGACTATATAGTTTAGTGGTCGCATGTTTATTCTGGGGATTTATTTGGTTAACGAAAAATGATATTGTTCTCGATGGAAAAGTCTAGGGGACCAGCAATTTTATTGTATTTTGGCCAGCATGTAACCAGCAGAAAAATGTAAGCCATTAGATGAAATCTCACACCAATCTCATACCATCAAATCATCATTGATGACTAGTTGATGGCTACCAATCACAAATATTGCTGGCCCTAGCATTGCTCGTTCTCAATAATAAGCATCATCTGTCGTATGAAATTTATTCAATTGTTGTAATTTTATTAAAACAAGTCAGAAATCTTAATGCCTCCTGTTCTATCTCTTATTAAACTTTTCAATTGGTAGTTCAATATTATCTAATTTTTAGTTGAATAATTAATTTATTCATTTATTTAAATAAATATTAAAAAATTGAATCACGTCTTATATAAGACTCCAATTCACTGTAAATTCTTTTTTGGATACTATATATACTTTTCAATTTTTGTGTGACGAAGACATTTGTCAAAAGTTTTAATTTTATTTTCATAATATAAACCTTAAAATTAAAATGATTTAAGTATAAAATTAAATTATTTCTAAAATGTCAGTGTAAAGTTGAAAGATTTAAATTTCATTGCGAATAAAATTAAAATTTTTTTGCCAACATTAAAAATTGAAAAATATGATTTTTTCTTATAATAATATTATTATATTTGGTAGTATACTTGCTCAAATTAAGAAAATAATAATATTATTATATTTGTTAGTTATTTGTATTTAAAAAGTTTTTGAGATCTCAATTGCACTGAAATTGAAATTGAAAAAATTATATCATGTTTTTTTTTTCGTCAAGTTATTGCTTATACCATGAGTAACTTGTCACATTCTATTCATGCTGGATTAGATGAAACGACGGCGTTTTAGTTTACGTGAGGATAAGATATTTTATAGTTCATTAATGTTAAATGACATTGTTTCATCAAATATTTAGAGCAAAAACTAAAATAATATTTTTTCATTTAATTCAATGTAAAAAGGTAGGTGCCATTCACCGTGTAACTGAGTAACTCGACGAAAAGGAATAAAAATGGGTCCAATGTAATGCAATTTGTTCGATCTCAAAAAATCTTATGGTGCGTTTAAAATTTTAGTGACATTTTTAATGCAAGCTGCCAATTTCAAAAATCATTTAGGTTCTCAAATATTTTTTAGATTGTTATTCTTTGATTTTTCTATACGCAGGACTCAAACTTGAGATAAACTTAAAGGAGGTAGTATCTATATACTCCAAATAACTATATATATAGTAATCCTCTTCAAACTAAATAGCATCCAAATCTTTGAAAGAAAAGAAAAGGATCTTTGAATACAACTACGGGCCACTAAAACCCAGAAAACTGGTTCCAAGAAAGAAGAAAAAGTGCCACTAAAATCCATGAAACATTAGCAGTAAAAACAAGCAGAGGCGTGTGCAATTTTATCCTTTTAAGTACGAGGAGGGGACACACAACAGAAACTCTAAAATAATGGGAAGAAACGGTTCAAAAGAAATTAAATTATTGAGAGCGACATGGACGGTTATAATACGTGAGATGCCACTGCCAAGTCTGCCATGCATGCGTGACGGTACAAGTGGATTGAAAAAGTTTGTCACTTGCATGTGGTGCTGTCACTCTTAAGCCCTAAAAAGTTATAAACTCTGAGATAGACGTGGATCTTGACTCTCTACACTCCACATTTGAACATTTTACTTCCCATAACCAAGGAAGAACGAGACAATGCAACCAACTTTCAAAATACTGGCACGTTGGGAGAGTTAGTTTTGACATCATCAAATTTTTAGATATATGTTCTCATTAATCGGGAAAAGAAGGGAGACACGAAATTCATCACTCGGGTTTTTTTCTTCTTTGGTTTAGTTAGTTTATAGTATATTTTTCAGAGAGTAAACAATCAAAGTACATACTTCTTTTTTTGTTATTGATGAGTGGAAATATGTAGTTTGAAATTTGTATAAAGCAAATGCTACATTATGTTAAAATTTTATAAGTTAAATTCATTATATATATAAGTTAATTTTTCTCATTCGAGCGACGAATGAATTGTTTTCGTGTGATCTCAAAATCATAGAATCAAACCGTAAAAATAGTCATTAATATATAATTATGCTGTTTATATTACACACTTTGGGTGCACTAATTTTCTGAACCCTGCATTGCCTTTTTTTATTTTGTATATGGTATACTTGTATGAGTTTGAATATATTTGTAAAGAATTTGATAACATCGTTTGGAAAATATTTGAATACACTTGTGAAAAGAGTTTGATCATTTCAAACTATTGTTTCTTATATATAGATTCTTAATTATGTACTAATTTGATTGTTAAAGGGTCTGAATTTGATTATAATTAACCTTAATAATTTGATTATATTGTATATTTATGTTAAAAGGTTTGAATATGCGGGAACACTTTTATTTTATGTGAATAAGTTTGATTATTCATCTGTTGTGATTGTATTGAATAATCTATATCAATATAAAAATTTTATCATTCTACCTGTAAAAAGGTTTGTTAATCTGATCTTTAATAAAAGTTATATTAAAGAATGTGTAATTTCAATTTGTATAATAAAATAAAAGATTGAAGATCGATTAATAAGTAAAACAATTTAAAAATAAAATGTTCTACCTAAAACTTATTTAAAGACTATTTTAGATATTATTAAAAAAATTAGAAAAATATTGGACATCCAAATATTTTTTGAACTAAATTTTTAATCAAATTTGTACGTTTTTTCCCTTTTGTATACACGCTGGTGCGCTTCTTCCTCCTCCTCTTCTTTTTCAACTTCTTTCTCCTTGTCTTCTTCCTCCTTTGTAATCATCGTTATTATCTTCTTTTTTTTTTGTGCTTCTTTATTCAACGCTATTTTTTACTTTTTGTTGTTATTAGTTGTTGTTGTTTAATTTCTTTTTTTTTCTCATCTTTTATTATCATTATCATGATCATCGTTGTCTTTATCTTCTTCTCTTGTTAATGTTGAAAATTAGAGTACAAAAATTTTAATGTATAACACATAAATTTTAGTGCACATCATATAAATTTTAGTATACACAATACAAAAATTTTTGAATGACCACATGTCCAAAACATTTACACCTAACCAATAAAATACGTACAACACACAAATTTTGGTGTACAATACAAATATCTTGATATATAACAAAAACTTTGATATCCAACACACAAATTTTTGGAAGACTATATATTCAGAACATTGACTCGCCTAATAAACAAAATACATTCGCAGTAAATTTTTTATGCTATGTGCAAAAATTTGTGTACTATATACAAAAATTTGTATATTATACAAATGAAATACATACAACAAATAAATTGTGTACACACGGAAGACTATATATTTAAAATATTGACTCATCTAATTAACAAAATATATTCGCATAAAAATTTGTGTGCTATATCAATAAACTTGTATTACGTACAAAATTTTGTGTGCTTTATTTTAAAAATTTGTGTGCTATATCAGGTATTTTCTGGCTGAAATTAAGGAGTTGGAGCAAAAGTCTGATTCAGAGACAGAGAAAGCATTGCAGATGCTGTCCAGATTTGACCTCTGTTCACTTGAAAGAGCTTTTCTGGAGCTACAAAAGTCCAAATGGAGCTTTCTCAACGGCTATGAAAATATAACATCCAGGACTTTCCAGAAAATATATAATAGTTCATAATTTGCTTCGGATTAGAATGCCCAAAACTGGCATCCAACGCCAGCCTCCTGCCCCTTTCGCAGTGTCCAACGCCCAAAGAGCAGAGACCAGCATCCAAATGCCCAAAGAGGATCCCCTAGCCAGCGTTCAATACTCTAGAGGTCTTCTAGCACGTGGATCTCATCAAAGCTCAACCCAAACAATCACCAAGTGGGCCCCAGAAGTGGATTTTAGCACTAAATAGACTGTTTCACACTTACTAGTCATTTGTTTAGTATTTAAAGTAGAAGATCACACTTTGTTAAGGATCTTCGCTTATCATTTACTGTAATTTCGTGTATCACTTTGTTTTTTCACATCAGTATGAGTTTCTAAACCTCCTAGGTTGAAGGGAGGAGCCCTGCTGACTCTTATGAATTAATAAAAGTATTACTGTTTCTTCTTCAATCCGTGTGTGATTAATTCTAAGATGTATATTCGTACTTCAACATGGTGAATAGGATGATCAGTGACAATTAGCTCTATTCATCATACTAAGACGAACGTGCCTGACAAATACGTGCGTCTACTTGGGTTCGTGTGAATACTTCAGTGGAAAGCACTAACCACCAGCTTGAATTATACATCTCTCAGACGGCTAATCTATGACTTCATTGGGGACGTCTCGGGACACCAGTTCAGCCAATTTACGGGGAGATTAGGGTCTCTGTGGTAGAGGCTAGAACCCAATGATGTAGCATTCTCTGATCCAGAAGATCCGACCTTGTCTATGGCGTTTTAAGTAGGATCATTAAGGAGAATAGACTGTACGCGTTTCACCCTCAAGCATAGAAGGGTCCACACTAACCCTGGGGGTTCAGATCCAGAGAAGTATTGACGACCTGTCAATAAAGGCGTTAATCACATACAGCCTGTCATTGAAGAGATCACTCACAAGCAAAGAAGACAGTAATGCGATAGTTAATTCAAAAAGACAAAGCAACATCAATCTTTAACCATATTCCTATTACTGATTCTAATTTACAAAGTATTAGCACCCTGTTATATTAGACCTTTTATACTCTATCAATCTAACAACCTTTTGATCTGTCTGACTAAGACCTGCAAGATAATCATAACTTGCTTCAAACCACAATTCTCGTGGGATCGACCCTGACTCACTCAGGTATTACTTGGACGATCCAGTACACTTGCTGGTACAGTTGTACAAAAGTGTGGGGATTCGTGCACCAGTGGGTTGATTAGGATCATGAGCTTCTACTTCAGAAGAAGCTTCGTGAGTACTGCCAGCTACAGTTTACATTCCAGTCAAATGCTGAGAGGTCATATTGACCTGTTGGGTCAAGATCTTGTTCTGAGCCAATATGGTATTCAAAGTATCAACTTCAAGAATTCCTTTCTTTTGAAAGGTCCCATGGTTTATAGGATTCCTTTCAAAAGTGTATATGAATTGGTTGTTTGCAACCATTTTAATGAGTTCTCTTGCTTCTGCAGGTGTTTTCTTCAAGTGGAGTGATCCACCTGCAGAGCTGTCCAATGAGATTTTAGATATCTCAGATAAACCATAATAGAACACGCCTATGATAGACCATTCTGAGAGGATGTCAGGAGGACATCTTCTGATCAATTGATTGTATCTTTCCCAAGTTTCATAGAGGGATTTGCCTTCTCTTTGTCGGAAGGTTTGAACTTCTACTCTTATTTTGCTCATTTTTTAAGGGGAAAAGAATTTAGCCAGAAAAATATTAACTAGCTTTTTCCAAGAGTCTAACCTCTCTTTTGGTTGAGAATCCAACCATATCTTAACTCTGTCTCTTACAGCAAAGGGAAATAGCATAAGTCTGTAGACCTCAGGATCAGAACTGATGTGGATCTTCCATTGAAAGTCCATGAAACTTGCAGTTCTGTTACAGAAGAGAGACTAACTGAGACTTAAGCTCAAAATTGTTAGCTCTAATGACAGGTACAGAGATACTTCTGCCATAAAAGTCAGAGGTAGGTATGGTGAAGTCACTAAGAACCTTTCTGGCATCACCTTCAGGGTCGGCCATGTCTCCAATTTCTTGTTCAAAGTTTTCTGAAAGGTTTCTTCTGGAATGTTGTGCTTTAACCTGTTGTAAGCTTTTCTTCAAAGTCCTTTCAGGTTCAGGATTAAGATTAAAGAGGGGTTCTTTATTCCTGTTCCTGGTCATAAACAAGAAAATAAGGAAAGAAAGAAAGGAAGCTTCTATGTCTAATTTGAGTATAGAAGGCTCCCAGTAAGATGTGAAGAAAGTAGAAGATAGAAGAATGAAGATGGAAAAAGAAGAATACTTTGAAAATAAGGGAAGAGGAGTTCGAATAAATAGAAGCAGAAAAAGAAGAATTAGAAATAGAAGAGATAAATAAGAATTAAAATATTTTTATTTTTGTTTTATTTATTAATTATTTTCAAAAATTAAGGTTAATAATTTAAAAAGGAATTGAAAATTAGTTAGTGATTTTCGAAAATAGAAGAGAAAGAAGAAGAAGAAGGGAGTTTTCGAAAATTAAGAGAGAGAAAAAGTAGTTAGGAAGTTTTGAAAAATAAGAGAGAGATAAGATATGTAATTAATTAAGAAAAAATTTGAAAATAAAATAAGATAAGAGATAAGATAAGAAAAGATTTGAAATTGAAATTTGAAATTAGAAAAAGATAAAATAAGAAATTATAAAAATTTAAAAGAGATTTGAATTTAAAAATTGAAATTAGAAAAGATAAGATAAGAAACAAAAAAGATTTGAAAAAGATAAGATTTGAAATTTGATTTTGAAAAATATTTAATTTTAAAATTTGAAATTTGAATTCTTAAAATTTAAATTTGAAAAGATAACATAAGATTTTTGATAAAGATAAGATTTTTAAATTTGAAAGGATTTGCTTTTTGAAAATTGAAAACTGAGATAAGATAAGATAAAAATTTAAAATTGAAATCCGAATTTTTAATGAAAATTTCGAAAATTAAGTTAATTTTAAGATAGAAAATATATTTTTTATTTTTGAATTTAATGAGGAGAAAGAAAAACAACTAAAAGACACAAAACTTAAAATTTTTAGATTTAATGCCCCAAGTTTTCGAAAATTTGTAAGAAAAACACAAAGGGACACCAAACTTAAAAATTTTAAGATCAAAACGAAAAGAAAATACAATAACACTTTGAAGATTAAAAAGAACACTAAGAACAAGACTCAAGAAACTCAAAGAATACAAGAACTTGTAAAAGACACCAAACTTAAAATTTTTAGAATGTTTTTATTAAAATTAATAAAATATAGTATTTATTCGAGTATAATATTTATTAAAATGTGTAATATATAATGTGCACGAATACATTTATTTGTATTAGATTAAATTAAATTGTTAATTTAAATTATATTCATCTAACTTTCAAACTAAAATTTTATAATTTTAAAATTCAAATTATTTGAATAAAATTGGATGAAATAGAAAAATAAAAATCAAACCAACACAACACTATCTGGAACATTATATCGATTTTGAAATAAACGTACTCATATTATATAATATTTTAGATAATGTATTCGTATTATTGTACTTATTGTTAATTAATTATGAGTACTGCCTAATTAATTTTTAAAATTTTGTTAAATATGAGTAACTATTTGATAATTAAAAGAAGTGTATATTTAATAAAAACAAATTATATAGTTATTGCTAGTACTAGTATTTTAGTGTGTGTTAATACACTAGAATTATATAATATGAGTACAATAATATAAGTACATTTATTTGTATTGGATTAAATTAAGTCTTTAATTTTAATTATATTCATATAAATTTTAAAGTAATTTCATCAATAAAATAAAAAATAGTAATGTCAAACTACCTAAAATAAAATCCTAAAGCCTACGGGTTCTTATATCCATCTTTGTCCTCCTATTTTCGATAGTTTCACTGTTAGTCCTGATGCGGTAGCGCTATAGGTGCCAGTGTTTGTGCTGGTGCAAGTGCAGATGAGGAGGTGCTACCTCCATTATCACCACCCTCGCACACATCTGCTCATAGTAGTTGGTGCACGAATCTTCACACTTTTGTACAGCTGTACCAGCAAGTGTACTGGGTCGTCCAAGTAATACCTGAGTGAGTTAGGGTCGATCCCACGAGAATTATGGTTTGAAGCAAGCTATGGTTACCTTGCAGGTCTTAGTTAGGCGGATAGAAGAGTTATTCTTAATTTGTATTTGTGAGATCTAAACTAAGTTGACATGAAAGGAATAAAATAAAATACTTTGTAAATTAAAGAGAATCAGTAATAGGAATATATTTGAGGATTGGAGTTGCTTTGTCTTTCTGAATTAACTCTGGTATTATTATCTTCTTTACTTGTGAGTGATTTCTTCTATGGCAGGCTGTATGTGATCAACGCCATTGGCCATGGTCAATAATCTCCTCTATTTCAGATCAAACACCATTGACCGTGGTAATCCAATTTGAACGAGGGTGAAGCTCTAGCAGTTCATTCTCTTGGCGATCCTACTCAAACCGCCACAGACAAAGTCGAATCTTCCAGATCAGAGAATGCTGATCCTTTGGGTCCTAGCCTCTACCACAGAAACCCTAATCTCCCCAAAAATTAGCTGCACTGGTGTCTTGAGAAGTCCCCAACAAAGTCGTGGATTAGCTGTCTAAGAGATGTATAATCAAGCTGGTGGTTTGCGCTTTCCTGTCACGTATTCACATGAACCCAAGTAGACACGGGTGGTTGTCAGGCACACGGTCCTAGTATGATGAACAGAGCTGATTGTCATTGATCATCCTATTCACCATGTTGAAGAATGAGTATACATCTTAGAAATAAATTAATGAAGGGATTCTTGCGTGGTCTAGAATTTTACAAATAAGCTCTTGTTGAAAGTATAGCTTCTAAACCAACAAAAATTCTTTCATACAAAAAACTTGTTTGTCACTAAAGCAAACCTAGTAAAATTTATAACCGAAGTATTTAAACCTCGGGTTGTCTCTCAAGGAATTGCAGGAAAGTATGATTTATTATTGGTTATGGAAAAGGTATCTTTTTGGTTTTTTTAAGATAAGAAGCAACAATAGTAAATGGCAATGGAAACAAACTAATTATAAAAACTCTTGGCAAGTGACGAGAGGATTTCTATCGGTAAAGAATTCACAAATATAATCGTGTTGTAAGTATAGTTTCTAAACCAACAGAAAATCCTTTCGTGCAAAAGTTTTTGTTGTCACAAGTAACAAACCCAGTAAAATCTATAAACCGAAGTATTCAAACCTCAGGTCATCTTCTCAAGGAATTGCAGGGAGGTGTTCTTATTATTTGGTTATGGAAAAAGTATATTTTTTTGGGGCTTTTAAATAGGTTGAACAAGAAAAGTAACTTGCAAGAAATTAAATTAATAACTAATAAAGCTCTTGGCAAGGTATGAGAATTAGAAGTCCTATCCTAGTTATCATTATCAATTGTGATGAGAATTGGCTTTTGCTCCCACTTGGTCAACCTCTAACTATGAAGGTATGTTAAGTGGATAAATCAATTTCATTCCTCAAGTCCTAGTCAATTCCTAAGAAAAGACTAGAGTTAGGGAAATTTAAATTAATCAGCAAAGAATTCCAATTTTCAATCATCAGCTGAGTTTGATAACTCAAGAGTCTCTAATTACTCAACCAAAGCTAAGAGTGTAAAAAGCTAAATTAAAATCATATATCTGAAATACCTCGAATTATATTAAATAGAAAGTTAGATTGAACATAAGAATCCACAAACCAAATTGGCAACATCAAGTAATCAACTAAAGTAATAGAATAAATAAAAGTAGAAGAAAACATAAAGAAAAGTAAAGGAATATTAAACCTGGAAATTGAGAAGTAGAAATCCTAATCCTAAAAGAAATCCTAAATCCTAAAACCTAAGAGAGAGGAGAGAGCCTTTCTCTCTCTAAAAACTACATTTAAACCTAAAATTATGAATTATGAGCCTATGCTAAGTATTCTTTGAGTCTCTACATGTTCCCTGGCTTTATTCTGTATTTCTGGGCAAAAAACTGGGTCAAAACATGGGCCGAAATTGCTCCCAGCGTGTTCTGTTAATTCTGCAGATCGCGCATGTCATGCATACGCGTCATCCACGCGTGCGCATCATTCAGCATTTTTTTCTTGCCATGTGTACACGTCATCCACGCGTTCACATCATTCGTGCAGACTCCATTCCACGCGTTCGCGTTAGGCACGCGAACGCGTCACTGCGATTTTCTCCATTTCGCGCGGTCACGTGAGCCATGCGTCCGCGTCGGTGTTCGTTGGTCATCTCCTTAGTTTCTTGTGTTCCTTCTATTTTTATTTGCAAGCTTCCTCTCCATTCTCTAAGCCATTCCTGTCCTATGAAGCCTGAAACACTTAACACACGGATCACGGCATCGAATGGTATAAAGGAGAATTAAAATACGTAATTAAAAGATCTCTAGAAAGCAAGTTTTCAACCATAGAACTAAACTAGGAAGGAATTGTAAAATCATGCAAATCATATGAATAAGTGGGCAAGAATTTGATAAAAACCACTCAATTAAACACAATATAAACCATAAAATAGTGGTTTATTAGCAAGGTATGAGAATTGGAAATCCTGTCCTAGTTATCCTTATCACTGGTGATGAGAATTGTTCACTGTTCCCACTTAGTTAACCCTTACTAAATAAAGGAAAATCAAGTGGACTAATCAATTTGATTCCTCAAGTCCTAGTCAACTCCTAAGGAAAGACTAGCTTTAGAGGGATCCAAACCAATCAGCAAATTCCAATTATCAATCACAAAGGAGTTTGATAACTCAAGTGTCACCAGTTACTCAACCAAAGCCAAGAGGAGAAAAATCCAAATTATTTATATCATAAATAGAAGAAAGCAATCATAAGTCTGAAATACCTCAAATTGCATTAAATAAAGAAATCAAATCTAACATGGAGAGTTCATAAACCAAATTGGGAAAATAAACAATTAAAGTAATAGAATAAATAAAATTAGAAGAGAAACTAAATTAAAGGAACATTGAACCTGGAATGAAGAAACAATCTTAAAACTAAGAAAAATCCTAATCCTAAAACCTAAGAGAAAGGAGAGAGCCTCCCCTCTAAAAAACTACATCAAAAACCTAAAATTATGTGAATATCCAAGTTGTGTTTATGAATGGATGCATTTCCCCACTTTATAGCCTCTAATTTGTATTTTCTGGGCTTGGATTTGGGCCGAAAAGGAGTCCAGAAATCGCTGGGGACGTTTTCTGCAATTTTTTGCACGTGGCGTCCGTCACGCGTGTGCGTGGGTCACGCGTGCGTGTCATTTGGAAGTTTTCATTGTCACGCGTATGTGTCAGTCCATGTGTTCGCGTCGTTCACGCGTGCGTGTCGCTTGGGTTCTGCGCGAGTCACAGGTTCGCGTCGTCCATGCGTGCGCGTCGCTGCCATTTCCTTCAAAACTTCATTTTCGCGCGTTCCTTCCACTTTTGCATGTTTTGTTTCTGTTTTCTAAGCCATTCCTGCCCTATATAGCCTGAAAATACTCAACACACGGATCACGGCATCGAATGGTAATAAAGGATAATTAAAATTAATAATTTTATGGTATAGGAAACATATTTTCACATATATTAAGGAATAAGGAAGGAGTTGTAAAACCATGCGATTTATATAAATAAGTGAGCAAAGACTTGATAGAAACCATTCAATTGAGCATAATATAAATCATAAAATAGTGATTTATCATAAATCAAACACGGATCGAAGAGAAATAGTAATACTTTTATTAATTCATAGGACTTAGCAGGGCTCTTCCCCTCAACCTAGGAGGTTTAGAAACTCATACTGAAAGGAAATACAATGATAGAAAACGTGTTAAGTGTAAAGTCTTCAAAAAAAGGTCTGAATAACATAAATCTAATCCTTTAAATACTAAAATAATGACTAGTAAGGGTAAAATAGTCTTTTTAGTGCTAAAATCTACTTCTGCGGCCCACTTGGTAAGTGTTTGGGCTGAGTTTTGATGAGATCCACGTGCTAGAAGGAATCTAGGGCATTGAACGCTGGCTAGGGGGTCATCTCTAGGCGTTTGGATGCTAGTATCTGCCTTGTGGGCACTGGATGCCTGGAAGGGGGCAGGAGGTTGGCATTGGACGCCCGTATTGGGCCTTCTAATCTGAAGTAAAGTATGGACTATTATCCATTGCTACAAATCTCTGAAAGTCAGCTTTCCATAGCCGTTGAGAATGCCCTATTTGTACTTTTGTAGCTCCAGAAAAGCTCTTCCGAGTCCTTAATTTCAGCCAGAAATTTCCTGAAATTGTACAAAAACATAAAAACTCATAGTAAAATCTGAAAAAATGTGATTTTAACACTAAAACCTATAAAAACTTAATAAAAACTAAACAAAACATACTAAAAACTATATGAAAATAATGCCAAAAAGCGTATAAAATATCTTCTCATCAGTAGTTAGTCATTTGCTGCCGCATGAGTTGTATCTACTCCAGCTCATATATGCCTAAGCTCCTAGCTCAGGGACTTCGTTTCTGCATCCCGAGCATCCCTCTCCGCCATGCATGCGAGGAGCTTGTTGTACTTCTCCTCAATCAAATGGAGCTAGTGACCCTAATCTTGTAGGTTTTGGGTTAGGCTTTGGATGAACTGCCCATGCAAATCTGCTTCCTGTAGATCTGCAAGGTTGGTGGCCAAGGTGGAGGAACCCTGAAGGTGGACATCTGTAGGTTGCTGGTGAAGTATGAACCCATTCCAAAGATTGATAAACCCCTTTTTTAGAGTTTATTTTGTATGGAATTTGGGGGTTTTATCAATATTCTTTCACACTTATTCATATAAAATACATGGTTTTGTGTTTCTTTTCCAATTTTGCTTCATGGTTGAAAACATGCTCCTTTGACCTCAAATATGCTATATTTTTAATCCTCTTCTACTACCATTCGATGCCGTGATGTGTTTGTTAAGTGATTTCAGAGTTTATAGGGCAGGAAAGGCTTAGAAAAGAGGACGGAAGCATGCATAAGTGGAAGGAATATGAAAATGGAAGCTTTGGAGATTTAGCATCGACGCGTACGCATGCCTTGCGCGCACGCGTGGATGTATGATGCTAGAATTGGCGCAAATTGCTGACGCATTCGCGTGGATGAGCAAAAATTCCATCGACGCGTACGCGTGCCCTACGCGTACGCGTGGCTTAAAAATCTCATCGATGTGTACGCGTGACCCACGCGTACGCGTGACGCGCCGCACGTGACTTCATTAGTAAAATCGTGTCTGGCGATTTCTGAAGAGCTTTTGGGCCCAATCTGAAGTAATTCTGAAGACTAAAGACCCAAGAAGACCAAGGGAATTGGGGGGATTCACACATTAGAGATTCTTAGCTAGTTTTTGAAGTTTATGTTCTAGAGAGAGAAACTCTCACTTCTCTCTAGGTTTTGGCTCTCTCAATTTGAATTTCTCTTGGATCCTTTGGTTAGATCTGAATTTAATTCAAGTTTACGTTACTTTAATTTGTAGATCTCATTCTTCTACTCTCATTTTAGTGTTCTTGTTAATCCTATATTGTAGATCTTGAATTTGGATCTTGTTTACTTTGAGTTCTATTAATACATTGAGGAATTTCATGTTCATTGTTGTTAATTACTTAATTGTTGTTAATTGTTTGTAGTACACAACCTTGACTTGAATTTTCTTCTCAATTTCACAATGTCATTCATTCTTGTTAACCAAGTGTTTGAGAAATTGTCAACTATAGTTATGTAGTAGACTTTTCATTCTTGGCTTGAGGGTTGAGTTATTGGAGACACTTGAATTGTCAATGGTCCTTTGTTGACTCATAATTAGAATTTGCTAGTTGATTTGTATGCCACTAAAGCTTGTCTTTCATTAAGAGTTGACTAGGACTTGTAGACTCAAGTTGATTATCTCTACTTGACTTTCTTTCATAGTTAGAGGTTGACTAAGTAGAGCAACAACCAATTAGGTCACAATTGATGGAGATTATGATGATAGAACTTCAAATTCTCACCCCTAGCCAAGGCTTTTACATTGATTGATTGTCATTCACCTTTATTAGTTTGATTTCTTGGTTCTCTTATTCTAATTGTTAAATTCCTCATTGTCTCAATTGATGTTCATTTACTTCCCTTGTACTCGACTCCAAAATATCAGGAGAACTCCTAACCAATGATGTGCGTCGTAGGGCAACTCCTAGGGAGAACGACTCAGGATTCCACTCCCGGTTATTGATTTTGAATTGTGGTGACATATTTTCTAAATTTGGTACGGGATTGCTTGTTGGTTTAGACTATACTCACAACTGAATTTTATTAATAAATTCTATACCGACAAAATTTCTCACATTAAATTTTTGGCGCCGTTGCCGGAGAGTTGCATATGTGTGCCATGTTATTGGTTAGTGTAAATATGTTGATATGTGAATACTTACATTTTCTTTTGATTGTTTGCTAGTTCAATTATTAGTTAGAATTTTTGTTTGTTTAGTGCATTTTCTTGTCATGAGCTCCATATCTCCTTCATTGAATGACGCGTTCATTACTGGATATGAGCCTAGCCCCTTTTGATCTAGAAATTAAGAGAACTATCTCACATCTTAGGCAAGCTCAGAGACGGTTAGCCTTTGGAGGTGGTGAAAGGGTTTCTACAAATTCACCAACCATATCCGAGGTTGACTTCGAATCGTCATTTGAAGAAGACACTATCCACTCTCCTCTTGATACTACTAATAACTCTTCCCTTGACTTAGGTACCGACACTATGGCCACTCCAAGGAGAGTCACTTTTAAGGAAGCCGGTGCTCTGGACTTTGTTCTTCAACTTCTTCAAGTGCGTCATCCGGACTTGAATGCTAACTTTGAGCTTAAACCCGCTTTGATCAATCTTCTACCGAAGTTCCATGGGCTTCCCGCTCAAGATCCTATTAGACACCTTAGGGACTTCCAAGGTGTATATGTTCTACTACTAGGCGGGAAGGTTCCAACGAAGTTGCTATTTGGTTGTATGCTTTTCCCTTCTCTCTTGAGGGGAGAGCTAAAGAGTGGTTTTATTCTTTGCCCAATGAGATTGTTGGTGATTGGGATTTGCTTAGAAGGGAGTTCTTAGACAAATTATTTCGTCTGGATTTGAGGGATAGGTTAAGGAAAGAAATTTCGTGCATTGTCTAAGGTGAATTAGAGACTCTTTATGAGTATTGGGAATAGTTTTAGAAACTTCTTGACACATGCCCGCACCACATGATTGACACTCTAGTGTTAATTAGCTATTTTTGCCAAGGAATGAAACCTCAAGACAAGATCCTCTTGGATGCATCAAGTAATGGTTCCTTGACAAAGTATAGAACTGCGGAAGAAGCATGGCAACTCATTACCGATTTGGCCGAGTCCACCCAACATGCTAGACAAAGGAATAATCACCCAAGGGCCATTAATGAAGTTTCTTCTAGTGGTGAGACCGCCGCCCTTACCAAAACCTTGGGCTAGATGACTAGCATTATCAAGCAACTCCAACTTAATCAACAACAAAGTCAACATTTGGTTTCGTAAAAAGTGTGCAGAATTTGCTCTTGTTACTCCCATTATACGGATGAATGTCCAAGTCTCCAAGATGACAATACCATAGCGACTACTAATGTCTATTACAACCGTCCAAACCAATGGTATCATCAACAAGGAGGCAACTCTAACCAAGGGGGAAACTATAATCATGGTTGGCAAGACAATTCCAACCAAGAATGGTGGGACAACTATAATCAAGGAGGTAGGGACAATGGAGGGAATCAAAGGTGGAACAACAACAACCATCAACAACAATGATACCAACAAACCCACCATACCAACAAAATCTACCATACTATCAAAACCAACTATACCAACATCAAAACCAAGGAAGAAACTACCAAACCTACTAACCACCACACCAAAGGCAAGCACCCCAACCCAATCAACCACAAACCCCCCAAATCACCTATCATTCCCCTTCTTCCAACCAAGATGAAAAACTTTGTTCTATCCTTCAAGGACAAAAGGAACTTCAAACCACACTTACCTCTAGTCTTACCGGTCTTACATCCACTCTTCAAGCCCTTATAGCCCGCATAGAACCACCCTCTACCTCCACTCCTTAAGCTTCAAGTTCTAGTGCTTTACCTTCTCAACCTTTATCCAACCCGAAGGGTGGCATCAATGCCATTACCTTGAGGTCCAGAACGAAATTGCAAGAAAGGAGTCTGGAGCCACCACACCAAAAGGAAGTCACTCAAGAGGAGGATGTGGTTGAGGTAGAAGAAATTGAAGAGAAGGATGAGGCACATGAGGTAGTCAAAGAAGAATTCAACCAACCAAGAGATGGAGTCTCTAAGAAGAATTCAGTGGAGATGTTCAAAAAGGTTGAGGTAATCATCCCTCTTTTTGATGCTATTCACCAAGTCCCTAAATATGCCAAGTTTCTAAAAGATTTGTGTAAGAACAAGGAAAGAATTCATGACTTAGAAACTATTCCATTGGGAAGCTCTATTTCGGCTTTGATGGGTGCAATTCCAGAAAAATGTGGTGATCGGAGTCCTTGCTTAGTCACTTGCACCATCGATGGGGTCAAATTCATTGATTGCATGTGTGATCTTAGTGCCTGTGTTAGTATTATGCCTCTATCCGTTTATCAAGTGTTGAAGCTCCCACCATTGAAACGGTGGGCGGCTCGGTTCGTATTAGCGGATAAGAGCATAATATATGTGGTTGGTATTGCGGAGGATGTGTTGGTGAGTATAAAGCGATTAGTCTTCTCGATTGATTTTCATATTCTTGAGATGCCACCTAATGAATCTGAAAGGACATCATCTTTCTTGCTTGGGAGGCCATTCTTGAGGACCTCCTGGTTCAAATTGGATGTTTTCTCGTGTACTTATTCTTTTGAGATCGATGGAAGAGTTGTGAGCTTTAGTCTTGATAAAGCCATGAGACACCCACCGGAAGATCACTCAATTTTCTGGTGTGACTTAATTGACAATATTGTGGCCGAATTAGATAATGATATTCTTGATTAGAAGAGTATGATACAAGGTCCAAGTGTGGAAAACCCCATGAATGTGAAGAGAACACCTTGTCCACTCCGGTCTTACCGGATGATCAAATGTCGAGTCATGAACAAGGTGTAGAGTTGAAACCACTCCCACCCCACCTAAAATATGCATATCTTGATGAAGATCACAAGCTCCCAGTAATTGTTGCAAAGGAGCTTACCTCCTTACAAGAGGAGAAGTTGCTTCATATTTTGAGGAGAAACAAAAAGGCTATTGGGTGGAGTTTAGCGGACCTAGTTGGCATAAGTCCGCAAGTGTGTGAACAGTGCATCTTCCTAGAAGAAGGAGCAAAACCTATTCCCCAACCTCAAAGGCGTTTGAATCCTATCATTCTAGAGGTTGTGAAGAAGGAGGTAACACGGTTGCTAGAGGCCGACATAATCTATCCGATTTCGGATGGTGAATGGGTGAGCCCCGTACAAGTCGACCCAAAGAAATCTGGTGTTACTACAATCAAGAATGAGAGCAAAGAGCTTATGGCCACAAGGGTGCAAAACTCATGGAGGGTGTGTATTGACTATCGGCATTTGGACATGGCCACTAGGAAGGATCACTTTTCATTGCCATTCATTGATCAAATGCTTGACCGATTGTCTGGTAAATCTCATTAGTGTTTCTTAGATGGCTATTCTGGGTATTTTCAAATCCACATTGCCCCAGAAGATTAGGAGAAAGCTACCTTTACATGCCCCTTTGGAACTTATGCCTATAAGAGAATGCCTTTTGGCTTGTGCAATACACCGGCAACGTTCCAAAGGTGTATGATGTATATATTTACGGATCTTCTTGAGTATTGCATGGAAGTGTTCATGGATGATTTTAGTGTGTATGGGGACTCCTTTGATCTTTGCCTGGACAACCTTGCAAAAGTGTTAGAGAGGTGTACTAACTCAAACCTTGTTCTTACTTTTGAGAAATGTCATTTTATGGTTAGACAAGGTATTGTTTTAGGACACATTGTCTCTAATAGTGGTATTTCTATGGATCCGACAAAGGTCAATGTTACTTCTAGTTTGCCTTACCCCTCTTCTGTGAGGGAAGTCTGTGCGTTCCTTGGTCATGCAGGTTTTTACCGGCACTTTATTAAGGACTTTAGAAAGATGGCACTACCTCTCTCTCAGCTGTTGCAAAAGGATGTTGAATTTGAGTTGAGTGAAGATTGCATGGAGGCATTTGACAAGCTCAAAATTGCTTTGACCCAAGCTCCCATTTGACTAGAGTAGGCCATTTGAGATCATGTGTGATGCATCAAACTACGCAGTGGGAGCGGCGCTAGCTCAGTGCGATGGTAACAATCCTTATGTCATTGCCTATGCCTCTAAAGATTTGGATGGAGCCCAATCCAATTATACTACCACTAAGAAAGAATTGTTAGCAATTGTCTTTGCCTTGGATAAATTCCGGGCTTATTTACTTGGCTCAAGGGTGGTAGTATATTCAGATCATGCGGCATTGAAATATTTGTTGGCTAAGAAAGAGTCTAAACCAAGGTTGATAAGATGGGTGTTGCTATTGCAAGAATTTGATCTAGAAATCAAAGATAGGAGTGGTTCGCAAAATCTAGTGGCAAACCACTTGAGTCACCTTGAGCATAGAAAAGGCGATTCCGCTCCTATTAATGATGTTTTTCCCCTTGAGGGCTTGCTAGCAATATCTGAAGTGATCCCTTGGTATGCACCTATTGCCAATTACTTGGTTGCTCGCACCTTTTGACCCAATTTTTCCAAGCATCAAAAGGATAAGCTTAAAAGCGAATCCAAATATTATGTATGGGATGACCCATACTTGTGGAGATGTGGTGTGGACCAAGTAATTAGGAGGTGCATCCCACAATCTGAATTCTAATCTATCTTGGAGGCTTGTCACTCTTCTGAGGGAGGTAGCCATTTTGGACCCCAAAGAATCGCAAGAAAGGTTCTAGATTGCAAATTTTGGTGGCCTACCCTTTTCAAAGATGCTTCTCTCTTTTGTAAATCTTGTCTACGATGCCTTAGATTTGGAAATATTTCCAAGAAGAATGAGATACCCCAACAAATTATGTTGTTTTATGAGATCTTTGATGTTTGGGGTATTGACTTCATGGGACCTTTCCCAAACTCTAATAGTTTTCTCTATATTCTGTTAGCTATTGACTATGTTTCCAAATGGGTGGAAGCGATTTCCACCTGGACGGATGATACTAATGTAGTTCTTTCTTTTGTTCGGAATAATATAATTTGTCGCTTTGGGTCACTACGAACAATCGTGAGCGATCAAGGATCCCATTTTTGCAACAAAAGAATGGTAGGGTTAATGAAGAAGTATGGCATCATTCACAAAGTGGCCACGTCTTACCATCCCCAAATAAATGGCCAAGCCAAGGTCTCCAACTGAGACATCAAGAGTATATTGGAAAAAGTTGTGAAGCCTCATAGGAAGGACTGGAGTACTAAGCTCAGTGATGCGCTGTGGTCCTACCGGACGGCATACAAGACGCCAATCGGCATGAGCCCGTTCCGGATGGTCTATGGCAAAGCTTGCCATCTACCAGTGGAAGTAGAGCACAAGGCATATTGGGCCGTGAAAGAATGCAATTCAGGTTTGAAGGGCGGAATCGAAAGGAAGTTACATCTAGTGGAATTGGAGTGTCTTAGGTTTGAATCTTATGAGAAATTTATGCTTTACAAAGAGAGGATGAAAGCGGTGCATGATAAGAATATAAGAAGAAGAGAGTTTAGAGCCGAAGAACTTGTCCTCCTCTACAACTCTAGATTGAGGTTGATGGTCGGAAATTTAAGAATAAGATGGGAAAGACCCTACAGAGTGGAGAATGCGGAAACATATGGGGTTTATCACTTGAGACATTCTTCAAGCCCCACAATCTTCGAAGTTAATGGTCACCATCTGAAGTTATACCATGGAGAGAAGATAAAAAGCAACAAAAAGGTTGAGGTGTTCCTCCTAAAGGATGCACCAGGAGGAGAAGAGATATGAGCACATGACCGTCCAACTTAAGGACGTTAAAGAAAAGTAGTAGGTGGGAGACACCCCACCATGATAAGATCTTCCTTTTTGTATATTTTTCATGTAGCTTTTAGACTCTTTGCTTGATTTTGTGATTGCTTAGTTTTAAGAGTTGTCTAGTTAGGCTTGATTTTATTTGACTTGGTTAGGATATTCATGAAGATTGTCATTGATCTTGATTAGGTTGGTTTCTTAATGTTGAAGGAAACACTCCATTTTGATTTTTGCTTAGAGCTTTGAGTGTTTTTGACCTATTTTGCCTGAGTGTCTGCCAAGATTGTGTTGAAAATGAATTTCTTCATGTGTATGAAAAAAAAGAGGTCATCCACGCGAAAGCGTACATGACGCATGCACGTGGATGGTACTTCTGTAACTCTTGGTCTAAAAACCTGAGAGTTATGCAAGAAGTATGCTGCCAACATACCCTTCGCACAACCATTTCCACGCGTGCACGTACATTGACGCGTACGCGTGCCTTATTGTTTCGTGCATCCACGCGTGTGTGCGTATGACGCGTACGCGTCGATTGCACAGTTGCAACTCTTGGTACATTTGACCCGAGAGTTGTGCGAGTTTCATGCCGACTCTGTGCATAATGCACAACTATTGGCACGCGTGCGCGTACGTTGACGCGTTCGCGTCCTTGCCCTTTTTGCTACCCACGCGTACGCCTGGGTGACGCTCGCGCATCCCTGCTCTTTCTTACTCATCCACGCGTACGCGTGGATTGCACGCACGCATCAGATTCACGACACAACTGATAACCCAACTAGTACGCAAAATCATGATCTCACACACTTTCTTCACAACTCTGCATAGCTGACCAGTAAGTGCACTGGGTCGTCCAAGTAATACCTTACGTGAGTAAGGGTTAATCCCACGAAGATTGTCGGCTTGAAGCAAGCTTTGGTCATCTTGTAAATCTCAATCAAGCATATTCAAATGGTTATGGGGTTTTGATAATTAAAAGACAGATAAAACATAAAATAGGATAGAGATACTTATGTAATTCTTTGGTAGGAATTTCAGATAAGCGTATGGAGATGCTTTGTTCCTTTTGAATCCCTGCTTTCCTACTACTTTCATCCAGTCATGCGTACTCCTTTCCATGGCAAGCTGTATGTTGGGGGATCACCATTGTCAATGGCTACCGTCCGTCCTCTCAGTGAAAATGGTCTGGCTATGGGTTACGTACGGCTAATCATCTGTCGGTTCTCACTTGTGTTGGAATAAGATCCAATGATCCTTTTGCGCACTGTCACTGTGCCAACACTCGTGAATTTGAAGCTCGTCATAGTCATCCCATCCCAGATCCTACTCAGAATACCACAGACAAGGTTTAGACTTTCCGGATCTCAAGAATGCTGCCAATTGATTCTAGCTTAAACCACGAAGAGTCTAATCTCACGGAATGGAAGGCTCTGTTGTCAGGAGAGGCAACCATGCGTCATGGACCAGGAGGCCAAGAGATATGCATTCAAGCTTGTTTTTAGGTAGAACGGAAGTGGTTGTCAGGCACGCGTTCATAAGTGAGAATGGTGATGAGTGTCACTTGATCATCACATTCATCATGTTGAAGTGCGAATGGATATCTTAGAACAAGAATAAGCTTGAATTGAGTAGAAAACAAAAGTAATTACATTAATTCATGAGGAACAGCAGAGCTCCACGCCTTAATCTATGAGGTGTAGAAACTCCACCGTTGAAAAATACATAAGTAATGAACTGGTAACCTAGGGTTTAAAAAAATAAGTAAATGATGTAGAAATCCACTTCCGGGGCCCACTTGGTGTGTGGTTGGACTGAGCATTGAAGATTTCATGTGCATAGGCTTTTCTTGGAGTTAAACACCAGCTCTGGTGCCAGTTTAGGTGTTTAACTCTAGCTTTTATGCCAGTTTTGTCGTTTAACGCCAGAAAAGGATAGAAAGTTGGCATTAAAACGCCAGTTTGCATTATCAAAACTCAGCCAAAGTATGGACCATTGTATATTGCTGGAAAGCCCAAGATGTCTACTTTCCAACACAATTGAGAGTGAGCCAATTGGTTTTTTGTAGCTCCAGAAAATCCATTTCGAGTGCAGGGAGGTCAAAATCCAACAGCATCTATAGTCCTTTTTCAGCCTCTGAATCAAATTTTTGGTCAAGTCCCTCAATTTCAGCCAGAAAATATCTGAAATCACAGAAAAACACACAAACTCATAGTAAAGTCCAAAAATGAGATTTTTGCATAAAAACTAATAATTATATACTAAAAACTAACTAAATCATACTAAAAACTACCTAAAAATAATGCCAAAAAGTGTATAAATTATCCGCTCATCACAATACCAAACTTAAATTGTTTCTTGTCCCCAAGCAACTGAAAACAAAATAGAATAAAAAGAAGAGAATATACAATGAATTCCAAAATATCAATGAAGCTTAGCTCCAATTAGATGAGCGGGACTAGTAGCTTTTTGCTTCTGAACAGTTTTTGCATCTCACTTTATCCTTTGAAGTTCAGAATAATTGGCATCTATTAGGAACTCAGAATTTAGATAGTGTTATTGATTCTCTTAGTTCAGTATATTGATTCTTGAACACAGCTACTTTATGAGTCTTTGCCGTGACCCTAAGCACTTTGTTTTCCAGTATTACCAATGGATACATAAATGCCACAGACACATAACTGGGTGAACCTTTTCAGATTGTGACTAAGCTTTGCTAAAGTCCCCAGTTAGAGGATTTTATTTCTTTGGGCCCTCCTATCCATTAATGCTCAAAGCCTTAGATCCCTTTTACCCTTGCCTTTTGGTTTAAAGGGCTATTGGCTTTTTCTGCTTGCTTTTTCTTTTTCTTTCTTTTTCGTTTTTGCCATTGTTTTTCGCAAGCTTTGTTATTCACTGCTTTTTCTTGCTTCAAGAATCAATTTTATGATCTTTTAGATTATCAATAACATTTCTCTTTTCTCATCATTCTTTCAAGAGCCAACAATTTTAACATTCATAAACTTCACTATCAAAATTATGCACTGTTCAAGCATTCATTCAGAAAATAAAAAGTATTGCCACCACATCAAAATAATCAAACTAATTTCAAGATAAATTTCAAAATTTAAGTACTTCTTGTTCTTTTGTAATTAGGCACATTTTTCATTTAAGAAAGGTGAAGGATTCATAGGATATTCATAGCCTTAAGGCATAGATACTGGACACTAATGATCATGTAATGACGACACAAACATAGATAGCACATAAAGCATAAAAATTGAAAAACAGAAAGATAAGAACAAGGAAATCAAAGAACATGTCCACCTTAGTGATGGTGGCTAGTTCTTCCTCTTGAAGATCCAATGGAACGCTTGAGCTCCTCTATGTCTCTTCCTTGCCTTTGTTGCTCTTTCCTCATGGCTATTTGATCCTCTCTAATTTCATGGAGAATAATGGAGTGCTCTTAGTGCTCCATCCTTAGTTGCTCCATATTGGAACTCAAATCTCCCAAAGAGGTGTTGAGTTGCTCCCAATAGTTGTGTGGAGGAAAATGCATCCCTTGAGGTATCTCATGGATTTCTTGACGAGGGACTTCCTTATGCTCTTGTTGAGGTCCATGAGTGGGCTCTTTTGTTTTTTCCATCCTCTTTTTAGTGATGGGCTTGTCCTCTTCAATGAGGATGTCTTCCTCTATGACAATTCTAGCTAAATTGCATAGGTGATAGAGGAGATGAGGGAAGACTAACCTTGCTAAAGTGGAAGGTTTGTTAGCAACCTTGTATAGTTCTAAAGGTATAATCTCATGAACTTCCACTTCCTCTCCAATCATGATGCTATGGATTATGATAGCCCAATCCACAGTTACTTCGGACCGGTTGCTAGTAGGAATAATAGAGCGTTGGATGAATTCCAACCATCCTCTAGCCACGGGTTTAAGGTCATGCCTTCTCAATTGAACTGGCTTGCCTTTGGAGTCTCTTTTCCACTGAGCTCCTTCTACACATATGTCCATGAGGACTTGGGCCAACCTTTGATTAAAGTTGACCCTTCTAGTGTAGGGGTGTGCATCTCCTTGCATCATTGGCAAGTTGAATGCCAACCTTATATTTTCCGGATTGAAATCTAAATATTTCCCCCGAACCATTGTAAGCCAATTCTTTGGATTCGGGTTCACACTTTGATCATGGTTCTTGGTGATCCATGCATTAGCATAGAACTCTTGAACCATTAAGATTCTGACTTGTTGAATGGGGTTGGCGAGAACTTTCCAACCTCTTCTTCAAATCTCATGTCGGATCTCCGGATACTCATTTATCTTGAGCATGAACGGGACCTCAGAGATCACCTTCTTCTTGGCCATGACTTCATAGAAGTGGTCTTGATAGACCTTTGAGATGAATCTCTCCATCTCTCATGACTCGGAGGTGGAAGCTTTTGCCTTCCCTTTCCTCTTTCTAGAGATTTCTCCGGCCTTAGGTGCCATAAATGGTTATGGAAAAATAAAAAGCAATGCTTTTACCACACCAAATTTAAAAGGTTTGCTCGTCCTCAAGCAAAAGAAGAAAGAAGGGAGGAGAAGAAGAAGAAAATGGAGGAGATGGAGAGGTGTGAGTGGTTCGGCCAAGGGGGGAAAGAAGTGTTTATGATGTGTGAAAATGAAGGAGGGATGAGGGGTTTATATAAGGGTGGAAGAGAGGGGTGTCAGTGTGTGAGGGTTGGTTTGGGAGGGAAAATTTTTGAATTTTGAATGGTGGGCTAGGTGGGATTTTTGGGGAAGAGTGGGTGGATGTGAGTGGTGAAGAGGTGATGGGGAAGAGAGATGGAGGTGATTGGTGAAGGGTGTTATTGGAATGTGTGAAGAAGAGAGAGAGTGAGTTGAGATAGGTGGGGATCTTGTGGGGTCCACAGATCCTGAGGTGTCAAGGATTTCTCATCCTTGCATCATTCTGGCGTGTAAACGCCCTCTGAGTGCTAATCCTAACATTAAACGCTAGGTTGCTACCCATTCCTGGCGTTAAACGCCAGGTTGCTGCCCATTTCTGGCGTTAAACGCCAGTTTTTCTTCCCTTTCTGGCGTTTAAACACCAATCTGGTGCACATTTTTGGTGTTAAACACCCAGAATGGTGCCAGACTGGGCGTTTAACGCCCATTCTGCTACCCTTATTGGCATTTAAACACCAGTAAGCTCCTCTTCCAGGGTGTGCTATTTTTATTGCTGTTTTTGACATTGCTTTGATTTTTGCAGTTGTTTTTGTGACTCCACATGATCATCAACCTAAAGAAATCATGAAATAACAATGCAAAATGGAAATTTAACATAGATAGATAAAAATTGGGTTGCCTTCCAATAAGCGCTTCTTTAATGTCAATAGCTTGACAGTGAGCTCTCATGGAGCTTCACAGATATTCAGAGCATGGTTAGGGCCTCCCAACACCAAACTTAGAGTTTGAATATGGGGGCTTTTCTTGACTCTTTGTTGAGAGAATTGGATAAAGCTTTTCATGCTTCTTCTCCATATTTACAGAGGAAAATCCTTGAGCCTTAAACATAAGGTAGTCCTCATTCACTTGAAGGACTAACTCTCCTCTGTCTACATCAATCACAGCTTTTGCTGTGGCTAGGAAGGATCTTCTAAGGATGATGGATTCATTCTCATCCTTCCCAGTGTCTAGGATTATGAAGTCAGCAGGGATGTAAAGGACTTTAACCTTTACCAAAACATCCTCTACAAGTCCATAAGCCTGTTTCTTTGATTTGTCTGCCATCTCTAGTGAGATTCTTGAAGCTTGTACCTTAAAGATCCCTAGTTCCTCCATTATAGAGAGTGGCACGAGGTTTACACTTGACCCTAGGTCACACAGAACCTTCTCAAAGGTCATGGTGCCTATGTTGCAAGGTATTAAGAACCTTCCGGGATCCTCTTTCTTTTGAGGTAATTTCAGCTGAACCAATGCACTTAGTTCATTGATGAGCAATGGAGGTTCATCCTCCCATGTTCATTACCAAATAATTTGGCATTCAGCTTCATGATTGCTCCTAGATACTAAGCAACTTGCTCTTCAACAATATCTTCATCCTCTTCAGAGGAAGAATACTCATCAGAGCTCATGAATGGCAGAAGTAGGTTCAATGGAATCTCTATGGTCTCTGTATGAGCCTCAGATTCCCTTGGTTCCTCAAAGGGGAACTTCTTTTCATTTAGAGGACATCCCATGAGGTTTTTCTCATTGGGAATCACGTCCTCCCCATACTCTCCAGGTTCGGTGATGAGCGGATAATTTATATGCTTTTTGGCATTGTTTTTATATAGTTTTTAGTATGGTTTAGTTAGTTTTTAAGCAAAATTCATATTTCAAGACTTTACTATGAGTTTATGTATTTTTCTGTGATTTCAGGTATTTTCTGGCTGAAATTGAGGGACCTGAGCACAAATCTGATTCAGAGGCTGAAAAAGGACTGCTGATGCTGTTGGATTCTGACCTCCCTGCACTCGAAGTGGATTTTCTGAAGCTACAGAACTCCAAATGTCACGCACTTAATTGCGTTGGAAAGTAGACATCCAAGGCTTTCCAGAAATATATAATAGTCCATACTTTGCACGAGTTTTGACGACGTAAAATGGCGTCAAAACGCCCCTTCTCTGCCCTATTCTGAAGTCAAAACGCTAGAACTGGCATAAAAGTTGGAGTTAAACGCCCAAACTGGCACCAAAGCTGGTGTTGAACTCCAAGGAAGACCTCTACACGTGTAAAGCTCAATGCTCAGCCCAAGCACACACCAAGTGGGCTCGGAAGTGAATTTCTGCATCATTTACCTATTTCTGTAAACCCTAGTATCTAGTTTCATTATAAATAGGACCTTTTACTATTGTATTTTCATCATCTATCTTTGGAATTTGACATCTTTGGAACATTTTCCTTAGACATTGGGGGCTGGCCTCACGGCCATGCCTACCTTCATTACTTATGTATTTTCAACGGTGGAGTTTCTACACACCATAGATTAAGGTGTGGAGCTCTGCTATTCCTTGAGTATTAATGCAATTACTATTGTTCTTCTATTCAATTCATGTTTATTCTTGTTCTAAGATACTCACTCGCACTTCAACCTGATGAATGTGATGATCCGTGACACTCATCATCATTCTTACCTATGAACTCATGACTGACAACCACTTCCATTCTACTTAAGATTGAGCGTGTATCTCTTAGCCTCAATTCTGAAAGATCGGAGTCTTCGTGGTATAAGCTAGAATTATTGGCAGCCATTCCAGAGATCCAAAAATTCTAAACCTTGTCTGTGGTATTCCGAGTAGGATCTGGGAAGGGATGACTGTGACGAGCTTCAAACTCGCGAGTGTTGGGTGTAGTGGTAGACGCAAAAGGATCACGGGATTCTATTCCAACAAGATCAAGAACCGACAGATGATTAGCCATGCGGTGACAGCACATTTGGACCATTTTCACTGAGAGGACGAGAGGTAGCCATTGGCGACGGTGATGCCCGAACATACAGCTTGCCATGGAAAGGAGTATGACGGATTGGATGAAGGCAGTAGGAAAGCAGAGATTCAACAGGAACAAAGCATCTCTATGCACTTATCTGAAATTCTCACCAATGAATTACATAAGTATCTTTATCTTTACTTTATGTTTTATTTATCTTTTTAATTATTAAAACTCCATAACCATTTGAATCCGCCTGATTGAGATTTACAAGGTGACCATAGCTTGCTTCAAGCTGACAATCTCCATGGGATCGACCCTTACTCACGTAAGGTATTACTTGGATGACCCAGTGCACTTGCTGGTTAGTTGTGCGGAGTTATGACGAAGTGTGATTCACGTTTGAGAGCACCAAGTCTTTGGCGCCATTGTTGATGATCACAATTTCGTGCACCAAGTTTTTGGCACCGTTGCCGGGGATTGTTCGAGTTTGGACAACTGACGGTTCATCTTGTTGCTCAGATTAGGTAATTTTCCTTTATTTTATTTTCAAAAAGTTTTCAAAAATCTTTCAAAAGTTTTTTTATTTGTTTTCGTTTTTCCAAAATTATTTTTGAAAAATCCAAAAAAAATTAATAAAATCATAAAAACTTAAAAATATTTCATGGTTCTTGTTTGAATCTAAGGCCAATTTTTAAGTTTGGTGTCAATTGCATGATTTTAATTGTCTTGCAATTTTCGAAACACATGCATTGTGTTCTTGATGATCTTCAAGTCGTTCTTGATGAATTGCCTTGTTTGATCTTCATGATTTATTGATTTGCACTGCATGATGTTCTACATATGAATTCTTGCATTCATATGGCCCAAACATGAGAACGTTCTAAGTTTGGTGTCCTCCATGTTTTCTTTCATTAAGAAAACTGAGTTTTTGATGTTCATCTTGATCTTCAAGATTGTTCTTGGTGTTCATCTTGACGTTCATAATGTTCTTGCATATATCTTGTGTTTTGATCCAAGAATTATATGTTTCGACTCATTTTGTTGTTTTTCAAAGTTGAAAACATATCTTCTTGAATAAAGGATTTAGCAAAATGAAGATCCAAGAACATAAAGCAGAGGAATTACAGAGAAAAAGCTGGGCGTTCAAAACACCCAGTGAAGAAGGAAAACTGGCATTTAAACGCCAGCCAGGGTACCTGGCTGGGCGTTTAAACGCCCAAACCATGCAGCAATTGGGCGTTAAACGCCCAAAACATGCAGCTCCTGGGCGTTTAACGCCAGGATGACACATGGAGAGGAATTTTGTTTTCAAATAAAATCTTTTTCAAATCTTCATAATTTTTCAAAATCAAATCTTTTTCAAATCAAATATTTTCAATCATATCTTTTTCAAAATCATATCTTTTCAAACATATTTTTTTTAAAAAAATCAAATCTTTTTAATTTCCTTTTCAAATCTTTTTCAAAATAAATTTCAATCATATCTTTTCAAACATATCTTTTTCAAATCATATCTCTTTCAAAATCAATTTCAAAATCTTTTCTAACTTCTTATCTTTTCAAAATTGATTTTCAAATCTTTTTAAACTAACTAATTGACTTTTTGTTTGTTTTACGATTTCTTATCTTTTTCAAAACCACAACCAATTTTTCAAAAAATTTATTTCAAATTTTATTCTTTTTATTTTTGAAAATTCTCCCCCCTCTCTTATCTTTTTCTATTTAAACACTAACATTCCTCCTCCATTGTTAATTTGAACTCCATCTCTCTTTGAATGTTCGAATTCTTCATTACTTACATCATCTTTCCATTCTTGTTTTCCTCTGACACCTCAAGGAATCTCTATACTGTGACATAGAGGATTCCATATTTTCTTTGTCTTCTTCTCTTTCATATGAGCAGGAACAAAGATAAAGGCATACTTGTTGAAGCTAATCCTGAACTTGAAATGACTCTGAAGAGAAAGCTAAGAGCAGCTAAAGCACAAAACACTGAAGATGACCTCACTGAAATTTTCGAAAAGGAAGCAGCAAAAGAAACAATTATGGCCGAACCAAACAAAAATGCAAGGAAGATGCTTGGTGATTTTACTACATCAACTTCCAACTTTTATGGAAGAAGCATCTCAATCCCTGCCATAGGCGCAAACAATTTTGAGCTAAAGCCTCAATTAGTTTCTCTACTGCAATAGAACTGCCAGTTTCATGGACTTCCATCAGAAGACCCTTATCAGTTCTTAACTGAGTTCTTGCAGATTTGTGATACTGTTAAGACCAATGGAGTTGATCCTGAAGTCTACAAGCTTATGCTTTTCTCTTTTGCTGTAAGAGACAGAGCTAGAACATGGTTGAACTCACAACCCAGAGATAGCCTGGACTCTTGGGATAAGCTGGTCACGGCCTTCTTGGCCAAGTTCTTTCCTCCTCAAAAGCTGAGCAAGCTTAGAGTGGATGTTCAGACCTTCAGACAAAAAGAGGGTGAATCCCTCTATGACGCTTGGGAAAGATACAAGAAACCGACCAAAAAGTGTCCTTCTGACATGCTTTCAGAATGGACCACATTAGATATATTCTATGATGGTCTGTCTGAATTTTCCAAGATGTCACTGGACCATTCTGTAGGTGGATCCATTCACCTAAAGAAAATGCCTACAGAAGCTCAGGACCTTATTGAAATGGTTGCAAATAACCAGTTCATGTATACCTCTGAGAGGAATCCTGTGAGTAATGAGACGCTTCAAAAGAGAAAAGTTCTTGAAATTGATGCTCTAAATGCCATACTGACTCAGAACAAAATATTGACCCAACAAGTTAATATGATCTCTCAGAGTCTGAATGGATTACAAAATGCATCCAACAGTACTCAAGAAGCATCTTCTGAAGAAGAAGCTTATGATCCTGAGAACCCTGCAATGGCAGAGGTGAATTACATGGGTAAAGCCTTTGGCAACACCTATAATCCTTCATGGAAAAATCATCCAAATTTTTCATGGAAGGATCAACAGAAGCAAGGCTTCAATAATAACAATGGTAGAAGAAATAGGTTTAGCAATAGCAAACTTTTTCCATCATCATCTCAGCAACAGACAGAGCATTCTGAGCAGAATCCTTCTAGCTTAGCAAACATAGTCTCTGATCTATCTAAGACCACTCTTAGTTTCATGACTGAAACAAGATCCTCCATTAGAAATTTGGAGGCACAAGTGGGCCAGCTGAGTGAAAGGGTTACTGAAACTCATCCTAGCACTCTCCCAAGCAATACAGAAGAGAACCCCAAAGGAGAGTGCAAGGCCATTGATATTATCAACATGGCCGAAACCTTAGAGGAGGAAGAGGACGTGAATCCCAATGAGGAAGACCTCAGGGGACGTCCAATGGTCAGTAAGGAATACCCTAATGAGGAACCAAAGGAATCTGAGGCTCATACAGAGACCATAGAGACTCCCTTGGACCTCCTTTTACCATTCATGAGCTCTGATAACTATTCATCTTCTGAAGAGGATGAAGACATTGTTGAAGGGCAAGTTGCCCAATATTTAGGAGCAATCATGAAGCTGAATGCCAAGCTATTTGGTAATGAGACTTGGGAGGAAGAGCCTCCCTTGCTCACCAATGAACTGAATGCATTGGTTCAGCAAAATTTACCTCAAAAGAAAAAAGATCCTGGTAAATTCTTAATACCCTATACCATAGGCACCATGACCTTTGAAAAAGCTCTGTGTGACCTAGGGTCAGGGATAAACATGATGCCACTCTCTGTAATAGAGAAACTGGGAATTTGTGAGGTACAGGCTACCCAATTCTCATTGGAGATGGCAGATAAATCTATGAAAAAAGGCTTATGGACTAGTAGAGGATGTGCTAGTGAAGGTTAAAGGCCTTTACTTCCCTGCTGATTTTATAATCCTAGACACTAGGAGGGATGAGGATGAATCCATCATCCTTGGAAGACCCTTCCTAGCCATAGCAAGAGCTGTAATTGATGTTGACAGAAGAGAGTTGATCGTTTATGTGAATGAAGAATACCTTGTAGTAAAGACTCAAGGTTCTCCATCTGTAACCATAGAGAGTAAGCATGAAGAGCTTCTCCCAATATAGAGTCGAATAGAGCCCCCACATTCAAACTCTAAGTTTGGTGTTGGGAGGCCACATCCAAACTCTAAGTTTGGTATTGAGAGATCTCAACCATACACTGATCATCTGTGAGGCTCTATGAGAGCTCACTGTCAAGCTATTGACATTAAAGAAGCGCTTATTGGGAGGCAATCCAATTTTATTTTAATTTTATCTATGTTATTTTATATTTTCTTTTAGGTTGATGATCATGTGAAGTCACAAAGACACTCATAAAAATAAAGCAGAAGTCGAAAATAGCACACCCTCAAGGAAGGACTTACTGGCGTTTAAACGCCAATAAGGGCAGCAAAATGGGCGTTTAAACGCCCAATCTGGCACCTTTCTGGGCGTTTAAACGCCAGAACAGGACACCAGACTGGCGTTTAAATGCCAAAACAGAGCAGAAAGCTGGCGTTTAAATGCCAAAGCAGGGCAGCAAACTGGCGTTTAGACTCCAGAACAGGAAGGAAAGTTGGCGTTTAGACGCCAGAACAGGGCAGCAGACTGGCGTTTAAATGCCAGAATTGCACTCTAAGGTGTTTTGAATGCCAAATTAGAGCAGAGATGAGAAATCCTTGGCCCCTCAGGATCTGGATCTGTGGACCCCACAGGATCCCCACCAACCTCAACTCACTCTCTCTCCTCTTCACACCTTTCTACAACACTCTTCCATATATTCTCTCCCTCTATCTCCTCCATTTTCTTCTTCTTCTACATCTTTTGTTCTTCTTTTGCTCGAGGACGAGAAAATATTTTAAGTTTGGTGTGGTAAAAGCATTGCTTTTTGTTTTTCCATATCCATTTATGGCACCTAAGGCCGGAGAAACCTCTAGAAAGAGGAAAGGGAAGACATAAGCTTCCGCCTACGAGTCATGAGAGATGGAGAAATTTATCTCAAGGGTCTATAGCTCAGTAGTAGAGCATTTGACTGCACATCAAGAGAGTCCACTCATGGACCTCAACAAGAGCATGAGGAATTCCCTCATCAAGAAATCCCAGAGATGCCTCAAGGGATACATTTTCTTCCACACAACTACTGGGAGCAACTGAGGGTGAAACACCAAGAGCACTCCATCATTCTCCATGAGATTAGAGAAGATCAAAGAGCTATGAGGGAGGAGCAACAAAGGCAAGGAAGAGACATAGAGGAGCTTAAAAGCACCATTGGTACTTCAAGAGGAGGAAGACGCCACCCACACTAAGGTGGACTCATTCCTTAATCTCCTTGTCTATTTATTTTTCTATTTTTCAAATTTTTGCTTGATGTGCTATCTATGTTTGTGTCTTTACTACATGATCATTAGTGTCTAGTGTCTATGCCTTAAAGCCATGAATAAATAAATCCTTCACCTCTCTTAAATGAAAAATGTGCTTAATTACAAAAATACAAGAAGTACTTGGATTTCAAATTTTATCTTGAAATTAGTTTAATTATTTTGATGTGGTGGCAACATTTTTGTTCTCTGAATGAATGCTTGAACAGTGCATATTTTTTATCTTGTTGTTCATGAATGTTAAAATTGTTGGCTCTTGAAAAAATGATGAACAAAGAGAAATGTTGTTGATAATCTGAAAGATCATGAAATTGATTCTTGAAGCAAGAAAAAGCAGTGAAAAAAAAGAGAGAAAGAAAGAAAAAGAAAAAAGAAAGCAGAAAAAGCCAATAGCCCTTAAAACCAAAAGGCAAGGGTAAAAAGGGTCCAAGGCTTTGAGCATTAATGGATAGGAGGGCCTAAAGGAATAAAATCCAGGCCTAAGTGGCTAAATCAAGCTGTCCCTAACCATGTGCTTGTGTCAGGCAGGTCCAAGCGAAAAGCTTGAGACTGAGTGGTTAAAGTCATGATCCAAAACAAAAGAGTGTGCTTAAGAACTCTGGACACCTCTAACTGGGGACTTTAGCAAAGCTGAGTCACATTCTGAAAAGGTTCACGCAGTTATGTGTGTGGCATTTATGTATCCGGCGGTAATACTAGAAAACAAAGTGCTTAGGGCCACGGCCAAGACTCATAAAGTAACTGTGTTCAAGAATCAACATACTGAACTAGGAGGATCAATAACACTATCTAAAATTCTAAGTTCCTATAAATGCCAATCATTCTGAATTTCAAAGGAAAAAGTGAGATATCAAAACTGTTCAGAAGCAAAAAGCTACAAGCCCCGCTCATCTAATTAGGACTAAGTTTCATTGATATTGTGGGATTCATTGTATATTCTCTTCTTTTTATCCTATTTTGTTTTCAGTTGCTTGGGGACAAGCAACGATCTAAGTTTGGTGTTGTGATGAGCGGATAATTTATACGCTTTTTGACATTGTTTTTATATAGTTTTTAGTATGATTTAGTTAATTTTTAGTATATTTTTATTAGTTTTTAAGAAAAATTCACATTTCTAGACTTTACTATGAGTTTGTGTATTTTTCTGTAATTTCAGGTATTTTCTGGCTGAAATTGAGGGACCTGAGCACAAATCTGATTCAAAGGTTGAAAAAAGACTACTGATGCTGTTGGATTCTGACCTCCCTGCACTCAAAGTGGATTTTCTGGAGCTACAGAACTCCAAATGTGGCGGTCTTAATTGCGTTGGAAAGTAGACATCCAAGGCTTTCTAGAAATATATAATAGTCCATACTTTGTGCGCGTTTTGATGACATCAAATGGCGTCAAAACGCCCCATCTCTGTCCTATTCTGAAGTCAAAACGCCAGAACTGGCATAAAAGTTAGAGTTAAATGCCCAAACTGGCACCAAAGCTGGTGTTTAACTCCAAGGAAGACCTCTACACGTGTAAAGCTCAATGCTCAACCCAAGCACACACCAAGTCGGCCCGGAAGTAGATTTCTGCATCATTTACCTATTTCTGTAAACCCTAGTAGCTAGTTTCATTATAAATAGGACCTTCTACTATTGTATTTTCATCATCTATCTTTGGAATTTGACATCTTTGGAATTTGACATCTTTGGAACGTTTTCCTTAGACATTGGGGGCTGGCCTCACGGCCATGCCTACCTTCAACACTTATGTATTTTCAATGGTGGAGTTTCTACACACCATAGATTAAGGTGTGGAGCTCTGCTGTTTCTCGAGTATTAATGCAATTACTATTGTTCTTCTATTCAATTCATGCTTATTCTTGTTCTAAGATACTCACTCGCACTTCAACCTGATGAATGTGATGATCCGTGACACTCATCATCATTCTCACCTACGAACGCGTGACTGACAACCACTTCCGTTCTACTTAAGATTGAGCATGTATCTCTTAGCCTCCATTCCAAAAGATCGGAGTCTTCATGGTATAAGCTAGAATTATTGGTGGCCATTCCTGAGATCCAGAAAGTCTAAATCTTGTCTGTGGTATTCCGGGTAGGATCTGGGAAGGGATGACTGTGACGAGCTTCAAACTTGCGAGTGTTGGGCATAGTGACAGACACAAAAGGATCACGGGATTCTATTCCAACATGATCGAGAACCGACAGATGATTAGCCGTGCGGTGACAGCGCATTTGGACCATTTTCACTGAGAGGACGGGAGGTAGCCATTGACAACGGTGATGCCCGAACATACAGCTTGCCATGGAAAGGAGTATGAAAGATTGGATGAAGGCAGTAGGAAAGTAGAGATTCAACAGGAACAAAGCATCTCTATGCACTTATCTAAAATTCTCACCAATGAATTACATAAGTATCTCTATCTTTACTTTATGTTTTATTTATCTTTTTAATTATTAAAACTCCATAACCATTTGAATCCGCCTGACTGAGATTTACAAGGTGACCATAGCTTGCTTCAAGCCGACAATCTCCGTGGCATCGACCCTTACTCACGTAAGGTATTACTTGGACGACCCAGTGCACTTGCTGGTTAGTTGTGTGGAGTTGTGTCGAAGTGTGATTCACGTTTGAGAGCACCAAGTCTTTGGCGCCATTGTTGATGATCACAATTTCGTGCACCATTCGGCCATGTTGGTCATGGTTATGGCGTTGCACTCTCTCTTGGGATTTTCTTCTGTATTGCTTGGGAGAGTGCTAGGAGGAGTTTTAGTAACCTTTTTACTCAGCTGACCCACTTGTGCCTCCAAATTTCTAATGGAGGATCCTGTTTCATTCATGAAACTTAGTGTGGTCTTATATAGATCAGAGACTATGGTTGATAAGCCAGAATGACTCTGCTCAGAGTTCTCTATTTGTTGTTGAGAAGATGATGGAAAACGCTTGCTATTGCTAAACCTATTTCTTCCACTATTATTGTTGTTGAAGCCTTGTTGAGGCTTCTCTTGGTCCTTCCATAAGAGATTTGGATAATTTCTCCATGAAGGATTATATGTGTTTTCATAGGTTTCTCCCATATAATTCACCTCTTCCATTGTAGGGTTCTCAGGATTATAAACTTCTTCTTCAGAAGATGCTTCTTTATTACTGCTGGATACAGCTTGCAATCCAATCAGATTCTGAGAAATCATATTAACTTGCTGAGTCAATAATTTGTTCTGAGCCAGTATGGCATTCAGAGTATCAATCTCAAGAACTCCTTTCTTCTGAGTAGTCCCATTGTTCACAGGATTTCTTTCAGAAGTGTACATGAACTGGTTATTTGCAACCATTTTAATGAGTTCCAGGGCTTCTGCAGGCGTTTTCTTCAGATGAATAGATGATGAGCGGATAATTTATACGCTTTTTGGCATTGTTTTTAAGTAGTTTTAGTAGGATCTAGCTACTTTTTAGTATATTTTTATTAGTTTTTAAGCAAAATTCACATTTCTGGACTTTACTATGAGTTTGTGTGTTTTTCTGTGATTTCAGGTATCTTCTGGCTAAAATTGAAGGACCTGAGCAAAAATCTGATTTAGAGGCCGACAAAGGACTGCTGATGCTGTTGGATTCTGACATCCCTGCACTCGAAATAGAATTTTTTGAGCTATAGAAGTCCAACTAGCGCACTCTCAATTGCATTGGAAAGTAGACATCCAGGGCTTTTCAGCAATATATAATAGTTCATACTTTGCCCGAGTCAGAGTCAAACGCCAGAAACAAGTTACAAACTGGCGTTCAACTCCAAGGAAGACCTCTACACGTGAAAGCTTCAATGCTCAGCCCAAGCACACACCAAGTAGGCCCATGGTGCACGAAATTGTGTATGCCAATATTAATGGACTATTTAACACAGCTTCGCACAACTAACCAGCAAGTGCACTGGGTCGTCCAAGTAATACCTTACGTGAGTAAGGGTCGAATTCCACAGAGATTGTTGGCTTGAAGCAAGCTATGGTTATTTTATTATTCTTAGTCAGGATACCAATAGGGTTCTTTAGTTTCGTATTAAGTAAAAAGGGCATAAAATAAATGCTTATTGTGCAATAATGGAGAATATGTTGGAGTTTTGGAGATGCTTTGTCTACTGAATTCTTGTAACATAATGCTTCCTCACTTTCAAAAGTGCAAAGTCCCTTCCATGGCAAGTGATGAGCGGATAATTTATACGCTTTTTGGCATTGTTTTTAGGTAGTTTTTAGTAAGTTTAAGCTACTTTCAGGGATGTTTTCATTAGTTTTTATGTTAAATTCACATTTCTGGACTTTACTATGAGTTTGTGTGTTTTTCTGTGATTTCAGGTAATTTTTGGCTGAAATTGAGGGACTTGTGCAAAACTCTGAGAAAGGCTGACAAAAGGACTGCTGATGCTGTTGGAATCTGACCTCCCTGCACTCAAAATGGATTTTCTGGAGCTACAAAACTCCAAATGGCGCGCTGTCAACGGCGTTGGAAAGTAGACATCCAGAGCTTTCTAGAAATATATAATAGTTCATACTTTATTCGGAAATTGACGACGTAACTTGGCGTTGAACGCCAAGTATATGTTGCTGTCTAGAGTTAAACGCCAGAAACACGTCATGATCCGGAGTTGAACGCCCAAAACACGTTATAACTTGGTGTTCAACTCCAAGAAAAGCCTCAGCTCGTGGATAGATCAAGCTCAGCCCAAACATACACCAAGTGGGCCTCGGAAGTGGATTTATGCATCAATTACTTACTCATGTAAACCCTAGTAGCTAGTTTATTATAAATAGGACTTTTTACTAGTGTATTAGTTGTCTTTTGACCACGTTTCATCTTTGGTCTCAGTTTTGTTTTATTCTTCATCTTAGGAGGCCATTGAGCATGTTTTAGGGGGCTACTTCCGTTCTACTCTAGGCCGGGCGCATATCTCTTAGATTCCCCAACAGAATCTTCGTGGTATAAGCTAGATAGATAGCGGCATTCATGGGGATCCAGAAAGTCCAACCTTGTCTGTGGTATTCCGAGTAGGATCCCGGGAATCCGGAAAGTCTAACCTTGTCTGTGGTATTCCGAGTAGGATTCCGGTATTGAATGACTTTGACGAGCTTCAAACTCCTGAAGGCTGGGCGTGATGACAAACGCAAAAGAATCAATGGATTCCACTCCAACTTGATTGAGAGCCGACAGATGATTAGCCGTGCTGTGACAGAGCATTTGGACCATTTTCACTGAGAGGATGGGATGTAGCTATCAACAAGGGTGATGCCTCGAGATGATTAGCCGTGCAGTGACAGCGCATAGGACCATTTTTCCGAGAGGATTAAAAGTAGCCATTGATGATGGTGATGCCCTACATACAGCTTGCCATGGAAAGGAGTAAGAACGATTGGATGAGAGCAATAAGAATGTAGAGATTCGAAAGGATTCTGGCATCTCCACACGCCTATCTGAAATTCCCACTATTGATTTACATAAGTATTTCTATCCCTTTTTATTTTCTATTTACTATTAATTTTTGAAACCCATAACCATTTAATCTGCTTAATTGAGATTTACAAGGTGACCATAGCTTGCTTCATACCAACAATCTCTGTGGGATCAATCCTTACTCACGTAAGGTATTACTTGGACGACCCAGTACACTTGCTGCTTAGTTGAACGGAGTTGTGTCCACACATAGGTGCCATAATAATGATTCCATACAACAACAAAGAATACTACATTGATGTGATCACAATTTCGTCCACCAGCAAGCGGTATGTAGGGTGTCACCGTTTTCAATGGCTACTTCCCATCCTCTCAGTGAAAATGGTCCAAATGCTCTGTCACAGCACGGCTAATCATCTGTTGGTTCTTGATCATGTCGGAATAAGATCCATTGATCCTTTTGCGTCTGTCACTATGCCCAACGCTTGCGAGTTTAAAACTCATCACAGCCATTCAATTCTTGAATCCTACTCGGAATACCACAGACAAGGTTTAGACTTTCCAGATTCTCATGAATGCCGCCATCAATTCTAGCTTATACCACGAAGATTCTGATTAGGAAATCTAAGACATACTCATTCAATCTGATGTAGAATAGAGGTGGTTGTCAGGCACACGTTCATGGATTGAGGAAGGTGATGAGTGTCACGGATCATCACCTTCTTCATATTGAAGCGCGAATGAACATCTTAGATAGGAACAAGCATGTTTGAATGGGAAACAGAAATAATTGCATTAATTTATCGAGACGCTGCAGAGCTCCTCACCCCCAACAATGGAGTTTAGAGACTCATGCCGTCAAAGAGTATAAAATTCAGATCTGAAAAATGTCATGAGATACAAAATAAATCTATAAAAGTTGTTTAAATACTGAACTAGTAACCTAGGTTTACAAAGAATGAGTAAACTAAGATAATTGGTGCAGAAATCCACTTCTGGGGCCCACTTGGTGTGTGCTGGGACTGAGACTAAAGCTTCTCACGTGCCTGGGCTATTTCTGGAGTTGAACGCCAGGTTGTAACGTGTTTTTGGCGTTGAACTCCAACTTGTAACCTGTTTCTGGCGCTGGACGCCAGACTGCAACATGGAGCTGGCGTTGAATGCCAGTTTACGTCATCTATCTTGGTGCAAAGTATGAACTATTATATATTGTTGAAAAGCCCTGGATGTTTACTTTCCAACCCAATTGAGAGCGCGCCAATTGGACTCCTGTAGTTGCAAAAAAGCCATTCCGAGTGCAGGGAGGTCAGAATCCAACAGCATCAGCAGTCCTTTTTTCAGCCTAAATCAGATTTTTGCTCAGCTCCCTCAATTTCAACCAGAAAATACCTGAAATCATAGAAAAATACAAAAACTCATAGTAAAGTCCAGAAATGTGATTTTTGCTTAAAAACTAATAAAATTCTATTAAAAACTAATTAAAGCATACTAAAATCTACATGAAATTACCCCCAAAAAGCGTATAAAATATCCGCTCATCACAACACCAAACTTAAACTGTTGCTTGTCCCCAAGCAACTAGATAAATAAAAGAGGATAAAAAGAAATCAAGAAGCAATAATATCTCAGAGTTTTAAGTGAAGCTCAGATTCTAATTATTTGAGCGGGGCTAGTAGCTTTTTGCTTCAAAACAGTTTTGGCATCTCACTTTATCCTTTGAAATTCAGAATGATTGGCATCCATAGGAACTCAGAATTCAGATAGTATTATTGATTCTCTTAGTTTATTATGTTGATTCTTGAACACAGCTAATTTATGAGTCTTGACCGTGGCCCTAAGCACTTTTTTTTTTCCAGTATTACCACCGGATACATAAATGTCACAGACACATAACTGGGTGAACCTTTTCAGATTGTGACTCAACTTTGCTAAATTCCCCAGTTAGAGGTGTCCAGAGCTCTTAAGCACACTCTTTTTGCTTTGGATCATGACTTTAACCACTCAGTCTCAAGCTTTTCACTTGGACCTGCATGCTACAGGCACATGGTTAGGGACAACTTGATTTAGCCGCTTAGGCCTGGATTTATTTCCTTGGGCCCTCCTATCCATTGATGCTCAAAGCCTTGGATCCTTTTTACCCCTGCCTTTTGGTTTTAAGGGCTATTGGCTTTTTCTGCTTGCTTTTTCTTTCTTCTTTCTTTTATTTTTTGCAAAAAATTTTTTTCGCAAGCTTTGCTTCTACTTCACTGCTTTTTCTTGCTTCAAGAATCAATTTTATGATTTTTCAGATCATCAATAACATTTCTCTTGTTCATCATTCTTTCAAGAGCCAACTATTTTAACATTCACAAAATTCAATATAAAAAATATGCACTGTTCAAGCATTCATTCAGAAGACAAAAAGTATTGCCACCACATATAAATAATTAGAATTTTCCTTATTAAGAACTCAAAAAAAATAT
>NC_029774.3:45595624-45597662 GCF_000817695.3 Arachis duranensis
GTAAATTCCTAATAAGAACAGTTATCACAGAGTTAAAGCAAAGATTAGAACTCAACAACCTTTATTTTAGGAAGTGGATGTTCCTCTAGTCTGTGGAGTGCTTGGTCCTTCAAGAGATAATTTCTGACGCTTCAGTTCCTTTAAGTCACATCCTTGCTCTTCCTGTTCCCTTAGGTGCCATGATCTTGATGAGTTTTAGCTTAGTGATCATGGCGAATCACACCAAACTTAGAGGTTAGCTTGTCCTCAAGCAAAAGAAAGGAAAGGAGAGGAATAGTAGGAGAGGCAAATTCGAAATTCAAAAGATATGATGAGTTGAAAAAGACATGAGAAGAAATTAAAAAGATTTGAAAAGAATTCAAAAAGATAGATGAGTTTTGAAAAAGATTTGAAAAGAAAAGAAAAATCAAGAAATATGTTTAGGATTAAAAAAAATTTTTGAAATTGAAGTTGAAAGATGAGAGTTTGTAACATGTTTATGCAAGAAATCATGAATTGAAACGTGAAAATTGGAAAAAATTTGAATTGAAAACGAAATTATCTCTTCCCCACAATCCTGGCGTTAAACACCCAAACGCTGCATGTTTTGGGCGTTTAACGCCCATCTGTAGCTTCTCCTGGGCGTTCAACGCCCAGCTGTTGCTTCTTTCTGGCGTTGAACACCAGGAACTCCTTTGTCACTGGGCATTTTTCTGAATGCCCAGGATGCTGTAAATCTGGCGTTAAACACCCAGAAGGTGCTTCTTTCTGGCGTTCAACGCCCAGATGTCTATCCTTACTGGCGTTCAACGCCCAGTGGATGCTTCTTTTGAGCGTTCAACGCCCAAAACAGCTTTTACTGGCTTTTTCGCACCAGTGAGCTTCTTTTTGCTGTTTTATCATCTGAATCCTTCTGTAACTCTGTGAACTCATGCAATTGCCATTTTACCTTGAAGAAAATTGACATAAACCTATAAAAATCAATTAATTAAACTTTGTAAATGGCTGAGTTGCCTCCCAGCAAGCGCTTCTTTATTGTCTTTAGCTGGACTATTACTGAGCTTTAATCAAGCCTCAGTTTTGAGCATTCTTGCTCAAAATTTCCTTCAAGATAATGTTTGACCCTCTGTCCATTAACAATGAACTTTTTATTAGAATCATTATCCTGAAGCTCTACATATCCATATGGTGACACACTTGTAATCACATATGGACCTCTCCACCGGGATTTCAGTTTTCCGACGAATAATCTGAGCCTAGAATTAAACAGCAGAACTTTCTGCTCTGGCTCAAAGACTCTGGATGACAGCTTCTTATCATGCCATCTTTTTGCTTTCTCTTTGTATATTTTTGCATTTTCGAAAGCATTGAGTCTAAATTCCTCTAGCTCATTTAACTGGAGCAATCGTTTTTCTCCAGCTAACTTGGCATCAAGGTTTAGGAATCTGGTTGCCCAGTAGGCCTTATGTTCCAGTTCCACTGGCAAGTGACAGGCTTTTCCATACACAAGCTGGTATGGAGAAGTTCCTATAAGAGTCTTGAATGATGTTCTGTATGCCCATAGAGCATCATCCAAGCTTCTTGCCCAATCCCTTCTACGGTTAATGACAGTCCGTTCCAGGATTCTTTTAAGTTCTCTATTAGAGACTTCAGCTTGCCCATTTGTCTGTGGATGATATGGAGTGGCCACCCTGTGGCTAACTGCATATCGAACCAAAGCAGAGTAAAACTGTTTAATGCAAAAATGAGTGCCCCCATCACTGATTAATACTCTAGGGGTACCAAATCTGCTGAAGATGTGCTTCTAGAGGAATTTTAGCACTGTTTTAGTGTCATTAGTGGGTGTTGCAATAGCTTCCACCCATTTGGATACGTAATCCACTGCCACCAGAATATAAGTGTTTGAGTATGATGGTAGGAAAAGCCCCATCAAGTCAATACCCCATACATCAAACAACTCAATCTCTAAGATCCCTTATTGAGGCATGGCATAACTGTGAGGCAGATTGCCAGATCTTTGGCAACTGTCACAATTAAGTACAAACACTCGGGAATCCTT
>NC_029774.3:45597859-45598819 GCF_000817695.3 Arachis duranensis
GGATTACTCCGTCTGCACATCTCTTGAAGAGATATGGTTCATCCCAAAGGTAGTACTTTGCATCCGTGATCAATTTCTTTGTTTGCTGGCTACTGTACTCTTTGGGTATGAATCTCACTGCCTTGTAGTTTGCAATATCTGCAAACTATGGCACTTCCTGGATGGCAAAGAGTTGCTCATCCGGAAAGGTTTCAAAGATCCAAGTAAGAGGGAGGGACGCCCCTTCTACTGGTTCTATTCGGGACAGGTGATCTGCTACTTGGTTCTCTGTCCCTTTTCTGTCTCTTATTTCTATATCAAACTCTTGCAGAAGCAACACCCATCTGATGAGTCTGGGTTTTGAATCCTGCTTTGTGAGTAGATATTTAAGAGCAGTATGGTCAGTGTACACAATCACTTTTGATCTTACTAAATAGGATCTAAACTTGTTAATGGCATAAACCACTGCAAGTAATTCTTTTTCTGTGGTTGTGTAGTTCTTCTGTGCATCATTTAAAACGCGGCTAGCATAATAAATGATGTGCAGAAGCTTGTCATGCCTTTGTCCTAACACTGCACCAATGGCATGATCACTGGCATCACACATCAATTCAAATGGTAATGTCCAATCTGGTGCAGAGATGACTGGTGCTGTGACCAGCTTAGCTTTCAGGATCTCAAACGCCTGCAAACACTCCTTATCCAAGATAAATGGCGTGTCAGCAGCTAGCAGATTACTCAGAGGTTTGGCAATTTTTGAAAAATCTTTTATAAACCTCCTATAGAATCCTGCATGCCCCAGAAAGCTTCTGTTGCCTTAACATTAGCAGGTGGTGATAATTTTTCAATTACCTCTACCTTAGCTTGATCCACCTCTATACCCTTGTTCGAAATTTTGTGCCCAAGGACAATTCCTTCAGTCACCATAAAGTGACATTTTTCCCAGTTTAAAACCAGGTTGGTCTCTTGGCACCTCTTTAG
>NC_029774.3:45598871-45608136 GCF_000817695.3 Arachis duranensis
TGGGGATCTACTGCAATTTGATTATAACCTGAGTATCCATCCAGGAAGCAGTAGTATTCATGACCTGCCAGTCTTTCTAGCATCTGGTCTATGAATAGTAAAGGAGAATGATCCTTTCTGGTGGCTGTATTGAGCCTTCTGTAATCAATACACATACGCCACCCTGTAACTGTTCTTGTAGGAACCAGTTCATTTTTTTCATTATGGACCACTGTCATGCCACCTTTCTTAGGGACTACTTGGACAGGGCTTACCCAGGGGCTATCAGAAATAGGATAAATAATCCAGCCTCTAGTAATTTAGTGACCTCTTTCTGCACCACCTCCTTCATGGCTGGATTCAGCCGCCTTTGTGGTTGAACCACTGGCTTAGTGTCACCTTCCAATAGGATATTGTGCATGCATCTGGCTGGGTTAATGCCCTTAAGATCACTGATGGACCACCCAAGAGCTGTCTTGGGTGTCCTTAGCACCTGAATTAGTGCTTCCTCTTCCTGTGACTCTAAGGTAGAGCTTATGACTACAGGAAAGGTATCACCTTCTCCCAGAAATGCATATTTTAGGGATGGTGGTAATGGTTTGAGCTCGGGTTTGGGAGGTTTCTCCTCTTCCTAAGGGATTTTCAGAGGTTCTATTATTCTCTCTGGTTTCTCCAGATCAGGCTGAACATCTTTAAAGATATCCTCTAGCTCTGATTCGAGACTCTCAGCCATATTAACCTCTTTTACCAGAGAGTCAATAATATCAACGCTCATGCAGTCATTTTGGGTGTTTGGATGCTGCATGGCTTTGACAACATTCAACTTGAACTCGCCCTCATTGACTCTCAGGGTTACTTCCCCTTTTTGAACATCAACGAGGGTTCGGCCAGTTGCTAGGAAAGGTCTTCCCAGATTGAGAGTTACACTCTTGTGCTCCTCCATTTCCAGCACCACAAAGTCAGTGGGAAAGGCAAATGGCCCAACCTTGACAATCATGTCTTCAATCACGCCTGATGGGTATTTAATGGAGCCATCAGCAAGTTAGAGACATATCCGGGTTGGTTTAACTTCATCAATCAACCCAAGCTTTTTGATAGTAGCTGCAGGTATTAGATTAATACTTGCCCCAAGATCACATAGAGCTTTCTTGGTACAAGTACCTTCTAATGTGCATGGTATCATAAAGCTTCCCGAATCTTTAAGCTTCTCAGGTAAGCTTTTCAAAATGACTGCACTGCATTCTTCAGTGGGGTAAACTTTCTCAGTTTCCCACCAATCCTTCTTATGACTTAAGATCTCTTTCATGAACTTAGCATAAGAGGGTATTTGCTCAAGTGCCTCTGCAAATGGAATCTTTATTTCAAGAGTCCTGAGATAGTCTGCAAAGTGGGCAAATTGCTTATCCTGTTTCGCTTGGCAGAGTTTCTGAGGATAAGGCATTTTGGCTTTATATTCCTCAACCTTAGTTGCTGTAAGTTTATTGCCTACAGATGTGGGTTGAGAAGCCTTTTTAAAGGGGTTGCTATCAGCACTTGTATGTGTCTGATCTCCCACTGGTGTTTGAATGCCAGGGGTGGAAGCTGGAGTGGCGTTAGACGCCAGCTCCTTGCCTATTTCTGGCGCTGAACGCCTGAACTGTACTTCCTTTGGGCGTTCAATGCCGAATCATTGCTTGTTTCTGGCGTTGAACGCCATGATTGAGCATGGTCTGGGCGTTCAGCGCCAGCTTTCCACCCATTTTCTGGCGTTTGAGCGCCAGAGTTATTCCTCTCTGGGCTCTGACTGTCCTCAGATGGATTTTGGGTGGTTTGCTCATTTCTTGGCTTCCTGCTACCTTGAAATGAGGTATTTAATGTGTTCCCACCTCTTAATTGAACTGCTTGGCATTCTTCTGTTATTTGTTTTGATAACTGCTGTTCTGTTTGCTTCAACTGTGCTTCCATATTTATATTAGCCATTCTTGTTTCTTGTAGTACCTCCTTGAATTCGGCTAACTGTTTTGTTAGAAAATCTAATTGCTAATTGAATTCAGCAGCTTGATCTGCAGGACTGAGTTCAACCGTTACTGTTTTAGCCTCTTCGTTGATGGAAGATTCATTGCTTAGGTATAGATGCTGATTTCTGGCAACTATATCAATAAGCTCTTGAGCTTCTTCTATTGTCTTTCTCATGTGTATAGATCCACCAGCTGAGTGGTCTAGAGAAATATGAGCTCTTTCTGTAAGCCCATAGTAGAAGACGTCTAACTGCACCCACTCTGAAAACATTCCAGAGGGGCATTTTCTTAGCATCTCTCTGTATCTCTCCCAGGCATCATAAAGGGATTCATTATCTCCTTGTTTGAAGCCTTGGATGCTTAGCCTTAACTGTGTCATCCGTTTTGGAGGAAAATAGTGATTCAGAAATTTTTCTGACAACTGTTTCCATGTCTTTATGCTGTCCTTAGGTTGGTTATTTAACTACCTCTTAGCTTGGTCCTTTACAGAAAATGGAAATAGTAATAATCTGTAGACATCCTAATCTACTTTCTTATCATGTACTGTGTCAGCAATTTGTAAAAATTGTGCCAGAAACTCTGTAGGTTCTTCCTGTGAAAGACCGGAATACTGGCAACTTTGCTGCACCATGATGATGAGCTGAGGATTCAACTCAAAACTACTGACTCTGATGGAGGGTATACAGATACTACTCCCATATGAAGCAGTAGTGGGGTTAGCATATGACCCCAGAGTCCTAAGATATTTGAAAAAGATAAATTAGTTTTGAAAAAGATATTGTGAATATTTGAAAAAGATAAATTAGTTTTGAAAAAGATATTGTGAATATTTGAAAAAGATATTTATGAGTTGAAAAGATTTTAAGAAGGAAAAGATATAGATTTGTTTTGAAAAAGATAATTTTTTTTTTAAATCTTAAAAGGATAAGATTTGAAAAATTTTGAAATTGAAATCTGAATTTTTTAAAAAAAAATTTCAAAAAAGTAGCTTAAAAATAGTTAAAAAAGATATTTTTTTAATTTTGAATTTTATGATGAAAGAGAAAAACACATAAAAGATACAAGATTTAAAATTTTTAAATCTAATGCTCCTTGTTTTCGAAAATTTTGGAGGAAAAACACCAAGGAACACCAAAGTTAAAAATTTTAAGATCAAAACACAAGAAAGACTCAAGAACACTTTGAAGATCTACAAGAACACTAAGAACAAAAGAAAGAACACCAAACTTAAAATTTTTAGAAAGCTTCAATAAAATTTTTGAAAATTATAAAAAGATTAACAACAAAACACCAAACTTAAAGTTTGGCACAAGATTCAATCAAAGAAAATTATTTTTGAAAAAGATTTTAAAAAGAAAATACCCAATTGCCAAGAACATAAGCCAACGCTCTAGCCAACTGAGCTATAAACGTAACGTGTTTTAAAGATGTATTATTTTTATAGATAAGAATAAATTTTTTTGAAACCTAATGTTTTGAAAAAGCACAAGAAAAACAAGAAAAGACACAGAACAAGACAAACCAAAGATCAAACAAGAAAAATTGACAAGAACAATTTGAAGATCAAGGAAAAACAAAGAACACTAATTCGAAAATTTAAAGGAAAATACAAAATATGCAATTGACACCAAACTTAGAACAAGACACTAAACTCACAAAAAAAATTAAAATTTGATAAAGAAAAATAATATTTTTGAAAAAGTTTTGAAAAGGGAATAAAGGACTCAGAATTTAATGACTCTATAGCAACAAAAATAAATTATTCCTAATCTAAGTAACAAAATAAACCTTTAGTTGTTCAAACTCGAATAATCCCCGGCAACGGCGCCAAAAACTTGGTGCACGAAATTGTGTATGCCAATATTAATGGACTATTTAACACAGCTTCGCACAACTAACCAGCAAGTGCACTGGGTCGTCCAAGTAATACCTTACGTGAGTAAGGGTCGAATCCTACGGAGATTGTTGGCTTGAAGCAAGCTATGGTTATTTTATTATTCTTAGTCAAGATACTAATAGGGTTTTTTAATTTCGTATTAAGTAAAAAAGGGCATAAAATAAATACTTATTGTGCAATAATGGAGAATATGTTGGAGTTTTGGAGATGCTTTGTCTGCTGAATTCTTGTAACATAATGCTTCCTCACTTTCAAAAGTGCAAAGACCCTTCCATGGCAAGCTGTATGTAGGGTGTCACCGTTGTCAATGGCTACTTCCCATCCTCTCAGTGAAAACGGTCCAAATGCTCTATCACAGCACGACTAATCATCTGTTGGTTCTCGATCATGTCGGAATAAGATCCATTGATCCTTTTGTGTCTGTCACTATGCCCAACGCTCATGAGTTTGAAGCTCATCACAGCCATTCAATTCTTGAATCCTACTCGGAATACCACAGACAAGGTTTAGACTTTCCGAATTCTCATGAATGCCGCCATCAATTCTAGCTTATACCACAAAGATTCTGATTAGGAAATCTAAGAGATACTTATTCAATCTGATGTAGAACGGAGGTTGTTGTCAGGCACACGTTCATGGATTGAGGAAGGTGATGAGTGTCACGGATCATTACCTTCTTCATATTGAAGCGCGAATGAACATCTTAGATAGGAACAAGCATGTTTGAATGAGAAACAGAAATAATTGCATTAATTCATCGAGACGCTGCAGAGCTCCTCACCCCCAACAATGGAGTTTAGAGACTCATGCCGTCAAAGAGTATAAAATTCAGATCTGAAAAATGTCATGAGATACAAAATAAATCTCTAAAAGTTGTTTAAATACTAAACTAGTAACCTAGGTTTACAGAGAATGAGTAAACTAAGATAATTGGTGCAGAAATTCACTTCTGGGGCCCACTTGGTGTGTGCTGGGGCTGAGACTAAAGCTTCTCACGTGCCTGGGCTATTTCTGGAGTTGAACGCCAGGTTGTAACGTGTTTTTGGCGTTGAACTCCAACTTGTAACCTATTTTTGGCGCTGGACGCCAGACTACAACATGGAACTAGCGTTGAACGCCAGTTTACGTCATCTATCTTCGTGCAAAGTATGGACTATTATATATTGCTGGAAAGCCCTGGATGTCTACTTTCCAACCCATTTGAGAGCGCGCCAATTGGACTCCTGTAGCTTCCAAAAAATCCATTTCGAGTGCAGGGAGGTCAGAATCCAACAGCATCAGTAGTCCTTTTTTCAGCCTAAATCAGATTTTTGCTTAGCTCCCTCAATTTCAGCCAGAAAATACCTGAAATCACAGAAAAATACACAAAACTCATAGTAAAGTCCAGAAATGTGATTTTTGCTTAAAAACTAATAAAATTCTATTAAAAACTAATTAAAACATACTGAAATCTACATGAAATTACCCCCAAAAAGTGTATAAAATATCCGCTCATCAACCCAGAAGTCGATATCTGTGTCATTTACTCATTTTTGTACCCCTAGTAACTAGTCTAGTATAAATAGGACTTTTTACTATTGTATTTTCATCTTGGTATCTATCTTTGATCAGTTTATGCGATCTTAGACATTGGGGGTTGGCCTCACGGCCATGCCTGGACCTTCATCATTTATGTATTTGCAACGGTGGAGTTTCTACACACCATAGATTAAGGGTGTGGAGCTCTGTTGTTCCTCGAGTATTAATGCAATTGCTACTGTTTTCTATTCAATTCATGGTTATTCTTATTCTAAGATATTCATTCGCACTTCAACTTGATGAATGTGATGATCCGTGACACTCATCACCATTCTCACTTATGAACACGTGTCTGACAAACACTTCTATTCTACCTACAAAAGCTAGAGTGTGTATCTCTTGGATTCCTGGTCCACGACGCATGGTTGCCTCTCCTGACAATAGAGCCTTCCATTCCGTGAGATCAGGGTCTTCGTGGTATAAACTAGAATCCATTGGCAACATTCTTGAGATCCGAAAAGTCTAAACCTTGTCTGTGGTATTCCGAGTAGGATCTAGGAAGGGATGACTATGACGAGCTTCAAACTCACGACTGTAGAGCGTAGTGACAGACGTAAAAGGATAGTAAATCCTATTCCTACACGATCAAGAACCAACAGCTGATTAGCCATGCCGGAAACCGTAGAGGACCTTTTTCACTGAGAGGATGGGAAGTAGCCATTGACAACGGTGACGCCCAACATACAGCTTGCCATAGAAAGGAGTATGAAGGATTGGATGAAGGCAGTAGGAAAGCAGAGATTCAAGTGGGATAAAGCATCTCCATACACTTATCTGAATTTCCCACCAATGATTTACATAAGTATCTTTATCTTTATTTTCTGTTTATTTATATTTTAATTATCAAAACTTTATAACCATTTGAATTCGCCTGATTGAGATTTACAAGGTGACCATAGCTTGCTTCAAGCCAACAATCTCCGTGGGATCGACCCTTACTCACGTAAGATTTATTACTTGGACGACCCAGTGCACTTACTGGTTAGTTGTGCACAGTTGTGAAAAAGAGTGATATTACAATTGTGCGTACCAAGTTGTTGGCGCCATTGAGATCACAATTTCGTGCACCAATAGACCCGCCTACAGAATGGTCCAATGACATCTTGGATAACTCAGACAGACCATCATAGAAGATACCTATGATGCTCCATTCTGAAAGCATGTTAGAAGGACACCTTCTGATCAATTGCTTGTATCTTTCCCAAGCTTCATAGAGGGATTCACCTTCCTTCTGTTTGAAGGTTTGAACTTTCACTCTAAGCTTACTCATCTTTTTAGGTGGAATGAATTTAGCTAAGAAGGCATTGACCAGCTTTTCCCAAGAGTTCAGGCTATCTCTAGGTTCTAAGTTCAACCATATACTAGCTCTGTCTCTTACAGCAAAAGAGAAAAGCATAAGTCTGTAGACCTCGGGATCAACTCCATTGGTCTTAACAGTGTCACAGATTTGCAAAAATTCATCCTAACTTATGAGGATCTTCCAATGGAAGTCCATGAAACTTGCAATTCTATTGCATCAGAGAAACTAATTGAGGCTTAAGCTCAAAGTTGTTTACTCCAATGGCAGGAATAGAGATGCTTCTCCCATAGAAGTCGGGAGTAGGTGTAGTAAAGTCACCAAGCATCTTCCTTGCATTCTTGTTGTTGGGTTCGGCCATGTCTGTTTTGTCTGCTTCCTTTTCAAAAATTTCTGTCAGGTCCTCTTTAGAGTGTTATGCTTTAGCTGCTCTTAGCTTCCTCTTCAGAGTCCTTTCACATTCAGGATCAGCTTCAACAAGAATGCTTTATCCTTGTTCCTGCTCATATGAAAGAGAAGAGAACAAAAAAGTATGGAATCCTCTATGTCACAGTATAGAGATTCCTTGAGGTTTCAGAGGAAAATAGGAATAGAAGGATGGGGTAGAGAAAAGAATTCGAACTTATAGAGAGGGAGGGGGTTCGAATTATTAAAGGAGGATAAGTGTTAGTGATTAAATAGAAAGAGATGAGAGAGTTTTCGAAAATTAAAAAGATTTTTGAAAAAGTGGTTAGTGATTTTCGAAAATTGGGAGTGGAAAAGTGGTTAGGTAGTTTTGAAAAAGATAAGAAATAGTGATTAGTTGAAAAAGATTTGAAAATAATTTTAAAAAGATAAGAAGTTAGAAAAAAAAGTTTGAAATCAAATTAAAAGAGATATGATTGAAAAAATTTGATTTTACAAAGATATGATTTTAAAAAGATATTATTGAAAAGATATGATTGAAAAAGATTAAAAAAAGATTTGATTTTTAAAATTGATTACTTGACTAACAAGAAATTAAAAGATATGATTTTAAAATTCAAATATTGAACCTTTCTTAACAAGAAAGTAACAAAATTGAAATTTTTGAATCACAACATTAATTGTTAGCAAGGATTTTCAAAAATATTAAAAGAAAAATGGAAAAGATTTGATTTTGAAAAAGATGTGATTGATAAGAGAGGATATGAAAAAGATAAGATTTTGAAAAATTAGTTTTAAAACTTGAGAGATTGAAAAAGATTTGAATTGAAAATAAAATTACCACCTAGGTGTTATCTTGGTGTTAAACGCCCAGAATGGTATCCATTCTAGCGTTTAACGCCCACTTGGCTACCTCCTTGGGCATTAAACGCCCAGCCCCAGGTACCCTGGCTGGCATTTAAACGCCAGAAATACTTCCTTACTGGGCATTTTGAACGCCCAGCTTTTTCTCTGTGATTCCTCTGCTTTATGTTCTGAATCTTCAATTCTCTATATTATTGACTTGAAAAGACATAATTTTGAATTTTTTTAATTTTTAATGATGAGAGAGAAAAACAACAGAATGAATTTAAACATGAAAAACTAAGATCAAAGTAAGGAATGCATGCAAGGACACTTTGAATGTCAAGATGAACATTAAGAACACTATGAAGGTCATGATGAACATCAAGAACACATTTTTGAAAATTTTTAAGAAAAGAAAGACATGCAAGACACTAAACTTAGAAGTTTTCATACTAGAGACACTAACAATTTGAGAATGCACATGAGATACAACGAACGACACAAAACAAGAGAATTTAAAGATCAGACAAAGAAAATCATCAAGAATAACTTGAAGATCAATGAAGAACACAATGCATATATTTTCAAAAAATGCAAGAAAAATAGAAACATGCAATTGACACCAAACTTGAAATTTGACACTAGATTCAAACAAGAAACACAAATTATTTTTGATTTTATGATTTTATAAATTTTTTGTATTTTTTTTTATTTTTCGAAAATTATTTTGAAAAAGAAAATAAGAAACTCAAAATTTTTAATAAGAATTCCAGAAATCATGCAATGTTAGTCTGAAGCTTCAGTATAAAAAAGATTAGACATGGCTAGCCAAACATTAGCAGGACATTACATACAACAGCCAAATTGATGGGAATCAAAAAGGCTCTGGTGCACGAAATTGCAATCACACTTTTGCAATTCCACACAACTAACCAGCAAGTGCACTGGGTCGTCCAAGTAATACCTTACCTGAGTAAGGGTCGATCCCACGGAGATTGTCGGCTTGAAGCAAGCTATGGTTATCTTGTAACTCTTAGTCAGGATATCAATAATTATCAGGGTTGACTGTGAAAAGTAAAAGAACATGAAATAAGTACTTGTTTTGCAGTAATGGAGAACAGGTTGAGGTTTTGGAGATGCTCTATCTTCTGAATCTCTGCTTTCCTACTGTCTTCTTCTTCATGCACGCAAGGCTTCTTCCATGGCAAGCTGTATGTAGGGTTTCACTGTTGTCAATGGCTACCTCCCATCCTCTCAGTGAAAATG
>NC_029774.3:45608170-45613163 GCF_000817695.3 Arachis duranensis
GTAGAACGGAGGTGGTTGTCAGGCACACATTCATAGGTGAGAATGATGATGAGTGTCACGGATCATCATATTCATCAAGTTTAGGAACAAGTGATATCTTAGAATAGAAGCAAGCGTGATTGAATGAAAAACAGTAGTAATTGCATTAATCCATCAAGACACAGCAGAGCTCCTCACCCCCAACCATGGGGTTTAGAGACTCATACTGTAGAAGATACAATGAGAAACGTGTAAAGTATCATAAGGTCCAGATACAATATCAAAAGGTCCTATTAATAGTGAACTAGTAACCTAGGGTATACAGAAATGAGTAAATGACGTAAAAATCCACTTCCGGGGTCCACTTGGCGTGTGCTTGGGCTGAGCATTGAAGCTTTCATCTGTGGAGACTTTTTTTGGAGTTAAACGCCAGCTTTTATGCCAGTTTGGGCATTTAACTCCAATTTTTGTGCCAGTTCCGGCGTTAAACGCTGGGAATTCTAAAGCTGAATTGCAACGCCGGTTTGGGCCATCAAATCTCGGGAAAAGTATAAACTATTAACATTGATGGAAAGCCCAGGATGTCTACTTTCCAACGCAATTGAGAGCGCATCAATTGGACTTCTGTAGCTCCAGAAAATCTACTTCGAGTGCAGGGAGGTCAGAATCCAATAGCATCTGCAGTCCTTTTCAGCCTCTGAATCAGATTTTTGCTCAGGTCCCTCAATTTCAGCCAGAAAATACCTGAAATCACAAAAAAACACACAAACTCATAGTAAAGCCCAGAAAAGTGACTTTTAACTAAAAACTAATAAAAATATAACAAAAATAACTAAAATATACTAAAAACATACTAAAAACAATGCCAAAAAGCGTATAAATTATCCACTCATCACAAGACCAAACATAAATTGTTGCTTGTCCCCAAGCAACTGAAAATCAGAATAGAATAAAAAGAAGAGAATATGCTATAGACTCCAAAATATCAAAGAAACTTAGCTCCAATTAGATGAGCGGGACTAGTAGCTTTTTGCTTCTGAATAGTTTTGGCATCTCACTTTATCCTTTGAAGTTTAGAATGATTGGCATATATAGGAACTCAGAACTCAGATAGTGTTATTGATTCTCCTAGTTAAGTATGATGATTCTTGAACAAAGCTACTTTATGAGTCTTGGCTGTGGCCCAAAGCACTCTGTCTTCCAGTCATTCACTTGGTAATCCACTTGGTTCCAGGGAGGCATATGTCCTCTAGAACTTGTTCCAACCCCTTATCTACTCTCACCATTCTCCTATTAAAGGATTCAGGATCATCTTGTAGTTGAGGTAATTTGAAGACCTCTCTTATTTTGTCCAGATGGAAGTAAATAATTCTCCCTCTGACCATGGTTCTGTAGGTATGAAAAGCGGTTCCAGTCATTCTCTGCTTATCTGTCAGCCACAGATTTGAGTAGAATTCCTGAACCATATTTCTCCCAACCTTTGTCTCAGGGTTGGTTAGAACTTTCCATCCTCTGTTTCGAATTTGCTCTTGGATCTCCGGATATTCATCTTCTTTCAGATCAAATTTAACTTCCGGGATCACTGACCTTAGACCCATTATTTTGTGGTAATGGTCTGCATGTTCTTTGGTTAAGAACTTCTCTTGACTCCAAAGGTCTTTTGGAGCATTCTCTTTCTTGCCTCTTGAATTGGTTTGTTTTCCTTTGGGAGCCATGATCTTGATGAGCCTTAGCTTAATGATCACGAAAAACACACCAAACTTAGAGGTTTGCTTGTCCTCAAGCAAAAAAAGGAAAGAGGAGAAGAGCAAATTCGAATGGTGGGGAGGGGGTGTGGCCGAACATATATTTATAAGGAAGGGGGAGAGATTTCGAAAATTTTGAAGGTGAATGATGAAAGTTTGAAATGTGTTTATGTAGAAAATTATGGATCAAAACATGAAAGTTTGAAAAAAATTGAAGTGGAAAGCAAAATCTTTGTCCCCCACCTTTCTGGCGTTAAACGCCTAGAATGGTATCCATTCTGGCGTTTAACGCCCAAATGTTGGCCAATTTGGGCGTTTAACGCCCAGCCAGGTACCCTGGCTAGCGTTAAACGCCAGAAACCCCTTCATCACTGGGCGTTTTGCTAAACGCCCAGAATGGTGCCCATTCTGGTGTTTAACGCCCAAAATGGCACCTTTACTGGCGTTAAACGCCTAGAATGGTGCCCATTCTGGCGTTTAACGCCCAAAGTACCCCTTACTGGAGTTTTTTTGCCAGCAAGCTCCTTTTCTCTGCTTTTTGCACTGAATCCTTCTGTAACTCTGTGAATTCCTTCAATTTTGATGATTGCCCTTTGAGAATATGTATCAAACTTTGATTAAACAAAATAGATAACCTGCTAATGACTGGGTTGCCTCCCAGAAAGCGCTTCTTTATTGTCTTTAGCTAGACCTTCATTGAGAATATTCAAGCCTCAGTTTTGAGCATTCTTGCTCAAAATTGCTTTCAAGATAATGCTTGATCCTCTGTCCATTAACAATGAACTTTTTGTCAGAATCAGTATCCTGAAGTTCAACATATCCATATGGTGACACTCCTGTAATCACATACGGACCCCTCCACCGGGATTTAAGTTTTTCTGGGAACAGTCTGAGCCTAGAGTTGAAGAGCAGAACTTTTTGTCCTGGCTCAAAGACTCTGGATGACAACTTCTTGTCATGCCACTTCTTTGCATTTTCCTTATAAATTTTTGCATTTTCAAAGGCACTGAGTCTAAATTCATCTAGCTCATTTAGCTGGAGTAATCTTTTTTCACCAGCTAACTTAGCATCCAGGTTTAGGAATCTGGTTGCCCAGTAGGCTTTATGTTCCAGTTCCACGGGCAGATGACAGGCCTTGCCATACACAAGTTGGTCTGGAGAGGTTCCTATAGGAGTCTTGAATGCTGTTCTGTATGCCCACAGAGCATCATCCAAGCTCTTTGCCCAATCCTTTCTACGGGCAATTACAGTCCGTTCTAGGATTCTTTTTAGCTCTCTGTTAGAGACATCAGCTTGCCCATTTGTCTGTGGATGATACGGAGTTGCTACTTTGTGGCTAATTCCATATCGGACCATAGCAGAGTATAGCTGTTTATTGCAGAAATGAGTGCCTCCATCACTGATTAGGACTTTGGAAACACTAAATCTGCTGAAGATGTGTTTCTGGAGGAATTTCAGCAGAGTCTTAGTATCATTAGTGGGTCTAGCAATTGCTTCTACCCATTTAGATACATAGTCCACTGCCACCAGAATGTAAGTGTTTGAGTATGATGGTGGGAACGGACCCATGAAGTCAATACCCCATACATCAAACAATTCAATATCTAAGATCCCTTGTTGAGGCATGGCGTATCCATGAGGCAAGTTACCAGCTCTTTGGAAACTGTCACAGTTATGCACAAACTCTCGGGCATCTCTATAGAGAGTAGGCCAGTAGAAGCCACATTGGAGGACCTTAGTGGCTATTCGCTCACTTCCGAAATGTCCCCCATACTGTGATCCATGGCAGTGCCATAGGATCCTTTGTGCTTCCTCTCTGGGTACACATCTGCGGATCATTCTGTTTGCACATCTCTTAAAGAGATATGGCTCATCCTATAGGTAGTACTTGGCATCTGAAATTAATTTCTTTCTTTGCACCCTGCTGTACTCCTGGGGTATGAACCTCACAGCTTTATAATTTGCAATATCTGCAAACCATGGAGCTTCCTGAATGGCAAAGAGTTGCTCATCTGGGAAAGTCTCAGAGATCTCAGTAGAAGGGAGGGACGCCCCATCTACTGGTTCTATTCGGGACAGATGATCAGCTACTTGGTTCTCTGTCCCTTTTCTGTCTCTTATTTCTATATCAAACTCTTGCAGAAGCAGCACCAACCTTATGAGCCTGGGTTTTGAATCCTGCTTTGTGAGTAAGTATTTAAGAGCAGCATGGTCAGTGTACACAATCATTTTTGACCCTACTAAATAGGATCTAAACTTGTCAATGGCATAGACCACTGCAAGTAACTCTTTTTTTGTGGTTGTGTAATTCTTCTGTGCATCATTTAGAACACGGCTGGCATAATAAATGACATGCAGAAGCTTGTTATGCCTCCGTCCCAACACTGCACCAATGGCATGGTCACTGGCACCACACATTAGTTCGAATGGCAATGTCCAGTCTGGTGCAGAGATGACTGGTGCTGTGACCAGCTTGGCTTTCAGGGTCTCAAATGCCTGAAGACACTATGTGTCAAACAAAAATGGTGTGTCAGCAGCTAGCAGGTTGCTCAGAGGTTTTGCAATTTTCGAAAAATCCTTTATAAACCTTCTGTAGAATCCTGCATGCCCCAGAAAGCTTCTGATTGCCTTAACATTGGCAGGTGGTGGTAATTTTTCAATTACCTCTACCTTTGCTTTATCCACCTCTATTCTCTTGCTTGAAATTTTGTGTCCAAGGACAATTCCTTCAGTCACCATAAAGTGACATTTCTCCCATTTTATAACCAGGTTAGCCTCTTGGCACCTTTTCAGGACAAGTGCTAGGTGGTTAAGACAGGAGATGAATGAGTCTCCATTTACTGAGAAATCATCCATGAAGACTTCCAAGAATTTTTCCACCATATCAGAGAAGATGGATAGCATGCATCTCTGAAAAGTTGTAGGAGCATTACACAGACCAAAAGGCATTCTCCTGTAGGCAAACACGCCAGAAGGGCAAGTGAATGCTGTTTTCTCTTGGTCCTGAGAATCTACTGCAATTTGGTTGTAACCTAAATAGCCATCCAAAAAGCAGTAATAATCATGACCAGCTAGTCTTTCTAGCATTTGGTCTATGAATGGTAAAGAAAAATGATCCTTTCTGGTGGCTGTATTGAGCCTTCTGTAGTCAATACACATACGCCACCCTGTAACTGTTCTTGTAGGAACCAGTTCATTTTTTTCATTATGAACTACTGTCATGCCTCCCTTCTTGGGGATAACTTGGACAGGGCTCACCCAGGGGCTAT
>NC_029774.3:45613746-45669182 GCF_000817695.3 Arachis duranensis
TTTAATGGAGCCATCAGTAAGTTGGAGACATATCCGGGTTGGTTTGACTTCATCAGTCAACCCAAGCTTTCTGATAGTAGATGCAGGTATTAGATTGATACTTGCTCCAAGGTCACACAGTGCTGTCTTGGTGCAAGCACCTTCTAATGTTCATGGTATCATAAAGCTTCCTGGATCTTGAAGCTTTTCTGGTAAGCTTTTCAGAATGACTGCACTGCATTCTTCAGTGAGAAACACTTTTTCAGTTTCTCTCCAATCCTTCTTATGACTTAAGATCTCTTTCATGAACTTAGCATAAGAAGGTATTTGCTCAAGTGCCTCTGCAAACGGAATCTTTATTTCAAGAGTACTTAGATAGTCTGCAAAGCGGGCAAATTGCTTATCCTGTTTCGCTTGTCGGAGTTTCTGAGGATAAGGCATCTTGGCTTTATATTCCTCAACCTTAGTTGCTGCAGGTTTATTCCTTACAGAGGTGGTTGGAGAAGCCTTTTTAGAGGGGTTACTATCAGCACTTTCAGGTGTCTGATTCCTCATTGGCATTTGAATGCCAGGATTGGGTGAGGAATGGGCGTTTAACGCCAACTTTTCCCCCTTTTCTGGCGTTTGAACGCCAGAACTGGGCAAGGAATGGGCGTTTAACGCCAGCTTTTCCCCCCTTTCTGGCGTTTGAACGCCAGGAGTATTCCTCTCTGGGCTCTTAGAGGGATTTTGAGCAGTGGTTTAGTTATCCTCTGTCCACTGTTCCTTTCTTGACTTTTTGCTACTTTGAGCAGTGTTATTCAATGTCTTCCCACTTCTCAGTTGAACTGCTTAGCATTCTTCTGTTATCTGTTTAGATAACTGCTGTTTTGTTTGATTCAACTGTGATTCTATGTTCTTGTTGGCAATTTTTGTTTCTTGGAGCATCTCTTTAAATTCTGCCAATTGTTTTGTCATCAGGAGTAATTGCTGATTAAGCTCAATAATCTGTTCTTGAGGATTAGGATCAGTAGCTACTACCATAGCTTCTTCTTTTGTAGAGGGCTCACTGCTAGAGTACAAATGTTGATTTCTAGCAACAGTATCTATGAGTTCTTGAGCCTCTTCAATCGTCTTCCTCATATGTATAGATCCACCAGCTGAGTGGTCTAGAGACATCTGAGCTTTTTCTGTAAGCCCATAATAGAAGATGTCTAACTGTACCCACTTTGAAAACATTTCAGAGGGGCATTTTCTTAGCATACCTCTATACCTCTCCCAGGCATTATAAAGGGATTCATTATCCTCTTATTTAAAGCCTTGGATGTCCAGCTTTAGCTGTGTCATCCTTTTTGGGGGGTAAAATTGATTCAGGAATTTGTTTGATAACTGTCTCCATGTTTTTATGCTTGCTGTGGGTTGGTTATTCAACCACCTCTTAGCTTGATCTTTTACAGCAAATGGAAACAGTAATAATCTGTAGACATCCTGATCCACCTATTTATCACTCAGCAATTTGTAAGAATTGTGCCAGAAACTCAGTAGGTTCTTCCTGTGGAAGACCGGAATACTGGCAATTTTGCTGCACCATGATAATGAGTTGAGGATTTAGCTCAAAGCTGCTTGCTTTAATGGGAGGTATACAGATGCTACTCCCATATGCAGCTGTAATGGGGTTAGCATATGACCCCAGAGTCCTTCTGGACTGCTCAATTCCACTTAGGTCCATGATGGAGAAAGGGAATATGATATGGATTCACAAGTAAAGTAATCAATTTTTTTTATTAAAGGTGACCGAAAAATTTAAAATAAAATAAAATAAAATTTTGAAACCTAAAAAAATAAGATAAAAACAAATTGAAAACTAAATCAATTAGTTAATAAAAAAAGATTTTGGAATTAGCAATTGAAAAGATATGATTGAAAATTATTTTGAAAAAGATTTAATTTTTTTGAGATGAGGAAAGAGAAAAACAACAAAATGACACGAAACTTAAAATTTTTAAGGATCAAGAAAGGAATAAGGACATGCAAATTCGAAAAATAAAAGAAAACAAAAGCATGCAATTGACACCAAACTTAAAATATGAAACTAAACTCAAATAAAAGACTCTAAACCAATAAAAATAAAACAGTCCTAATGTAAGCAACAAGATAAACCGTCAGTTGTCCAAACTCGAACAATCCCCGGCAACGGCGCCAAAAACTTGGTGCACGAAATTGCAATCACACTTTTGCAATTCCACACAACTAACTAGCAAGTGCACTGGGTCGTCCAAGTAATACCTTACGTGAGTAAGGGTCGATCCCACGGAGATTGTCGGCTTGAAGCAAGCTATGGTTATCTTGTAACTCTTAGTCAGGATATCAATAATTATTAGGGTTGACTGTGAAAAGTAAAAGAACATGAAATAAGTACTTGTTTTGCAGTAATGGAGAACAGGTTGAGGTTTTGGAGATGCTCTATCTTCTGAATCTCTGCTTTTCTACTGTCTTCTTCTTCATGCACGCAAGGCTTCTTCCATGGCAAGCTGTATGTAGGGTTTCACCGTTGTCAATGGCTACGTCCCATCCTCTCAGTGAAAATTTTCAACGCGCTCTGTCACAGCACGGCTAATCATCTGTCGGTTCTCAATCAGGTTGGAATAGAATCCAGTGATTCTTTTGGGTCTGTCACTAACGCCCAGCCTTCAGGAGTTTGAAGCTTGTCACAGTCATTCAATCCTTGAATCCTACTCAGAATACCACAGACAAGGTTTAGACCTTCCGGATTCCCTTGAATGCCGCCATCAATTCTAGCTTATACCACGAAGATTCTGATTAAGGAATCCAAGAGATATCTACTCAATCTAAGGTAGAACGGAGGTGGTTGTCAGGCACACGTTCATAGGTGATAATGATGATGAGTGTCACGGATCATCATATTCATCAAGTTTAGGAACAAGTGATATCTTAGAATAGAAGCAAGCGTGATTGAATGAAAAACAGTAGTAATTGCATTAATCCATCAAGACACAGCAGAGCTCCTCACCCTCAAACATGGGGTTTAGAGACTCATGCTGTAGAAAATACAATGAGAAACGTGTAAAGTGTCATAAGGTCCAGATACAATATCAAAAGGTCCTACTAATAGTGAACTAGTAACCTAGGGTATACAGAAATGAGTAAATGACATAAAAATCCACTTCCGGGGTCCACTTGGCGTGTGCTTGGGCTGAGCATTGAAGCTTTCATCTATAGAGACTTTTTCTGGAGTTAAACGCCAGCTTTTATGCCAGTTTGGGAGTTTAACTCCAATTTTTGTGCCAGTTCCGGCGTTAAACGCCGGAAATTCTGAAGCTGATTTGCATCGCCAGTTTGGGCCATCAAATCTCGGGCAAAATATAAACTATTATACATTGCTGGAAAGCCCAGGATGTCTACTTTCCAACGCAATTAAGAGCGCGCTAATTGGGCTTCTGTAGCTCCAGAAAATCTACTTCGAGTGCAGGGAGGTCAGAATCCAACAGCATCTGCAGTCCTTTTCAGCCTCTGAATTAGATTTTTGCTCAGGTCCCTCAATTTCAGCCAGAAAATACCTGAAATCATAGAAAAATACACAAAATCATAGTAAAGCCCAGAAAAGTGAATTTTAACTAAAAACTAATAAAAATATAACAAAAACTAACTAAAACATACTAAAAACAATGCCAAAAAGCGTATAAATTATCCGCTCATCAGGCTCCTATGTTGATAAAAGCATCATCTGAAACTCTAGAATTCATTCTTAAAAATTATGAAGAAAAAAATAAAAAAGAAAAATACCTAATCTAAGCAACAAGATGAACCGACAGTTGTCCAAACTCGAACAATCCCCGGCAACGGTGCCAAAAACTTGGTACGTGAAATCATGATCTCACACACTTTCTTCACAACTCCGTGTAGCTGACCAGCAAGTGCACTGGGTCGTCCAAGTAATACCTTACGTGAGTAAGGGTCGATCCCATGGAGATTGTCGGCTTGAAGCAAGCTATGGTCATCTTGTAAATCTCAGTTAGGCAGATTCAAATGGTTATGGGATTTTGATAATTAAAAGACAGATAAAATATAAAATAGGATAGAGATACTTATGTAATTCATTGGTAGGAATTCCAGATAAGCGTATGGAGATTCTTTGTTCCTTTTGAATCCCTGCTTTCCTACTGCTTTCATCCAGTCATGCGTACTCCTTTCCATGGCAAGCTGTATGTTGGGGGATCACCATTATCAAGGGCTACCGTCAGTCGTCTCAGTGAAAATGGTCAGGCTCTGGGTTACGTAGGGCTAATCATCTGTTGGTTCTCACTTGTGTTGGAATAAGATCCAATGATCCTTTTGCGCACTGTCATTACACCCAGCACTTGCGAGTTTGAAACTGGTCACAGTCATCCTATCCCAGATCCTACTCAGAATACCGCAGACAAGTTTAGACTTTTCGGATCTCAAGAATGCTGCCAATTGATTCTAACTTATACCACGAAGACTCTGATCTCATGGAATGGAAGGCTCTGTTGTCAGGAGAGGCAACCATGCGTCGTGGACCAGGAGGCCAAGAGATATGCATTCAAGCTTGTTTTCAGGTAGAACGGAAGTGGTTGTCAGGCACGTGTTCATAAGTGAGAATGGTGATGAGTGTCACTTGATCATCACATTCATCATGTTGAAGTGTGAATGGATATCTTAGAACAAGAATAAGCTTAAATTGAATAGAAAACATTAGTAATTGCATTAATTCATGAGGAACAGCAGAGCTCCACACCTTAATCTATGAGGTGTAGAAACTCCACCGTTGAAAAATACATAAGTGATGAAGGTCCAGGTATGGCCGAATGGCCAGCCCCCTAAACGTGATCAAGAGATCAATAGTGATACAAAGATGGTCTCAAAAATGATCTAAAGATCTCCCGATGAAAATACAATAGTAAAAGGTCCTATTTATAATGAACTGGTAACCTAGGGTTTACAGAAATAAGTAAATAATGTAGGAATCCACTTTCGGGGCCCACTTGGTGTGTGCTTGGGCTGAGCATTGAAGCTTTCACTTGCATAGGATTTTCTTGGAGTTAAACGCCAGCTCTGGTGCCAGTTTGGGCGTTTAACTCCAGCTTTTATGCCAGTTCTGGCGTTTAACGCCAGAAAATGGTAGAAAGTTGGCGTTAAAACGCCAGTTTGCGTTATCAAAAATCGGGCAAAGTATGAACTATTATATACTTCTGGAAAGCCCAAGATATCTACTTTCCAACGTAATTGAGAACGTGCCAATTGGGCTTTTGTAGCTCCAGAAAATCTATTTCGGGTGCAGGAAGGTCAAAATCCAACAGCATCTGCAGTCCTTTTTCAGCCTCTGAATCAGATTTTTGCTCAAGTCCCTTAATTTCAGCCAGAAAAATACCTGAAATCACAGAAAAATACACAAACTCATAGTAAAGTCCAGAAATGTGATTTTTATATAAAAACTAATAATTATATACTAAAAACTAACTAAATCATACTAAAAACTACTTAAAAACAATGCCAAAAAGCGTATAAATTATCCGCTCATCACCAGCGCGCCCTGTTTTGATTTCTTTCTTCAATCATCTTCTTCTACTCCATCTTCCCTTCTCCTTCAACCCTTCCTACCACCTTGTCTCCGCCCACTACCACCAGCGGCATCCTCCACCGGCGACCACCACCTCCGGTGGTCCCACTTTCTCTCTTATCTCTTTCTTCCATCTCTTTTCCCATATTTCCACTTGCACTTCACCTCATCTCCTTTCTACTCAAGGTTTTCTACTCACCTTTCTTTTCTTGTCTTTGTTTAAGTTTTTTCTCTTATTAGTTGTATTTCATTACTCTCTTCCTTTTTTTCTTAGTTACATTTTCATTGATTCAATTCTGCTTATTTGCTTGCCTCATTTTCTATTCTTCATGGGTGTTGAAGTTGCACTTATCTCCTATATTAATGGGTTATCTTGATATGTTTTGACTTCTTCATGATTCTATGGCTTTGTTGCTTCTTCGAATTTAATGTTTCTCTTTTCCTTTCTTTTTCAGGATGGCCATCAAAAAGGACAAAGGAAGAGCTCCGAACAAACCACCTACCAAGAAGGCACCTCAGAGGACAACCGCTAAGGCGCTTCCCGCACCAAGAGTCAAGCCCCTCCCCAAGAGGATGAAGGGCATCATTAATATTGATGAGCTAGAGAAGGACAATCCCGCAAGAGATCCCACTAGGTTTCCCAACCGCTATTGTGAGCTCATGCTCCCCGCCATTATTGAGAGAAGTTATCATCCTGAACACCTCCTCGTCCCTCCGGAGCATCTTGTTCAGTGTATCTTAACCCACCTTAGGCGACAGCAATGGGGATTTCTGATGCGGAGACCACAAGAAGCCAACTTTTCTTGGGTGGTGGAGTTCTACTTCAATTACCACTCCCCTTCTCTTCAGACTGTTTTTGTACGCCGGAAGCATGTCCCAGTCTCAGAAGGAGCTATTCAAGGGGTACTTAAAGTCTTGCCAATGGCGGATGAGGTAGATGGTTATCAAGAGGTCCTACGCCAGCGTGATGACTTTACTTTTGGTTTTGATTGGGATGCTATCCGCCGGGTTATTGCCGGACCGGAGTCGTTTTGGACCCGAGGGAACCTCAGATCCCGACCTAAGAGCATTGATACACGTTATCTCACTGTAGAGGCTCGAGCATGTGCCCAGATTTTATCTCATTACGTGCTTCCAAGCACTCACGAGTCATCGATCACCGTGGATCTCGCCCTACTAGTTTGGTGCATACTTACTGAGCGGCCGATCAATCTCCCTCTCCTCATCTGACAAGCCATGGGTCGTGTCCATGCCAAGGGGAACCTACCGTTTCCCGCCCTGGTGACGGAGTTAGTTGCTGTTGCTGGTGTTCCCCAGGAGGCTAAGGACCGGAAGGCTATGATTCCAGCAGAAGGTGACGTCGTCCCAACCGGAAAATATCTCAAGCCTCCGGCGGAAAACCCAAGCCTTGACACAGTTATACCCTCAGACATCCCTTCCACTTCATCTGCACCACAATAATCATCCCACCAACTGCTTGTAGCTCTCCAAAGGAAGATGGACCGATATGAACGGCAAAACCAATGCCGATTTGCTTATGTGAAGAAGCTTTTGAGTACTGTGACACCACCTATGGAAGAGCCAGAGATCTCCACATCCACTTCGAACTTAAGTGAAGATGACACTCATGAGAAGGATAGTGGAAGTTCTGGACCCGATCGCCCCTTGCGCCTTACCAACAGTACGGAGGACCATGCTAATTCTTAAGTGTGGGGAGGTCGTTCGACCGATCTCCGTAGGTAATAATATCTTCCTTTCATCACCCTAAACTTTGATTTTCCTTTGTTAATTAGGATAGATTGCATGGTTAATTTTTTCTTTTGAACACTTTTTGCATGATAGTTGCTTCTTCTAGGACTACTTGGTTAGGGTGATGACTTCTTTTCCAAGAAACTGTGTTTTAGGGCACCCTACCAATTTGAAAGTTTTTTTTTGGTATCAAGCTTGCTTGAAGAATTTATTTTGAAACATGGTTTTTGAGACAAGAACACAAGCATGTGAGTTTTGAGCCTAATTGTGTGGTTACATCTTATAACCACTTATTCCCATTCTTGTGTGCAGTGTTCTCCTTCTATGATTGCAATCCTTGATTTGTTTGACTCTATATGTCCATTATTATGTGTATGAATGCATGTGTGTGATTGAGGCCATCATTTCTTTAGCCACTTGCCCGAATAGCCTTACCTTGCATCATCTATTGTTAGCCAACTTTGAGCTTATTTTAACCCCTTATGTTCTTAATGTTACCATATTACAAGCCTTTAAGCGGAAAACCATAAATGTCCTTCATTTGAATCTTTGATTAGTTTAGGCTAGTGAGTGTGGGTGCCATTCAATTGTGGGGAAACTTGGGACATTGGTTGAGGTAAAGGGTTGTTTTGTATTTTCATTAAAGATATTAGAAATTTGGTACATGCTCATGTATTAATTAAATGTAAAACCATATGCATTAATGCTCTCATATATATTCTAGTTTGAAAAAATAATTTAAGAAGAACAAAAAAGAAAAAAAAAAGAAAAGTAATAAAAAAGGGGACAAAAATGGCCCACAGTAAAGTAACAATATTAATGCATATGGAATGTGAATTAAAGAAAATGCATGAGTATGTGGAAAAGTGAGAATCATGGGTAGCTAGGTATTATATTAGATTTGAATAGATTGTCATAGGTTACGTGAGAGCTGAGGTTAGTCAATGATTCAAATGTCAAGCTCACTCAACCATATGCATCTATACCCTTATCCTAACCCCATTACAATCTAAGAAAAGACCTCATGATACATGTATACATACATAGAATAATTGTTCATTGTTAGAGAAAAAACAAATTTTGGAAAGCATGAGTAGAGGAGAATTGAGTGGTCAACCCTACACACCGAGTGAATAGAGTACAAACACTTCCGGTGAGGTTTGAGGCTCAATTCCTTGTTCCCGGCTTTCATTAGCTTTCTTCATGCAAGTTATGCACACTTCACTTTGATGTTTGAATTGGTAGAGCTCGTGTATTGATTTATCATTTTGCCCTATGTGCTCATACATGTTCATGGAAGAGTGATTTACTCCTGACCAAGTAGATAGTAGCATTCACATTAATTGCATTCATGTAGGTAGGTTGCACTTCATACGACCCCATTCTCTTATGATCCTTTGGTCTTTTAATTTATTTTAGCATGAGGACATACTGGGTTTAAGTGTGGGGAGGTTGATAAACCCCATTTTTAGGGTTTATTTTGTATGGAATTTGGGAGTTTTATCAATATTCTTTCACACTTATTCATATAAAATGCATGGTTGTGTTTCTTTCCCAATTTTGCTTCATGGTTGAAAACATGCTCCTTTGACCTCAAATATGCTATATTTTTAATCCTCTCCTATTACCATTCGATGCCGTGATGTGTTTGTTAAGTGGCATGCACAAGTGGAAGGAACATGAAAAATGGAAGCTTTGAAGATTTAGCATCGACGCATACGCATGCCTTGCACACACGTGTGGATGTATGATGCTGGAATTGGCGCAAATTGCTGGCGCATTCGCGTGGATGAGCGAAAATTCCATCGACGCGTGTGCGTGCCCTACGCGTACACGTGGCTTAAAAATCTCATTGACGTGTACGCGTGACGCACAGCACGTGACTTTATTAATGAAATCTTGCCTGATGATTTTTGAAGAGCTTCTGGGCCCAATCTGAAGCAATTCTGAAGGCTAAAGACCCAAGAAAACCAAGCGAAAAGGGGGAATTCACACGTTAGAGATTCTTAGCTAGTTTTTGTAGTTTATGTTCTAGAGAGAGAAACTCTCACTTCTCTCTAGGTTTTGCCTCTCTCAATTTGAATTTCTCTTGGATCCTTTGGTTAGATCTGAATTTAATCCAAGTTTACATTGCTTTAATTTGTAGATCTCATTCTTCTACTCTCATTTTAGTGTTCTTGTTACTCCTATATTGTAGATCTTGAATTTGGATCTTGTTTACTTTAAGTTCTATTAATACATTGAGGAATTTCATGTTCATTGTTGTTAATTGCTTGATTGTTGTTAATTGTTTGTAGTAGACAACCTTGACTTGAATTTTCTTCTCAATTTCACAATGTCATTCATTCTTGTTCACCAAGTATTTGAGAAATTGTCAACTATAGTTATGGAGTAGGCTTTTCACTCATGGCTTGGGGGTTGAATTATTGGAGACACTTGAATTGTCAATGTCCTTTGTTGACTCATAATTGAAAATTGCTAGTTGATTTGCATGCCACTAAAGCTAGTCTTTTATTAGGAGTTGACTAGGACTTGTGGACTCAAGTTTATTATCTCCACTTGACTTTCTTTCATAGTTAGAGGTTGACTACATGGAGCAACAACCAATTATGGTCACAATTGATGGAGACTATGATGATAGAACTTCCAATTCTCACCCCTAGTCAAGGCTTTTACATTGGTTGATTGTCATTCACCTTTATTAGTTTGATTTCTTAGTTCTCTTATTCCAATTGTTAAATTGCTCATTGTCTCAATTCATGTTCATTTAGGCTCCGTTTGGTTGATGTATTTGATGAGACATAGACATAGAGACACAGAAATTAAAGACATGGACATAAAATATTTGTGTCTATGTATTGTGTTTGGCAAAAATAAGAAACAAGACACATATATTTAAAAAAGACTGAATTACCCTTCATTCAACCACAAGTTTTACCACCATTACAATACACCTATTATTCCAAACAATGCATGCCATCACCATTAAATTTTTATTTCTTCTAATAATTTTTTATTTCTTCTAATACCATCTTAAATTATCATTTAAATATTAAATATATAATTATTCTTGAAAAAAAATAGAAAATTAAAGTTCAGAATTTATCAAAGATTAATCAAAATTTAAATAAATAAAAAAAATTAAATGTACAAATTTTTTTTGAAAAAAATAGAAAAGTAAATTTAGTTGTAGAATCTAAAAGAGAAAGAGAAAAAAAAATTTGGGAAGATAAGAAGACAAATTTTAAAAACTCAATAAGGGTAAAAGAGTAAAAAATTAGTGTCTTACAAGTTGTGTCTCAGTGTCTCACCAAATTGGAGGTACACAAATTTAGTGTCTCCGTGTCCATTCGTGTCCTCCCGTGTCCTTCGAAAATCTGTGTCTCACCAAACCAAACAGCAGACATGTGTCACCGTGTACCACTGTGTTTATGTCTCAGTAACCAAACGCTACCTTACTTCCCTTGTACTCAAATCCAAAACATCAAGAGAACTCCTAACCAATGATGTGCGTCGTAGGGCAACTCCTAGAGAGAATGACTCGGGATTCCACTCCCGGTTATTGATTTTGAATTGTGGTGACACATTTTCTAAATTTGGTACGAGATTGCTTGTTGGTTTAGACTATACTCACAACGAGATTTTATTAATAAATTCTATACCAACAAAATTTCTCGCATCAAAGATGCGATTCTTTTGCAGCTTGGATGTGGTCTAGCACCACACAGCATCAGGATCCACCATGGATGTGCTCGAGGCATTGCCATCAAACGAGCCCCAACTACATAAAATATCTTCTCATTGTATCTTCTCTGATCTGGTTACCCTCCCAATTCACATCTTCCATATTTGCTTTTCTAACCAAATTCACCCTCTTTGTCCGATCCTTAGCTCTATTGGCAATTGGTGCAGACCGACTGATTTACTGCTCATCAACTTTTCTGAGTTCAGTCCATACCCAATACCCATCTTTGAACCCATTATGATAATAGTGCAAAGTTATAAACGAAACCCTTAGCCACTTAGTCAGTTGACACTTATAGCATAGACACCTAAATATCCCTACGTAACGAACTAATCAACCCCATCAAAACTCAGGTTTTATTCTCCCCATTGTCCGTTTTCCCTATCATACATCCCCAAACGATGACTTGGAATATTTTTCCATAAATGACCTAGAATCCAACCAATAACACTACTTAATTATTAAAATTTTCTAAAATTTTGATAGAGTTTCGGCTATAATCAGCAACCTCCACTAAATGTAATTTTCAAATTTTACCAACCAAACATGTCTTTAAACAATTTAAAAAAAAATCAGTTAGAATTTTTTCTTAATTCAAAGACTTCGACCAAAATTTTTTTTCACTTTTCATAGTTTAAACAATCGCAAGGATATATTAAAACAAACAACCTAGACATCTTTTTTAAAATTTTTAGAAATTTTAGCAAAGTTTTAATTTTAATTAGTGACCTCTACCAAATGTAATTTTCAACTTTAAAAACTAAACCTTGACTTAGATTGGATATCCCACTAGCTTAAAAAACTTAGATGTTCTCTTGACCTTCTCAGACAAGACTCAAACTAGCTCTTCACCGATCTAAGAACCTTAAATATTATTGCCTCAAGTCTTTTTAGGCTAATCCTTAACTCAGATTGAATACCCTACCAATTTAAGAACCTTAGATATTCTAATGATTTTCTCAATTAAGACTCAGGGCGTAGACAAACATAAAAATATTAGATATTCTTTCCTTTAAATCTTCTCAAAACTAGAGATCATTACTAGATTAGGTTACAATGAAAACTGTTGAGTGCAAAGACTCACAACTTTAACCAAGTTGTTGAGAAGTTTGCAAACTTAACAACTCAATATGAAAACCTATCCAAGTTCTGAGATAGTTCAAAGATATTATGTAAGAATAAAAGCATATCTCTGATGTACAAGAGAATTGTTGGGTGCAGGAACCCACAGTAAGACAGGAGAGTTGGAGAGTTATCAAACTCAACAACTTCATATCGAAGTGCTATCCTAGTGTGAGATATAGACATAATATATTTTCTAAGAAATATAGGACATTCTCCACTTACATGAATTTAATCTACATATAGATATACAATAAATAGTTACAATAATGCTCCACATCCATGGAATAACCCTAACCAAGTCAACCAAGTTATTTTTCATTCACGCGCCTCCCCCACTTCAAGTTATTTTTCATACACGTGCCTCCTATTAACGTAATTATGTAAATCTTCTTCCTTAACGTAAACCTTCTTGGATCTGCATTGTATTTATCTTCAACGTAATAAGCTCTCTTTGTTCTTCTTCATTTTCTTCTTTGATCTGCATTGCATTTATCTTCTTCCTATTCTTCTTCATTTTCTTCTTCAATCTGCATAGCATTTATCTTCTTCCATTTTCTCTCATGAAATTTTAAAATTCTAACTTGTCTTGGAAGAAAACGTTGATGGTAATGATGAGCCTTGGGAGCCGTGGAGTTAGGATAAGCATTATCCTAAAGTTTGGTATAAAAATATCTCAAGAAAGGTTAATTACTAAAGCTAGATGTATTATGATATAAGTGTTTCTTACTTTTCCCTTAAGAAACCTTTTCTTGGAGAGCAAGAAAGAAAATATGTGGTGGCTATCCCGGAGAGAGCCACGTGTCATAGGGTGTTGAGTCATCAAAATTTAATAATAAAATATCATTCTAAATATCATCAGAATTTCTCACTTCGTTCCACAATCCCTGCTGGTAAAGTTTGGTATGTTAAGTCGGTCCGCAGCTATACTGTTTCTTGTTGTAAAATGTGGCTTTCGTCGGGATTATATTTCTTGAGTTGTGAATCATGAAATACACCATGAAGGTTGGACAAATAAGGAGGGAGGAATATCATGGACTCAATTTCTTAGTTCTAAGGGCTCTACCTATCCTTGCTGTAGGTGTCATTCTTAAGAAAATATGGTCACCCTCACTAAATTCTAAGGGCCTACGCCTAATATCTGCATAGCTCTTCTGTTGACTTTTGAGCAGCTTGAATATTCTCTCGAATGTGCTTAATCCATTCAGTAGTCTCTTGTACCAACTCTGGTCTCAAAATCCTACCTTCCTCCTTGTCATACCAACATAACAGTGATTGGCACTTTCTCCAGTAGAGGGCTTCATACGGTGTCATTCTGATACTTTGTTGATAACTGTTGTTATAAGCAAACTCAATTAACGGCAAATATTTGTCCCAGTTGCCTTGCTGATCCATCACACAATATCTCAACATATCTTCCAAGGTACGAATCGTCCGTTTTGTCTGCCCATTAGTCTGTGAGTGATATACTGTACTCATATACAATTTTTTCCAAAATCTTTCTGTAGGGCTCCCCAAAATCTAGAAGTAAACCTGGAATCCCTGTCTGATACAATTGATGAGGGTATCCCGTGCAGTCATATTATCTCCTGAATGTATAACCAGGCGAGTTTTTCCACAGTATAGCTAACTTTAACTAGTAGAAAAATTGCTGATTTTCTCAACTGATCTACAACTACCCAAATTGCATCATGCCCTACAAAAGTCCTTGGTAATCTAGTAACAAAATTCATCCTGATCTATTCCCACTTCCATTGTGGTATATCCAGTGGTTGTAAGGTTCCTGGTGGTTTCTGGTGTTCCACCTTAATCTTCTGGCAAGTGATACACTTCGAAACATATGTTGCTACATCCTTCTTCATCCCCAGCCACTAGAATATCCCTTAAAATAAGCATCATAGTACACCTCAAAAGGTTCTTGTGGGTCTGGTAACACCAAAACTGGCGCCGTCATCAACTTTTCCTTTAAAGTTTCAAAACTTTTTTCACACTTTTCTGCCCATTCAAAAGGAACTTCCTTCCATGTAAGATGAGTCAAAGGTAAAGCTATCTGTGAAAAGCCTTTAACAAACCGCCGATAGTATCCTGCCAACCCCAAAAATCTACGAACCTCCGTAATTGTCATGGGTTGTTTCCATTGTACCACTGCCTTGATCTTTGAAGGATCTATGGTTATAGTGCCTCGCGTGATCACACGTCCTACGAATCCCACTTCTGCCGCACAAAACTCACACTTTGACAGTTTTACATATAGCTTCCATGCTCTTAGTATCTTGTTTGAAAGGCAGTCTTAGCTATATTTGAGTCTTTCACTCGAATATGATGGTAACCAGACCGTAAATCAATCTTAGAGAATACTGTCGCACCTTTTAGCTGGTCCATTAGATCATCTATCCTCAGTAGTGGAAACTCATTCTTGATTGTAATCTTGTTTAGTTGCCAATAATCTACACACAATCTACACCATCCTTCTTCATTACCAATAACACATAAGCATCCCACAGTGATACACTCAGACAAATAAACTTCATTCTCAATAACTCATCTAACTGCTTCTTCAACTCTACCAGTTCCAGCCGTGACATCCGATTCGGTGCTATAAAAATTGGTCCGGCTCCAGGCACCAAGTCAATACTAAACTCTATCTCTCTCTGGGGTGGAAATTTGGGTATGTCATCCAAGAAAACATTAGGAAACTCCTTCACTACTCGAATTTGCTCCAAGTCTTATTCACTACTCTCTGAGCTAGCCGATAATAGAACGTCACCCTTTAACCCACTACTACTAGAGGTAACTCTTAGGGAATTCAAAAAGAAGGTACAAGACTCAACTGGCTTGGTATGCATGCCAAATGTTAGGAATATAGCAGTTCGTTTAAAACAATCAAGGACATGATGCTTAGACAACCAATCTAGACCTAAGATAATATCTAAACCACACAAAGGCAAACAGACCAAGTCATGTATAAAAGTCCTAGCCTTAATAACAAAAGATACCTGTTGACACACTTGACTAGTCAAGGCATTCTGAGATATAGGTGTATGGACAATCAAATCATACTTTAATACAATAAAATCTAATCCCAACTCATGTGCAACAGTTGAAAAAATAAAAGAATGGGATGCACCGAAGTCATACAGTACAGTTAAGATTCGAGATTTGACATAACAATGACCTTGGTATAGGGAGTCTGATTTCATAGCATCATCAGCAGTCATAGCAAACACACATCCTTGCTGTCGCGTCCTATCTATCCCTTGTGCTGGCTTTCATGGACGTTCTTCCATTTTTTCTTATGAAATTTCAAAATTCTAACTTGTCTTGGAAGAAAACATTGATGGTAATGATGAGCCTAGGGAGCCGTAGGGTTAGGATAAGCATTATCCTAAAGTTTGGTGTAAAAATATCTCAAGAAAGGATAATTACTAAAGCTAGATGTATTAGGGTACAAGTGTTTCTTACTTTTCCCTTAATAAACCCTTGCTTGGAGAGCAAGAAAGAAAACATATGGTGGCTATCCCTGGGAGAGCCACATGTCATAGGGTGCTGAGTCATCAAAATTTAATAATAAAATATCATTCTGAAGATAATTACTAAAATTAGATACATCAGATTACACTACTCAAGGATAAGCATGAGCTTTACTAGTATAATGATACTAGTAACATGATAATCATGAGGACAAAAGATATATGATGAAGTATTAGCATTGCCAAGTTCATCTAACAATGCCGGTATTATCCATTACTAGTAGATTTCTAGCTCAGTTATTATATTACTAAACATAGATCAACATTAACCACAGCAAAAAAATAATAAAATATTTTGAAAAAATAATAATATATGAATATTATTAATATAATTTTTTCTCGAAATTCGAGACTGGATCATCACATAGAGACTAACCACAAAAATCAGAATTCTAAAATTCGGACTCCAAGTGGCTCAAAAATGCAACTTTTTCACGACGTGTCTGCTTAGATCAGCAGAGGTGTCTAGTGCAGTCAAGCTGCTGAGAGGTGTCTGGTGCAGTCAAGCTGCTGACTCAGCAGCTTGATGACACAACACTTATGCAGTGGAGGTGCTTATATGCACTAAAATTCCTAAAATTCCACAAAAATTCTGTTTGATCCCGAAAAATTGCCATTTCTTCGGGGCTAGGCCATTACATTCTACCCTCTTAAACAAAAATTTTTCCTCAAAAATTAAATTACCTGAAAAGAGAAATGGATAGTCTGTCCTCATCTTGTCTTCCAGTTTCCACGTGTACTCTTCAGTTCTAGTTTGTCCCCATGCTGCATTAACCAATGGTGCTGTCTTCCCTCTCAACTGTTTCTCACTTCGTTTCACAATCATGGCAGTATGGTATGTTAAGTCAGCCCACAGCTGTTCTATTTCTGGTTGTAAAACGTGGCTTTCATCGAGGTTATATTTCTTGAGTTGTGAATCATGAAAGACATTATGAAGGTTGGACAAATAAGGTGGGAGGGCTATTTGGTATGCTACTAGACCGACTCTTTTAAGAATTTGAAAATGACCTAAGTATCGTGGACTCAATTTCTTACTTCTAAGGGCTCTACCTATCCTTGTTGTAGGTGTCACTCTCAAGAAAATATGGTCACCCTCGCTAAACTCTAAGAGCCTATGCCTAATATCTGCATAGCTCTTCTGTTGAATTTTAAGGAGCTTGAATCTTCTCTCGAATGTGCTTAATCCATTTAGTAGTCTCTTGTACCAACTCTAGTCTCAAAATCATACCTTCCTCCTTGTCGTACCAACATAACGGTGACTGACACTTTCTCTAGTAGAAGTCTTCATACGGTGTAATTCCGATACTTTGTTGATAATTGTTGTTATAAGAAAACTCAATCAATGGCAAATATTTGTCCCAATTACCTTGCTAATGCATCACACAAGATCTCAACATATCTTCCAAAGTACGAATCATTCGTTTTGTCTGCCCATCAGTCTGTGGGTGATATGCTGTACTCAAATGCAATTTCGTTCCAAAAAGCTTTCTGTAGGGCTCCCCAAAATCTAGAAGTAAACCTTGGATCCCTGTCTGATACAATTGATGAGGGCATCCCATTCAGTCATATTATCTTCTGAATGTATGACCGGGCGAGTTTTTCTAAGGCATAGCTTACTTTAATTGGTAGAAAATGCACTGATTTTGTTAACTGATCTACAGTCACCCAAATTGCGTCATGCCCTGCAGAAGTCCTTGGTAATCTAGTAACAAAATTTATCATGATCTCTTCCCACTTCGATTGTGGTATCTCCAGTGGTTGTAAGGTTCCTGGTGGTTTCTGGTGTTCCACCTTAATCTTCTGGCAAGTGAGACACATCGAAACATATGTTGCTACATCCTTCTTCATCTCTGGCCAGTAGAACATCCCTTAAAATAAGCATCATAGTACACTTTAAAAGGTTCTCGTGGGTCTGGTAACACCAAAATTGGCAACATCATCAATTTTCTCTGTAAAGTTTCAAAACTTTCTTCACACTTTTCTTCCAACTCAAAAGGAACTTCCTTCCATGTTAAGACGAGTCAAAGGTAAAGCTATCTGTGAAAAGCCTTTAATAAACTGCCGATAGTATCTTGCTAACCCTAAGAAACTAGAACCTCCGTAACTATCGTGGGTTGTTTTCATTGTATTACTGCCTTGATCTTTGAATGATCTACGGTTATACTGCCTCGTGTGATCACATGTCCCTTGAATGCCACTTCTACTGCACAAAACTCACACTTTGACATTTTCAAATACAGCTTCCATGCTCTTAGTATCTTGTTCAAAAGGCAGTCTTAGCTATATCCAAGTCCTTCACTCGAATTTGATGGTAACCAAACCACAAATCAATTTTAAAGAATACTGTCACACCTCTCAGCTAGTTGATTAGATCATCTATACTCTGTAGTGATACTCATTCTTGATTGTAATCTTTTTTATTAGCCAATAATCTACACACAATCCCATCCCACTATCCTTTTTTTTACCAGTAACACATGAGCTTTTCACGGTGATACACTCGGATGAATAAACTTCATTCTCAATAACTCATCTAACTACTTCTTCAACTCTGCCAATTCCAGTGGTGACATTCGATTCGGTGCTATAGAAATTGGTACAGCTCCAGGCACCAAGTCAATGCTAAACTCTATCTCTCTTTGGGGTGGAAATTCAAGTATGTTGACGAACGAACTTTTGAGTGGTCTAAAATTTCACAATTAAGTTCTCGTTGAAAGTATAGCTTCTAAACCAACAAGAATCCTTTCGTACAAAACTTGTTTGTCACAAGTAACAAACCCTAATAAAACTAATAACCGAAGTATTCAAACCTCGGGTCGTCTCTCAAGGAATTGCAGGGAGGTGTGCTTATAATTGGTTATAAAAAAGTATGTTTTGGGGGGGTTTGGATAAGAGAACAAGAAAAAGTAAATAGTAAGAATTAAACTGACAACTAGAAAAGCTCTTGGCAAGGTATGAGAACCGGATATCCTATCCTAGTTATCCTTATCAATTGTGATGAGAATTGTTCGTTGCTCCCACTTGGTCAACCTCTAACTATGAAGGTATCTCAAGTGGATAAATCAATTTGATTTCCCAGGTCCTAGTTAATTCCTATGGAAAGACTAGAGTTAGTGGAATTCAAATCAACTAGCAAACATAACAATTATCCATCAACAAGGAGTTTGATAACTCAAGTGTCACCAATTTCTCAACCAAAGCCAAAAGGATAAAAATCTACGCTAGAATCCAACCAAGCATTTTATCAAACACTAGGAAGGCACAATACAAAAGCATAGAAAAGCAACAAGAGAGAATAAAATCCAAACAATTAATTGCATTAATAGAAAAATTGAATCTAACATCAAAAGTTCACAAACCAAAGTAATAACAATGAGTAATCAATAAGAGCAGAAGAGAAAATCCTAAATTGAAAATAGCTAAACCTAAGAATCCTAAAACCTAGAGAGAGGAGATAGCCTCTCTCTCTAGAAACTACATCTAAAACCTAGAATTATTTGAATGAAAAGTGTATGAATGAATGGATTGATTCCCCCACTTTGTAGCATCTAATCTGTGTTTTTTTGGGGCCAAAAACTGGGTCAAAAAACAGCCCAGAAATCGTCCCCAGTGATTTCTGCAGTGACAGTACGTCGCGCATGTCGCGCATACGCGCCAGGTGCACGTGCGCGCCGATGGACTTTTGGCCAATGTGCGCGTGCGCGTGCTTTGCTCATGCGCATCCTTAAATTCCAGGTCAACTATGGCAAATTATATATTATTTCGAAGCCCCAGATGTTAGCTTTCCAATGCAATTGAAACCGTCTCATTTAGACCTTTGTAGGTCAAGTTATGATCGATTGAGTGTGAAGAGGTCAGGGTTGACAACTTTGCAGTTCCTTCAGCTTCTTGTATTCCTTCCACTTTTGCATGCTTCCTTTCCATCCTCTACGCCATTCCTATCTTGTAATCTCTGAAAAAACTTAACACGCATATCAAAGCATCGAATGGTAATGAGAGAGGATTAAAATTAGCTAAATTAAGACCAAAGAAACATGTTTTCAATCATAGCACAAAATCAGGAAGGAAAATGTAAAACATGCAATTTACATGAATAAATGTGAGATTAGTAGATAAAATCTACTCAATTAAGGACATGATGTACCACGAAATAGTGGTGCATCAAATCTCTCCACACTTAAACATTAGCATGTCCTCATGGTAAGCTCAAGAGAAACTATAAGAGTGAAGAGGAATAGTAGGATGTATGAAATGCAACCTATTTATATGAATGCAACTACATGCAAAATATTTCTACCAACTTGGTTAAAAGTAAACAAATCCTTCAAGAAGAAATATGAACTGGATTTCACTAATTCAAATCATAAAAATGAAGTACAAATAGACTCGCAAAAGAAAATAGCTCATGAAAGTCGGGAACAAGGAATCGAGCATCGAACCCTCACTGGAGGTCTATACACTCTAATCGTTCAGATGTTTAAGGTTCGATTCTCTCTCTACTAATCTTGCTTTCTAAGGTTTGTTCTTCTTCTACAAATCAACAAAGAATTAATGCATAGATACATATATCAAGAGGTTTTTAAGGGTTGTAATGGGGTTAGGGTTAAGGTAGGATTGTATTTGGTCAAGTGGACTAGAATCTGAATCCTTAATTAACCTAAACTTCACACTTAACTTAGAACAATCCATGTAATCAAAATACACAACATAACTTATCCATTAACCATGTTTTGCACATATTCAAGCATCCTAAATTTAAGTACAACTCATATGCATTGATATTATTACTTAACTTGGGGCATTTTGTCCCCTTTTTAGTATTTGCTTTTTTTTCTCATTTTTTTCATTTCTCTTTTCTTTTCTTATGTTTTTCTCAATGCATATGATTAAAGTATTGCATGCATAAACATGTGCTTAACATTCTTGTTCATATTCTCTCAAAACTACACAACACCCAATTCTCAAACCAAATATTTTCAAATCCAATTTTCCCACACTTAATTCGTGAGCACTCTCACTAGTCTAAGCTAACCAAAGATTCAAATTAGGGACATTATTGTTTTCTGCTTAGAGTTAGTAATGTGTTAAAGTAAGGAATAAATTGGGTAAAATAGGCTCAAGATTGGTTTGCAAGGGATAATGAAAGGGTAAGGCCATATGGGTATGTAAGCTCATAGAAACAAAGGTCTCAATCATATAAGTGCATGCATACATCAAACCATGGAAATATAGAATTAAGCAAGATATAGATCACAATTTTAAAGAGAACAACACACACCGAAACAAAATATTGGTTGATAAAATGCAACCAATCAATTAGGCTCAAAATCTCACTGGTTTTGTGTGTTCGAGTTCTAAACTATGTTCCAATATAATATTTCTTCAAACAAGTTTAACAAAAATTTTATTCAAATTAGTGAAATGCTATAAGAAGTTTCTTGAAGAAGAATTCATTATTTCAACCAAGTAATGGAAAAATATGTAAAAAATCAAACAAACATGCAATCAAACATGCAAATGCAACAATGAACTAACAAAGAAAAATAAAAATTGGTGTTGAGAAGAAACTAACAAACCTGCGGAAGTCAGTATCGACCTCCCCAAACTTAAAGATTGCAGCACCCTCGGTGCATGCTGAGATGCACAAGTGGGCGGGTTGCTTCAACAAGTGCTTGTCTCCAAAGATTGTGTAGCAGACTTATTTATTGCTCCAGTTAGAAACTTTTCATTTTCCATCTTGATGGCCATCCTAAAAGAAGAGAAAAAGAAAGGGAAAGAACAAGCAAAGATATGAAAAGAAAGAAAACATATGTGGGATATTGCCAAATAATAAAGTTCTCAACTACATGATAGCTACAACATATAAGTGAGAAAATAATAGAAGCACAAGGCATGTCAACTAAATAGTAAACAAGTCAAGGAGCACCCAAAATAATGCAAGAAATATGCAACAGTTGAGTAAGGAAATTTTTAACACCAATGTGAGAACAACAAATATAGAAAAGAAGGAGAAGAAATAATGAAGGTAAAATGCCATGAATGTGAGTATGCAAATGTAACAAATAGAAGGATGGAAGGGGAATAAGGATGAGAGGGGAGGACAAGAAAGTGAGAAAAGAAGAAGAAAAAGGTAGGGAGAAAGAAGTGAGAAGACGGAACTGAGCGGTGCATGCGACGCACACGCGTACTGCGTGTGAACGCGTGGGTCGCGCAAAAGTGAAGGGACGCGTAAGCATCCAGTGCGCGGACTCATGATCGAGGTGGTTCCTCTAGCGCGAATCCAGCACGAGGCCAGCACAACTTTCGGCCAAAACAGGGTTTTACGCCGATTTTCCCATGGCGCGGACGCGTGGGTCGCCAAAAGTGGAAACGGCGCGCACGCGTACAGTACACGTGCATGTGGGTGGGATTGTGCCTAAGGCACATTTCTTGCCCAGCTCCCGCGCCACTCTCTATTCAATCTAACTCATGTCGCATCCACAAAGGACGCGGACGCGCACTAGGCGCTGGCGCGTCGATCCCTTTTTTTTAAATGCAGAATGCATGTGAAGATGTAGAATGAATGAACACTAATAAAAATAAAATAGAAGAAAACTAAGAATGAAAAGGGACGATCATACCATGGTGGGTTGTCTCCCACCTAGCACTTTTAGTTATTGTCCTTAAGTTGGACATTTGGTGAGCTCCTTGTCATGGTGGCTTGTGCTTGAACTGATCCAGGAATTCCCACCAATGTTTGTACTTTCAATAGCCTCCGGTATCCCAAACTAGGCATAAAGAGCCTTCAAGCAAGGTAAAGCAAGTGACAAGGCCCCAAAAGTATTGATTGTTGGAATGAATTTCGGGGTCCCAAACCTTGCTTTTGCACCCGTCGTCTTGTTGAGCAATATTGTTCCATCCGGGTGACAAGCAGTCTGAATTCTCACTGAAGCGGCCAAACAATATCCTAGACCCATTCAATTGAGCCCTACACCAACCTTTGCATTTCAACTTGGAGCATACAACCATATTGAACCTTGCTTGATAACTCTTCCCATTGACCATCTCCCTCTTATTCTTAAAGCCACAGAGAGCTCTAAGTTGACCATCCGTCTCTAGTAGCCCATATTCAAGTGGGAAAGTAAAGGTCAAGGATAAGAATTTTACCTAGTTGAATGTTATGTTGGACGGTAATGGCCTTGGGAGAGGTGTCTCTAATGATCTTGCAAGCTCCACTCCCTTGTGCTCTTCTTTGACAACTTTCATCTCTTTGCAAGCTTCTTCAATATCAACTTCTTTCTCTTGGTAGATTTCTTCCAATTCAATCTCTTCTTCATTGCTCACCAAGGGCATGGGAGGTTGTGCTTCTTCTTCTTTAATCTCCATGTCAAGTCCAATGGGGGATTCAATTGTAGATAAGGATTCATCAATGATTGAATCCATCCCTTGATCGACCTCCTCAAGGTCTTCAGCCATGATATGCTTTGGAGGTTGTACACCCTCCTCAACATCAATTTCAAGCATCTTGGAAGGAGGCTCTATGACTTGACCTTCCAATGGAGGTTCCGCATCTCCCAAGTCGTCAACCACTTCCTCTTTAACTATTGCGGCTTTGTCCAGTTGTTTTAGTATAAAAGCGTACTCCTCCTTGATGATTTCCTTTCTATGACAACTCCCTTCAACTACTCCTTCATCTTCAAGGGTCTCTCCTACCTCCACATTTTAGGCCTCCTCATGCTCCCTTGGAAATAAGGTTGCGTGTAGCCGATCCATTGCGATTGCGTCCATAAGATGATCCCTTCTCTCTTGTTCCATGTCAATAGCATCATTGGGATCATGTTGCTCTTGGATTGATGGATATGGCTATTCTTGCACGGAGGGTGGTGGTGCACTGAAGCTTGAGGGTTGAATATTGGGGGTGGAGGGCTGGTCCATGCGGGATATAAGATTTTGGAGTTTAGAGGTGAGACCAATGAGAGAGGTAAGTATGTTCTCCATGGAGGTTTGGGGTGGGTAGGAGGGTTCATTTGTTGGGGGAAAGGGCTCATAACACGGAGGTGGTTCCTCTTGATAAGGATATGGAGATGGTGTATATTGTGGTGGTGGTCTATGTATGGTTCATATGGTGATTGGTATGGTGGATGGTGCACAAAATTGCAATCACACTTTTGCAATCTGCACAACTAACCAGCAAGTGCACTGGGTCGTCCAAGTAATACGTTACGTGAGTAAGGGTCGATCCCACGGAGATTGTTGGTATGAAGCAAGCTATGGTTATCTTATTAATCTTAGTTAGGATTCCAATAAGGTTCTTTGAATTTAATTGTAAAAAGTGAAAGTGTTTGGAATAAGTAATTGTTACTCAATAATGGAGAATATGTTGGAGTTTTGGAGATGCTTTGTCTTCTGAATTCCTGTAACATAATGCTTCCTCACTTTCAAACATGCAAGGCTCCTTCCATGGCAAGCTGTATGTAGGGCGTCACCGTTGTCAATGGCTACCTCCCATCCTCTCAGTGAAAATGGTCCAAATGCTTTGTCACAGCACGGCTAATCATCTGTTGGTTCTTGATCATGTCGGAATAGGATCCATTGATCCTTTTGCGTCTGTCACTACGCCCAACACTCGCGAGTTTGAAGCTCGTCACAGTCATCCAATCCCAGAATCCTACTCGGAATACCACAGACAAGGTTTAGACCTTCCGGATTCTCAAGAATGTTGCCATCAATTCTAGCTTATACCACGAAGATTCTGATTAAGGAATCTAAGAGATACTCATTCAATCTAATGTAAAACGGAGGTGGTTGTCAGGCACACATTCATGGATTGAGGAAGGTGGTGAGTGTCACGGATCATCACCTTCTTCATAGTGAAGCGCGAATGAACATCTTAGATAGGAACAAGCGTGTTTGAATGGAAAACAGAAATAATTGCATTGATTCATCGAGACGCTGCAGAGCTCCTCACCCCCAACAATGGAGTTTAGAGACTCATGCTGTCACAAGGTATATAATTCAGATCTAAAATGTCATGAGATCCAAAATAAATTTCTAAAAGTTGTTTAAATACTAAACTAGTAACCTAGGTTTACAGAAAATGAGTAAGCTAGGATGGATAGTGCAGAAATCCACTTCTAGGGCCCACTTGGTGTGTGCTGGGGCTAAGACTTAAGCTTCTCACGTGCCTGGGCTGTTTCTGGAGTCGAACGCCAGGTTGTAACCTGTTTCTGGCGTTGAACTCCAACTTGCAACCTGTTTCTGGCGCTGAACGCCAAACTGCAACATGGAACTGGCGTTGAACGCCAGTTTACGTCGTCTATCTTCGCGCAAAGTATGGACTATTATATATTTCTGGAAAGCCCTGGATGTCTACTTTACAACCCAATTGAGAGCGCGCCAATTGGACTCCTGTAGCTCCAAAAATTCTATTACGAGGGCAGGGAGGTCAGAATCCAACAGCATCAGCAGCCCCTTTTCAGCCTAAATCAGATTTTTGCTCAGCTCCCTCAATTTCAGCCAGAAAATACCTCAAATTACAGAAAAGCACACAAACTCATAGTAAAGTCTAGAAATATGAATTTTGCCTAAAAACTAATAAAATTATACTAAAAATTGACTAAAACATATTAAAATCTACATGAAATTACTCCCAAAAAGCGTATAAAATATCCGCTCATCAGTGGATAAGGGTTAGGGTCACATGAAGGTGAATGGTGAAAAGGGGATTGTGAGTAGGGTTGAGGTCTGTGTTGAGGAGCGGGTCTATAGGCATATGGTGGTGGTTGTTGATAATCAAAAGGGTGTTCACCATAGCCATTATCTTTGTATGCCTCTTGGAAGGGCTCTTGTTCATAGTATGTTAGTGGAGGTTGTTGCCGAAAGGGTTGATTAAATCCTTGTGACTCCTCCCATCTTTGGTTGTCCCTACCTTGATGCATGTTCTCATTATAGCTTCCATTCCCTATAACAACATTAGAACCAAACTCATAGCGACAGGGGTGAGAATTCATAGTAGCTAATAAAATTAAAAACAAAAACAAATAAATAAGCAAAAACAAATATTTACAATAACCAATAATAAGGCACACGTTTGTAATTCCCCGACAGCGGCGTCATTTTGACGAACAGACTTTTGTGTGGTCTAGAATTTCATAATTAAGTTCTCGTTGAAAGTATAGCTTCTAAACCAACAAGAATCCTTTCGTACAAAAATTGTTTGTCACAAGTAACAAACCCCTAATAAAACTAATAACCGAAGTATTCAAACCTCGGGTCGTCTCTCAATGAATTGCAGGAGGTGTGCTTATAATTGGTTATGGAAAATTATGTTTTGGGGGTTTTGGATAAGAGAACACGAAAAAGTAAATAGTAAGAATTAAACTAACAACTAGAAAAGCTCTTGGCAAGGTATGAGAACCGGATGTCGTATCCTAGTTATCCTTATCAATTGTGATGAGAATTGTTCGTTGCTCCTACTTAGTCAACCTCTAACTATGAAGGTATGTCAAGTGGATAAATCAATTTGATTTCCCAGGTCCTAGTCAATTCCTATGGAAAGACTAGAGTTAGTGGAATTCAAATCAACTAGCAAACATAACAATATCCATCAACAAGGAGTTTGATAACTCAAGTGTCACCAATTGCTCAACCAAAGCAAAAAGGATAAAAATCTACTCTAAAATCTAACCAAGCATTTTATCAAACACTTGGAAGGCATAATACAAAAGCATAGAAAAGTAACAAGAGAGAATAAAATCCAAACAATCAATTGCATTAATAGGGAAATTGAATCTAACATCAAAAGTTCACAAACCAAAGGAATAAGAATGAGTAATCAATAAGAGTAGAAGAGAAATCCTAAATTGAAAATAGCTAAACCTAAGAATCCTAAAACCTAGAGAGAAGAGAGAGCCTCTCTCTCTAGAAACTACATCTAAAACCTAAAATTATTTGAATGAAAAGTGTATGAATGAATGGATTGATTCCCCCACTCTGTAGCCTCTAATCTGTGTTTTCTGGGCCGAAACCTAGGTCAAAAATAGCCTAGAAATTGTCCCCAGCGATTTCTATAGTGACAGTACGTCGCGCATGTCGCGCGTACGCGCCAAGTGCGCGTGTGCGCCGATGGACTTTTGGCCAATGTGCGCGTGTGCATGCGCGTGCTTTGCGCATTCGCATCCTTAAATGCTAAATCAACTATGGCAAATTATATATCATTTCGAAGCCCCGGATGTTAGCTTTCCAATGCAATTAGAACCACCTCATTTGGACCTCTGTAGCTCATGTTATGATCGATTGAGTACGAAGAGGTCAGGGCTGACAACTTTACAGTTCCTTCAGCTTCTTGTATTCCTTCCACTTTTGCATGCTTTCTTTCCATCCTCTATGCCATTTCTGCCTTATAATATCTGAAAATACTTAACACACATATCAAGGCATCGAATGGTAATGAGAGAGGATTAAAATTAGCTAAATTAAGACCAAAGAAACATGTTTTCAATCATAGCACAAAATCAAGAAGGAAAATGTAAAACATGCAATTTACATGAATAAATGCGAGATTAGTAGATAAAATCCACTAAATTAAGCACAAGATGTACCACGAAATAGTGGTGCATCATATGTCATCTAGGAAAACATCAGGAAACTCTTTCATTACTCGAATTTGCTCCAAGTCTTGTTCACTACTATTTGAGCTAGCTGATAATAGAATGTAACCCTTTAACCCACTACTACTACTAGAAGTAACTCTTAGGGATTTCAAATAGAAGGTACAAGACTCAGTTGGCTCAGTATGCATGCCAAATGTTAGGAATATAGCAGTTCGTTTAAAACAATCAAGGACATGATGATTAGACAACCAATCTAGACCTAAGTTAATATCTAAACCATACAAAGGCAAACAGACCAAGTCATGTATAAAAGTCCTAGCCTCAATAACAAAAGATACCAATTGACACACTTGACTAGTCAAGGCATTCTGAGATATAGGTGTATGGAGAATCGGATCATACTTTAATACAATAAAATCTAATCCCAACTCATGTGCAACAGTCACAGAAATAAAAGAATGGGATGCACCAAAGTCATACAATACAGTTAAGACTCGAGATTTGACATAACACTGACCTTGGATTAGGGAGTCTGATTTCATAGCATCATCAGTAGTCACAGCAAACACATGTCCCTTGTTAGGATCTGACCTCTGTGCACTTGATGGAGCTTTTTTAGGGCTACAAAAGTCCAAATAGCGCGCTCTTAATGGCTATGAAAAGCTAACATCCAGTGCTTTCTAGAAATATATAATAGTCCATACTTTCCTTTGGAAATGAAGGCCCAAAACTAGCATTTAAAGCCAGCCACCAACCCCATTCCTGGCCTCCAGCTCCCACAGGGGAGCAGCTGATGTCCAACGTCCAAAAGGGAGTCCCAAGCCAGCATTTAACACCCCTAAGGGGTATTAGCTCGAGGAGACACGCCAACCCCTAAGTGGATTTTCGCACTATCAACCTAGTTTATCCTATTTCTGTAATCCTTAGTTATTAAATTAGTATATATAGGAGAAGATCACCCATGTTTAAGATCTTCCTCCTCCCCCATTCAAATTCATCACTACATTATGTACAGTATGAGTCACTAACCTCCTAAGGTTAATGTTAGGAGCTCTAATGAGTTTTATGGATTAATAATATTACTGTTCTAGTTCAATATGTCTGATTCTATTTTCTTATGCATTCTCGTTCTTCATCTCATGAATTGAGGGTGACCCGTGATAATCACCCTTATTCTACATGGATTCCGTGCGAGTCCTGACCCGGATAGCGTTGAACCAAAGCTACATATTGCATTACGGATTCAAATAGAGTATCTGGGCAACTTTAGATACGTGACATAAAATCCTGTTGACCATAGGTAAGTAAGGTCTCTGTGGCGCTAAGGCTAGAGTCAGAGAAGCAGCGTTCCCTGATCCGGAAGATCTGCCTTGTCTGTGGCACCTTGAATAGGATCATGGGAGGGAGTAGATTGCTTAGAGCTTCATCTTCTGCTACAGTGAGAAACCTAGAGGTGGCTTGATGAGAGGACATGAGTTAATCACTTACGGCTGCCATTGAAGGAATCAGAAAGTTATTGAAGTAGACAGTAAGAAAAGTTAATCTGGAAAGACAAATCATCTCTGAAGCCTCAGCCGATCTCATACCGTTGATTTCTCGTCTATCTAATAACGTTTTATTTATTTATTTTGTTTTATGTGTTTTCTGTGACAAACTATAATTTCTATCCGCTTAACTAAGATATGCAAGATAACCATTGCTTGCTCAAACCAACAATCTCCATGGGATCGACCCTCACTCAGCTGAGGTATTACTTGGACGACCCGGTATACTTGCCGGTATATCTGTGCGAAACATGCAGAGCCAGTTTCATGCAACAAGTTTTCAGCGCCGTTGTCGGGAATTGTTCGGATTTGACAAACAACCGAATTATCTTGTTGCTTAGATTAGGTACTTTTTACTATTTTGTTTGAGTCCTTTGATTTCTTTTCAAAACATTTTCTCTTCTTTATTAATCTTTATTTTTTGTTTGAGCCTTTTATTCTTGTTCTTGTTAAAGTTTCGAACTTTCTTGGTGTCCTTTTCTAAAAATTTTCCAAAAGTGTGTCTTTTATTTGAGTCTAGTGTCAGTTATTAAGTTTGGTGTATGCTTTGTTTTCTTTGAATTTTTGAATTACTCTCTAGTGTTTTTTCTTGGTATTCAAGTTGTTCTTGTTTTTTTTCTTATTTTGATCTTAAAATTTTTAAGTTTGGTGTCTTTTGGTGTTTTTCTTTGCAAATTTCGAAAAATTAGTGCCTTGGCTTTTGAAATTTTAAGTTTGGTATTTCTTGATTTTTCTTTCCTTTATTTTTTCAAAAATTTTTCTTGAGTGTTCGTCATAGTATTCGAACTGTTCTTGCTATTTTTCTTTGTTTGATCTTAAAACTTTTAAGTTTGGTGTCCTTTTGTGTTTTTCCTAAAAAAAATTCGAAAATTATAGCCTTTGATCTCAAAAAAAATTTTAAGTTTGGTATTTTCTTGTTAGCAAAGTTTAAATTTTGAATTTCAAATCTTATCTTTCCAAAATCTTTTCGAATCTTTATCTTATCTTTTTATCTTTCTTTGAATTTCAAAAATATCCTATCATATCTTATTTTAAATTCAAATTTTAAAATTTAAATTTCAAAATCTTTATCTTATCTTAAATCTATTTCAAATTTCAAAATCAAATCTTTTTCAAAATTCAAATTTAAAAATTTTCAAATCAAATATTTTCAAATTTTATCTTTCTAGATTCTTGATCTTTAAAATTTCAAATTTGAATTTCAAATCTTTAAAATTTTAAATTTTTAAATCTTATCTTATCTAGTTTGACTCTTTCTTTTAGATTTTAAATTTTAAATTTCAAATCATTTCTTTCTTTTCAAATTCAAATTTCAAATCTTTTTGTTTGACTTTCTCTTTTTGAATTTCAAAAATTTTCAAAATCAAATTTGTTATCTCTCTTTTCAAATTTGGTGAGTTAATTGTTTGTTTTTCTTTTTGACTTTCAAAAATTTTTAAATCCCTTTCTTTCTAATTTTTTATTTTATTTTTGAATTTTCTAATTAATTTTTCCATTTTTATTTATTATTTTTGAATTAAAAAAATTAATTTTTCCATTTTTATTTATTATTTATTTATTATCTTAATTTTTTTAATTCCTTTTTCCTCTTTAATTTTCGAATTCTCCCTTTATTTTCTTCTATTTCTTTTGAATATCTCACTGGGAGCTCCCCATACTGAATGCCTTGCTACAAATTATGAATTATGAAGATCATTCCTCCTATGATGAGGAAGAGAAACCTAGGGAAGAGCAAGTTGCTTGTTACCTAGGAATCCCCATGAAGCTAAATGCCAAGTTATTTGAAACAGAGACATTGGAGGAAGAACCTCCAGTGGTAGGTGTGTTCGTGGTGCGGTTTGGATCGGTTTTGAGTAAAAAATTCATCCGATCCGAACGCTAATTTTACTTGCAGTGCGTTTTGGATTGGATGCTATTTTTTAAAAAATCAGATCCTATCCGATCCAATTTCAAGTAGTTTGGATTAGATTGGATTTGCGGTTTTATAAATTAAAAAATTAAATACATACAACAAGTCTCAACATCAAATTTTAAATAATAATCAACAATGACATAACAAGTCTCAACATATCTTAAAAAGCCAACAATAACATAACAATAGAAATAAAATTATAGGTTAGTTAAAATAAATTATAAATAACATTTTGAACATAAAATATTTATTAAATAATAATACATGAATAATATAAAAATGTATAAAAAATTGAACGTATTATAAGTATAATTGTAAATATAATAATAAAATAATATTATTATAGTACATTTTGCGGTTTGGATTGGATTGGATCGGTTATGAAAATCAGATCCGAAATCTGATCCGATCTAGCGGTTTGCAAAAAATAGAATCCAATCAAATCCAAATTAGTACGGTTTTAATCGGTTTTCGGTTTGGATTGGATTGGATGAGCGATTTAATTTGGATCGGTTTGGATTTGAACACCGGTCACTAAGGAACTCAATGCCTTGGTTCAAAAGAAACTACCTCAGAAGCTGCCAGATCCCGAACGCTTCCTAATTCCTTGCACCGTAGGCACCATTACCTTTGAGAAGGCTTTGTGTGACCTAGGGGCAAGCATAAACCTCATGCCACTCTCTGTAATAGAGAGACTGGAAATCTTTGAGGTGCAAGTTACAAGAATGTCACTATAGATGGTAGACAAGTCAATGAAATAGGCATATGGTTTAGTGGAAGACATCTTAGTAAAGGTTGAAAATCTTTACATCCCTGCGGACTTTATAATCTTGGATACTGGGGAAGAAAAGGATAAATCCATCATCCTTAGAAGACACTTCCTAGCCACTGCCAATTCCATCATTGATGTAGCAAGGGGAGATCTAGTCCTGCAATTACATGAGGACTGTATCTTATTCAAGATACTTAGCCCTAACTCTCACTCTGACAAAAGAGAGACAATTGTGCAACACTTAGTGTTCCAACCCTCTCTCCCGGTGCAAAGCTATACAGAGCCCCTAAACACTAATTCTAAGTTTGGTATTGGGCAGCTATCATCAAGCACTGAGAATAAAGGTACTAAAAAGAAGGTACCTAAAGGCTGGAGGGATAAGAAAATCCCAATGAAGGCCTCTCACCTAGCATAAGAGTTGTCTTCACTAACAATCCAGTCATTCCACATACTGTGAACAAGATCCTGTCTTTAGAACACGTGAAACTCATCCATGAAAGTACAGACAAGAAGTTCACTGTAAGGGGCAAAATTCTAAGCCCCTATCTGACGTTAGGTAGAAGAATCTGTGTTGTGTTGTGTTATGTTGATTTTTTATTGAAATCTGATTAATTGATTATTCATTTCAGTGGACCATATTCTTTTTTGAGTTTGTATTTAGTGGACCATATTATTGAAATCTGATTAACTGATTATTCATTTTAGTGATACAGCAAATCTAATTAACTGATTATCTATTTTTGATATGGGATGTATAAAGTATACCTGTTTGTTAAAGGTTTTATATGGTTTGCTTAGTTTTTCAATATTTTAAATGCAGGTTCTTTAAAATAATTTCATAGCTAGTAATGCTAGAGAAGACACACAAAGTAATCAAGAATAAAGATTGAAGATTTGAAGACTCTTTTATATTTAATGATGCAAATTCTTTATTATAGTGTTGAATTTGTAGAGATCAAACATTAGGTTTTTTAATTTCAAGTTATTTGACATTGTATGAATCTTATGTATTTTAATTTAGGTATGAATTTTAAGTTTTTATCTTATTTTTGAATATATAAAAAATTAAAATACCGGATAATGAAGTTTATGAATGTTAAAATTGTTGGCTCTTGAAAGAATGATGAACAAAAGTATTGATAATCTGAAAAATCATGAAATTGATTCTTGAAGCAAGAAAAAGCAATGAAAAAGAAAAAACTAGCGAAAAAAAAGAATGGCGAAAAGAAAGAGAAAAAGAAAAAGAAAAAGTAAGCAGAAAAAGCCAATAGCCCTTTAAACCAAAAGGCAAGGGTAAAGAGGATCCAAGGCTTTGACCATTAATGGATAGGAGGGCCTAAGGAAATAAAATCCAGGCCTAAGCGGCTAAATCAAGTTGTCCCTAACCATGTGCTTGTGGCATGAAGGTCCAAGTGAAAAGCTTGAGACTGAGTGGTTAAAGTCGTGATCCAAAGCAAAAGAGTGTGCTTAAGAACTCTGGACACCTCTAATTGGGGACTTTGGCAAAGCTAAGTCACAATCTGAAAAGGTTCACCCAGTTATGTGTCTGTGACATTTATGTATCCGATGGTAATACTGGAAAACAAAGTGCTTAGGGCTACGGCCAAGACTCATAAAGTAGATGTGTTCAAGAATGAACATATTGAACTAGGAGAATCAATAACACTATCTAAAATTCTGAGTTCCTATAGATGCCAATCATTCTGAATTTCAAAGGATAAAGTGAGATGCCAAAACTGTTCAGAAGCAAAAAGCTACTAGCCTCGCTCATCTAATTGGGACTAAGTTTCAATGATATTGCGAGACTCATTGTATATTCTCTTCTTTTTATCCTATTTGATTTTCAGTTACTTGGGGACAAGCAACAATTTAAGTTTGGTGTTGTGATGAGCGGATAATTTATACGTTTTTTGGCATTATTTTTAGGTAGTTTTTAGTAGGATCTAGCTACATTTTAGTATATTTTTATTAGTTTTTAAGCAAAATTCACATTTCTGGACTTTACTATGAGTTTGTGTGTTTTTCTGTGATTTCAGGTATTTTCTGGCTGAAATTGAGGAACCTGAGCAAAAATCTGATTTAGAGGCTGAAAAAGGACTACTAATGTTGTTGGATTCTGACCTCCCTGCACTCGAAATAGAATTTTTGGAGCTACAGAAACCCAAATGGCGCGCTCTCAAATTCGTTAGAAAGTAGAGATCTAGGGATTTCCCGCAATATATAATAGTCCATACTTTACTCGAGTTTTGATGATGCAAACTGGCGTTCAAATGCCAACTTCCTGCCCTATTCTGGCGTTAAACGCCAGAAAGCTAGAGTTAAACTCCCAAAACAGGCTGCAAACTGGCGTTTAACTCCAAGAGAAGTCTCTACACGTGAAAGCTTCAATGCTCAGCCCAAGCACACACCAAGTGGGCCCAGAAGTGGATTTTTGCATCATTTACTTATCTCTGTAACCCTTGTAACTAGTTTAGTATAAATAGAACTTTTACTATTGTACTCAGATTTTTGGATCTTTTGAATCTTTGGATTATCCTTAGATCATCTTTTGGAACATTTTTCCTTAAACATTGGGGGCTGGCCTCACGGCCATGCCTGGACCATCATCACTTATGTATTTTCAACGGTGGAGTTTCTACACACCATAGCTTAAGGTGTGGAGCTCTACTGTTCCTCGAGTATTAATGCAATTACTACTGTTTTCTATTCAATTCATGCTTATTCTTGTTCTAAGATATCCATTCGCACACAAGAACGTGATGAATGTGATGATTATGTGACACTCATCACCATTCTCAACTTATGAACGCGTGCCTGACAAACACTTCCGTTCTACATGAAAACAAGCTTGAATGCATATCTCTTGGATTCCTGGTCCATGACGCATGGTTGCCTCTCCTGACAACAGAACCTTCCATTCTGTGAGATCAGAGTCTAAACCTTCAATTGGCAGCATTCTTGAGATCCGGAAAGTCTAAACCTTGTCTGTGATATTCTGAGTAGGATCTAGGATGGGATGACTGTGACGAGCTACAAACTCATGACTGTTGGGCGTAGTGACAGACGCAAAAGGATCATTAGATCCTATTCCAACACGAGTGAGAAGCGACAGATGATTAGCCCTACGTAACCCGTAGCTGGACCATTTTCACTGAGAGGACGGACGGTAGCCATTGACAACGGTGATCCCCCTACATACAGCTTGACATGGAAATGAGTATGAATGATTGAATTAAGACAGTAGGAAAGCAGAGATTTAGAAAGAATAACGTATTTCCATACGCTTATCTGAAATTCTCACCAATGAATTACATAAGTATCTCTATCTTATTTTATGTTTTATTTATCTTTTAATTATCAAAACTTCATAACCATTTGAATCCGCCTGACTGAGATTTACAAGATGACCATAGCTTGCTTCAAGCCGACAATCTCCGTGGGATCGACCCTTACTTACGTAAGATTTATTACTTGGACGACCTAGTGCACTTGCTGGTTAGTTGTGCGAAGTTGTGAAAAAGAGTTGAGATTACAATTGTGCGTACCAAGTTGTTGGCACCATTGAGATCACAATTTTGTGCACCAAGTTTTTGGCGCCGTTGCCGGGGATTGTTCGAGTTTGGACAACTGACGGTTCATCTTGTTGCTCAGATTAGGTAATTTTCTTTTTGTTCCAACCTTTATTTTATTTTCAAAAAGTTTTCAAAAATCTTTCAAAATTTTTTTTCTCTTTTTTGTTTTTCAAAAGATAATTTTCGAAAAATCCAAAAAAAATTTAATAAAATCATAAAAACCAAAAAATTTGTGTTTCTTGTTTGAGTCTAGTGTCAATTTTTAAGTTTGGTGTCAATTGCATGTTTTAATTTTTCTAAAAAAATTTTCGAAATCTCATGCATGGTGTTCTTCATGATCTTCAAAGTGTTCTTGGTGTTCATCTTGACATTTATAGTGTTCTTCCATGCATCATTTGTTTTGATCCAAATTTTTTATGTGTTGAGTCATTTTGTGGTTTTTCTCTTTCCTCATAAAAATTTAAAAAATCAAAAAATATCTTTTCCTTATTTCACTCATAAATTTCGAAATCTTTGGGTTGACATAGTCAAAAAGTTTTTAAAATAAGTTGTTTCTTGTTAGTCAAGTCAAGATTTCAATTTCAAAATTTTATTTTTTCAAAATCAAATCTTTTTCATTTTTTTTCCTTTGTTTTTTTGAAAATTTTCAAAAATCTTTTTCAAAACTTTTTCAAAAATCTTTTTCAAAACTTTTCGAAAATCTTTACTAACATTAATGTTTTGATTCAAAAATTTCAAGTTGTGACTTGCTGACAAACCCCAATTTGACGGTTTATCTTGTGTTGAATTTAGGGGATTTTGTCACCTTTCACCCACATTTATTCAATAAAATAGCATGGTTTTGCATATTCTCCTTTAATTGTGCTTAAGAGTGAAAACATGCTTTTTAGGACTTAAAATAGCTAAATCTAATTCTCCTTGATTCCATTAGATGCCTTGATATGTTTGTTAAGTGGCTTAAGGTTTAGGAGGCAAAGATTGGATCAAGGGAATGAAGAAAGAACCATGAAAAGTTGGAGAACTCATGAAGAAATGAAAGAACCGGAAAGCTGTCAAGCCGACCTCTTCGCACTTAAACGACCATAACTTGAGCTACAGAGGTCCAAATGATGCGGTTCCAGTTGGGTTAGAAAGCTAACATCCGGGGCTTCGAAACGATATAAGATTTGCCATAGTTTCTACATGTTTGGTGGCGCGCACGCGCAAAGTACGCGCACACGCTGTTGCTGCCATATGGTTCACTTAATGCAACATGTGGCCAGCGATTTTAGAAGCCTTGTGGGTCCAATCCAACTCATTTCTGATGCTATTTAAGCCAAGGATTGAAGAGGAATCAACTAACTTTTAGCCATTTGTTTTAGTTTAGTTCTGGAAGTTAGTTTCTAGAGAGAGAAGCTCTCACTTCTCTCTAGAATTAGGATTAGGATTAGGATTAGTTCTTAGATCTAGGTTTTAATCTTTGCTTTCTTCTCCTTCTATCTTTCAATTCTTTGTTGCTACATTCATCTTCTTCTACTCTTTTGTTGTAATTTCCTTTATGTTGTTCTTACATTTTGTTGTAGATCTAGTATTGTTCCCTCTACATTCTTTCAATTCAATAAGAGGTAATTCATAATAATTGTTCTTCTTTGCTTTTCCATTGTTAATCTCTTGCCTTTGTAGTTAGATCTCTCTTTAATTCTTGCAATTTATGTTGTTTACTTTTATTGCACTTTATGTGTTTGATGAAATGTCTCTTATAGATATAGTATAGATTTTATTCCTCTTGGCCTAGGTAGAGTAATTAGTGACTCTTGAGTTATCTAATTCCTTTGTTGATTGATAATTGGAGAGATTGCTAATTGATTTGAATGCCTCTAAAGCTAGTCTTTCCTTTAGGAGTTGATTAGGATTTGAGGAATCAAATTGATTCATCCACTTGACTTTCCTCCTTGGTTAGAGGTTGACTAAGTGGTAGCAATGAATAATTCTCATCACAATTGAGTAAGATAACTAGGATAGGACTTCTAGTTCTCATATCTTGCCAAGAGCTTTTATAGTTGTTAGTTTACTTTTATTGCCATTTACTTTCATGCCTCTTATCAAAAACCCCAAAATAACTCACAACCAATAACAAGACACTTTATTGTAGTCCTAGGGAGAACGACCCGAGGTCCAATACTTCGGTTTATAAATTTTAGGGGTTTGTACTAGTGACAAACAACTTTTTGTACGAAAGGATTATTGTTTGGATTAGAAACTATACTTTACAACGAGATTTCATTAGTGAAATTCTAAACCATCAAAAATCCAGTCGTCACTTGCCTATTAAGAAAGGCTCAATCTTTAAAATTCTAAAATCATATCTTTTAGTTTCTTGTTAGTCAAGTCATCAACTTTAAATTTTAAAAATCAAATCTTTTTAATTTCCTTTTCAAATCTTTTTCAAAATAAATTTCAATTATATCTTTTTAATCATATCTTTTCAATCATATCTTTTCAAACATAACTTTTTCAAATCATATCTTTTTCAAAATCAATTTCAAAATCTTTTCTAACTTCTTATCTTTCCAAAATTGATTTTCAAATCTTTTGCAATTAACTACTTAACTTTTTGTTTGATTTTAAAATTCTTATCTTTTTCAAAACCACCTAACTACTTTTCTCTCTCTAATTTTTGAAAATCACCTCTCTCTAATTTTCGAAAATCATTAACTTCTTTTTCAAAATTCTTATTAATTAACTAATTGTTTTAAATTTTAATTTTATTCTATTTCTTCTCTTAATTTTTGAATTCTAACTAAATTTTAAAATAAAAACAAAAATATTTTTCTTTTCCTTTTAATTGTTTTCAAAAACTCCACCCTTTCTCCTTCTATTTATTTTATTTATTTACTAACACTTCTCCTCCACTCATCAAAAATTCGAACCCTCTCCCTCTCTCTGAGTTTGAATTTTTCTCTTTCTTACATCATTCTTCTATTCTTTTCTTCTTCTACTCACATAAAGGAATCTCTATACTGTGACATAGAGGATTCCTCTTCCTTTTCTGTCCTCTTTTTTTTTCATATGAGTAGGAGTAAGGATAAGGACATTCTTGTTGAAGCAGATCCTGAACCTGAAAGGACTCTGAAGAAGCTAAGAGAAGCTAAAGCATAATAATCCAGAGAAAATCTTACAGAGAATCTCGAAAAGAAGTAATGGCCGAACACAACAACAATGCAAGGAAGATGCTTAGTGACTTTACTGCACCAAATGCCAACTTCCATGGAAGAAGCATCTCAATCCCTGCCATTGGAGCAAACAACTTTGAGCTAAAGCCTCAATTAGTTTCTCTGATGCAACAGAATTGCAAGTTTCATGGACTTCCATCAGAAGATCCTTTTTAGTTCTTAATTGAATTCTTGCAGATCTGTGATACTGTTAAGACCAATGGAGTTGATTCCGAGGTCTATAAGCTTATGCTTTTCCCTTTTGCTGTAAGAGACAGAGCTAGAATATGGTTGGACTCTCAACCTAGAGATAGCCTAAACTCTTGGGATAAGCTAGTCACAGCTTTCTTAGCCAAGTTCTTTCCTCCTCAAAAGCTAAGCAAGCTTAGAGTGGATGTTCAAACCTTCAGGCGGAAAGAAGGTGAATCCCTCTATGAAGCTTGGGAAAGATACAAGCAACTGACCAAAAAGTGTCCTTCTGACATGCTCTCAGAATGGACCATCCTGGATATATTCTATGATGGTCTGTCTGAATTGTCTAAGATGTCATTGGACCATTCTACAGGTGGATCTATTCACCTGAAGAAAACGCCTGTAGAAGCTCAGGAACTCATTGAAATGGTTGCAAATAACCAGTTCATGTACACCTCTGAAAGGAATCCTATGAGTAATGGGACGCCTCATAGGAAGGGAGTTCTTGAAATTGATGCTCTGAATGCCATATTGGCTCAGAACAAAATGTTGACTAAGCAAGTCAATATGATTTCTCAGAGTCTAAATGGTTTGCAAAATTTATCCAACAGTACTAAAGAAGCATCTTCTGAAGAAGAAGCTTATGATCTTGAGAACCTTGCAATGGCAGAGGTGAATTACATGGGTGAAGCCTATGGAAACACCTATAACCCCTCATGGAAAAATCATCCAAATTTCTCATGGAAGGATCAACAAAAGCCTCAACAAGGCTTTAATAATGGTAGAAGAAACAGGTTTAGCAATAGCAAGCCTTTTCTATCATCCTCTCAGCAACAGATAGATAATTCTGAGCAGAGCCCCTCTAACTTAGCAAATATAGTCTCTGATCTATCTAAGGCCACTCGAATGAAACAAGGTCCTCTATTAGAAATTTGGAGGCACAAGTGGGCTAGCTGAGTAAAAGAGTCACTGAAACTCCTCCTAGTACTCTCCCAAGCAATACAAAAGAGAATCTAAAAAGAGAGTGCAAGGCCATAACCTTACTTGGTGTGGCCGAACCTAGAGATGAGGAGGAGGAAGTGAATCCCAGTGAGGAAGATCTCATGGGACGTCCTCTGGACAAAAAGGAGTTCCCAATTGAGGAACCTAAGGAATCTGAGGCTCATCTAGAGACCATAGAGATTCCATTGAACCTACTTCTGCCATTCATGAGCTCTGATGACTATTCCTCCTCTAAAGAGGATGAAGATATTACTGAAGAGCAAGTTGCTAAGTACCTTGGAGCAATCACGAAGCTGAATGCCAAGTTATTTGGTAATGAGACTTGGGTGGATGAACCCCCCTTGCTCACTGGTGCACAAAGTTTTTGTGTATGCCAATATTAATAGACTATTTCTCACAGCTTCGCACAACTAACCAGCAAATGCACTGGGTCATCCAAGTAATACCTTACGTGAGTAAGGGTCGAATCCCACGGATTTTGTTGGCTTGAAGCAAGCTATGGTTATCTTATTATTCTTAGTAAGGATATAATTTCAATAATAATTTTTAGTTTCAATTGTAAAAAGTAAAAGAGCATGAAATAAATACTTATTATGCAGTAATGGAGAATATGTTGGAGTTTTGGAGATGCTTTGTCCTCTGAATTCTTGCAACATAATGCTTTCTCACTTTCGTAAATGCAAGGCTCCTTCCATGGCAAGCTGTATGTAGGGCATCGCCGTTGTCAATGGCTACTTCCCATCCTTTCAGTGAAAATGGTCCAAATGCTTTGTCACAGCACGACTAATCATCTGTCGGTTCTCGATCATGTCGGAATAGAATCCATCGATTCTTTTGCATTTGTCATCACGCCCAACATTCGCAAGTTTGAAGCTCGTCACAGTCATCCAATCCTTGAATCCTACTCAGAATACCACAGACAAGGTTTAGACCTTCCGGATTCTCAAGGATGCTGCCAATGAATTCTAGCTTATACCACAAAGATTCTGATTAAGGAATCTAAGAGATACTCATTCAATCTAATGTAGAACGGAGGTGGTTGTCAGGCACACGTTCATGAATTGAGGAAGGTGATGAGTGTCACGGATCATCACCTTCTTCATAGTGAAGCGCGAATGAACATCTTAGATAGGAACAAGCGTGTTTGAATGGAAAACAGAAATAGTTGCATTAATTCATCGAGGCGCTGCAGAGCTCCTCACCCCCAACAATAGAGTTTAGAGACTCATGCCGTCAAAGAGTACAAAATTCAAATCTAAAAATGTCATGAGATACAAAATAAATCTCTAAAAGTTGTTTAAATACTAAACTAGTAACCTAGGTTTATAGAAAATGAGTAAACTAGGATGGATAGTGCAGAAATCCACTTTTGGGGCCCACTTGGTGTGTGCTGGGGCTGAGACTTAAGCTTCTCACGTGCCTGGGCTGTTTCTGGAGTTGAACGCTAGGTTGTAACCTTTTTCTGGCGTTGAACTCTAATTTGCAACCTGTTTCTGGCGCTGAACGCCAAACTGCAACATGGAACTAGCGTTGAACGCCAGTTTACATCATCTATCTTTGCACAAAGTATGGACTATTATATATTCTAGAAAGCCCTTGATGTCTACTTTCCAACCCAATTGAGAGCGCGCCAATTGAACTCATGTAGCTCCAAAAAATCCATTCCGAGTGCAAGGAGGTCAGAATCTTACAACATCAGCAGTCCTTTTTTAGCCTAAATCAAATTTTTGCTCAGCTCCCTCAATTTCAACCAAAAAATACCTGAAATTACAGAAAAACACACAAACTCATAGTAAAGTCTAGAAATATGAATTTTGCCTAAAAACTAATAAAATTATACTAAAAACTAACTAAAACATACTAAAATCTACATGAAATTACACCCAAAAAGCGTATAAAATATCTGCTCATCACAACACCAAACTTAAACTGTTGCTTGTCCTCAAGAAACTAGATAAATAAAATAGGATAAAAAAGGAATTAAGAAGCAATAATATCTCAGAGTTTCAAGTGAAGCTCAGATTCTAATCAGATGAGTGGGACTGGTAGCTTTTTGCCTCTGAATAGTTTTGGTATCTCACTTTATCCTTTGAAATCCAGAATGATTGGCATCCATAGGAACTTAGAATTCAGATAGTATTATTGATTCTCCTAGTTTAGTATGTTGATTCTTGAACACAGTTACTTTATGAGTCTTGGCCGTGGCCCTAAGCACTTTGTTTTCCAGTATTACCACCGGATACATAAATGCCACAGACACATAACCGAGTGAACCTTTTCAGATTTTGACTTAGCTTTGCTAAAGTCCCCAATTAGAGGTGTCCAGAGTTCTTAAGCACACTCCTTTGTCTTGGATCACGACTTTAACCACTCAGTCTCAAGCTTTTCACTTGGACCTGCATGCCACAAGCACATGGTTAGGGACAACTTGATTTAGCCGCTTAGGCCTGGATTTATTTCCTTGGGCCCTCATATCCATTGATGCTCAAAGCCTTGGATCCTTTTCACCCTTGCCTTTTGGTTTTAAGGGTTATTGGCTTTTTCTTTTTCTTTATCTAATGATTCCTTTTCTCTCTTTTTTTTCACTGCTTTTTCTTGCTTCAAGAATCAATTTCATGATATTTCAGATCAGCAATAATATTTCTCTTATTCATCATTCTTTCAGAAGCCAACAATTTTAACATTCATGAAATTCAGTATAAAAAATATGCACTATTCAAGCATTCATTTAGAAGACAAAAAGTATTGCCACCACATATAAATAATTAGAATTTTCCTTATTAAGAACTCAAAATTAAATTGCCTCTTTATTCTAAAAATCTACTATTTTATTCATGTTTGATGATGATGAGAAAAATAAATTATAACTTAATTGGAAATAAAGTCAAAATAGAGATACTAATTACTACTACTAATATGTAGCTTCTAAGGTAAATTCATAATAAGAACAGTTATCACAGAGTTAAGGCAAAGATTAGGACTCAACAACCTTTATTTTGGGAAGTGGATGTTCCTTTAGTCTGTGGGGTGCTTAGTCCATCAAGAAATAATTTCTGACGCTTCAGTTCCTTCAAGTCACACCTTTGCTCTTCTTGTTCCCCAAGCAGTTTGCAAAGCATGCTATTTTGATTATTCTATTCTTCCTTTATTTGGTCCATAGTTTCTTGCAACTTGGTAACCGATGCTTCAAGATGCTCCCAGTATTCAAATTGAGGGATTTCCGGGAGGAATTCCTGTGCTCTCCTCTTGATGGGTCGCTCAACAGAGATATACTCAGTTATTCCCATCTTCACTCCAGCATCTTTACATAGCATAGATATTAAACTTGGATAAGGCAATTTAGCATCTTTGGAGTTCTTGTTTGCAATTATGTAAAGTTCACACGAAATCAGCTGATGAACTTCCACTTCTCTTCCCAACATAATGCAGTGGATCATCACTGCTCTTTTAACAGTGACCTCAGAACGGTTGCTAGTGGGCAGTATAGAACACCCAATGAAGTCTAGCCAGCCTCTGGCGACTGGTTTGAGATCTTCTCTCTTGAGTTGATTTGGGACGCCCTTGGTGCTGGTGGTCCACCTGGCTCCAAGGAGACATATGTCCTCTAGAATCTTGTCCAGGCCTTTATTTGTTCTTATCATTCTCCTATTAAAGGAGTCTGGATCATCTTTCAACCGAGGTAGCTTAAAGATCTCCCTGATTTTATCAGGGTGGATGTGAACAATCTTTCCTCTGACCAAGGTTCGATAGTCATAGAGAGCAGTTCCAGATATTCTCTGCCTGTCTGTTTGCCACAGATTAGCGTAGAATTCCTGAACCATGTTTCTTCCCACCTTTGTTTCAGGATTAGCTAGGATTTCCCAGCTCCTGTTTCGAATTTGTTCTTGGATCTCCAGATATTCATCTTCTTTCAGATCGAATTTGACTTCCGGGATTACTAACCTTAGACCCATTATATTGTAGTAATGGTCTGAATGTTCTTTGGTTAAGAACTTCCCTTGATTCCAAAGTAGTTTTGGAATACTCTCTTTCTTGCCTCTTGGAGTGGGTTGTTTTCCTTTAGGAGTCATGATCTTAGTGAATATGGTTTAGTGATCACGAATAAACACACCAAACTTAGAGGTTTGCTTGTCCTCAAGCAAAAGAAAGGAAAGGAGAGGGATAGAAGGAGAGCTAGTGTCGAATGGTGGATGAGAGAAGGGAGGCCGAATATGGATTTAAAGGGAGGGGGTGGGTTTTCGAAAATTTTGAGGAAAGATAAGATAGAAGATATGATTTGTAAAAGATAAATATGATAAGAAAAAGATATAATTTAAAATTAAAAGGTTGTGAATGATATTTGAAAAAGATAAATCTGAATTTTTATTTTAAAAAAGATTTGAAAAGATAATTGAGTTTTGAAAAAAAAATTGAAAAGAAGTTGGATGGGATTTGAAAAGGTTTTGTGTTTATGAATTAAGATACATTTGATATTTTTGAAAAAGGGATTTTAGAAATTAGGATTAAAATTTTTGGAATTGAAGGATGAGAGTTTGTAACATGTTTATGCAAGAAATCATGAATCGGAACATAAAAATTTTGAAAAAATGTGAAATTGAAAACGAATTTACCTCCTCCCCACAATCCTGGCGTTAAACGCTCAAACGCTGCATGTTTTGGGCATTTAACGCCCATTTGCAGCTCCTCTTGGGCGTTCAACGCCCAACTATTGCTTCTAGCTGGCGTTGAACGCCAGGAACTCCTTTGTCACTGGGCGTTTTTCTGAACGCCCAGGACGCTATAAATCTGCCGTTAAACGCCCAGAAGGTGCTTCTTTCTGGCGTTCAACACCCAGAAGATGCTTCTTTCTAGCGTTTAACGCCCAGATGGCTATCCTTACTGGCGTTGAACGCCCAGTAGATGCTTCTTTTGGGCGTTCAGCACCCAAAATAGCTCTTACTGGTTTTTTCGCACTAGTGAGCTTCCTTTTTGCTGTTTTATCCTGCGGATCCTTCTGTAACTTTGTGAACTCAATCAATTGCTATTTTACCTTGAAGATAATTGACATAAACCTGTAAAAATTAATTAATTAACAAATAAACTTTGTAAATGGCTGGGTTGCCTCCCAGCAAGCGCTTCTTTATTGTCTTTAGCTAGACTATTACTGAGCTTTAATCAAGTCTCAGTTTTGAGCATTCTTGCTCAAAATTGCTTTCAAGATAATGTTTCTCTCTGTCCATTAACAATGAATTTTTTGTTAGAATCATTATCTTGAAGCTCCACGTATCCATACGGTGACACACTTGTAATCACATATGGACCTCTCCACCGGGATTTCAATTTCCCGGGGAATAATCTGAGCCTAGAATTAAATAGCAAAACTTTCTGCCCTGTCTCAAAGACTCTGGATGACAGTTTCTTATCATGCCATCTTTTTGCTTTCTCTTTGTAAATTTTTGTATTTTTGAAAGCATTGAGTCTGAATTCCTCTAGCTCATTTAACTAGAGCAATCGTTTTTCTCCAGCTAACTTGGCATCAAGGTTTAGGAATCTGCTTGCCCAATAGGCCTTATGTTCCAGTTCCACTGGCAAGTGACAGGCTTTTCCATACACCAGCTGGTATGGAGAAGTTCCTATAGGTGTCTTGAATGCTGTTCTATATGCCCACAGAGCATCATCCAAGCTTCTTGCCCAATCCCTTCTACGGTTAATCACAGTCTGTTCCAGGATTCTTTTAAGTTCTTTATTAGAGACTTCAACTTGCCTATTTGTCTGTGGATGATATGGAGTAGCTACCCTGTGGCTAACTCCATATTGAACCAAAGCAGAGTAAAGCTGTTTATTGCAGAAATGAGTGCCCCCATCAGTGATTAGTACTCTAGGGATACCAAATCTGCTGAAGATATGTTTCTGGAGGAATTTCAGCACTGTCTTAGTATCATTAGTGGGTGTTGCAATAGCTTTCACCCATTTGGATACATAATCCACTACCACCAGAATATAGTGTTTGAGTATGATGGTGGGAAAGGTCCCATGAAGTCAATACCCCATACATCAAACAACTCAATCTTCAAGATCCTTGTTGAGGCATGGCATAACTGTGAGGCAGATTGCCAGATCTTTGGCAACTGTCACAATTAAGTACAAACACTCGGGAGTCTTTATAGAGAGTAGGCCAGTAGAAACCACATTGTAGGACTCTTGTAGCTGTTCGCTCACTTCCAAAATATCCTCCATACTGGGATCCATGGTAGTCCCAGAGGATCTTCTGTGCTTCTTGTTTAGGCACACATCTACAGATTACTCCGTTTGCACATCACTTGAAGAGATATGGTTCATCCCAAAGATAGTACTTTGCATCCGTGATCAATTTCTTTGTTTGCTGCCTACTGTACTCTTTGGGTATGAATCTTACTGTCTTGTAGTTTGCAATGTCTGCAAACCATGGCACTTCCTGGATGGCAAAGAGGTGCTCATCTGAAAAGTTTTCAGAGATTTCAGTAAGAGGGAGGGATGCCCCTTCTACTGGATCTATTCGGGACAGATGGTCTGCTACTTGGTTCTCTGTCCCTTTTCTGTCTCTTATTTCTATATCAAACTCCTGCAGAAGCAACACCCATCTGATGAGTCTGGGATTTGAATCCTGCTTTGTGAGTAGATATTTAAGAGCAGCATGGTCAGTGTACACAATCACTTTTGATCCTACTAGATAAGATCTGAACTTGTCAATGGCGTAAACCACTGCAAGTAACTCTTTTTTTGTGGTTGTGTAGTTCTTCTATGCGTTATTTAAAACACGACTGGCATAGTAAATGACGTGCAGAAGCTTGTCATGCCTTTGTCCCAACTCTGCACCAATGGCATGGTCACTGGCATCACACATCAGTTCAAATGGTAATGTCCAGTCTGGTGCAGAGATGACTGGTGCTGTGACCAGCTTAGCTTTCAGAGTCTCGAATGCCTGCAGACACTCCTTATCAAAGATAAATGACGTGTCAGCAGCTAGCAGATTACTCAGAGGTTTGGCGATTTTTGAAAAATCTTTTATAAACCTCCTATAGAATCCTGCATGCCCCAGAAAGCTTCTGATTACCTTAACATTGGCAGGTGGTGGTAATTTTTCAATTACCTCCACCTTAGTTTGATCCACCTCTATTCCGTTGTTCAAAATTTTGTGCCCAAGGATAATTCCTTCAGTCACCATAAAGTGACATTTTTCCCATTTTAAAACCAGATTAGTCTCTTGGCATCTCTTTAGAACAAGTGCTAGATGGTCAAGACAGGAGCTAAATGAGTCTCCAAACACTGAAAAGTCATCCATGAAGACTTCCAGAAATTTTTCCACCATATCAGAGAAAATAGAGAGCATGCATCTTTGAAAGGTTGCAGGTGCATTGCACAGACCAAATGGCATCCTTCTGTATGCAAATACTCTATATGGGCATGTGAATGCTGTTTTCTCTTGATCTTGGGAATCTACTGCAATTTGATTATAACCTGAATATCCATCCAGGAAGCAGTAGTATTCATGACCTGCTAGTCTTTCTAGCATCTGGTCTATGAATGGTAAAGGAAAATGATTCTTTCTGGTAGCTGTATTGAGCCTTCTGTAATCAATACACATACGCCACCCTGTAACTATTCTTGTAGGAACCAGTTCATTTTTTTCATTATAAACCACTGTCATGCCACCCTTCTTAGGGATGACTTGAACGGGGCTTACCTAGGGGCTATTAGAAATGGGATAAATAATCCTAGCCTCTGGTAATTTAGTGACCTCCTTCTGCACCACCTCCTTCATCACTGGATTCAGCCGCCTCTATGGTTGAACCACTGGCTTAGCGTCACCCTTCAATAGGATCTTGTGCATGCATCTGGCTGGACTAATGCCCTTAAGATCACTGATGGACCATCCAAGAGCTGTCTTGTGTGTCCTTAACACTTGAATTAGTGCTTTCTCTTCCTGTGGCTCTAAGGTAGAGCTTATGATTACAGGAAAGGTATCACCTTCTCCCAGAAATGCATATTTCAGGGATGATGGAAATGGTTTGAGCTCGGGTTTGGGAGGTTTCTCCTCTCCCTGAGGGATTTTCAGAGGTTCTATTATTCTCTCTGGTTCCTCCAGATCAGGCTGAACATCTTTAAAGATATCTTCTAGCTCTGATTCGAGACTCTTAGTCATATTGACCTCTTTTACCAGAGAATCAATAATATCAGTGCTCATGCAGTCATTTGGGGTGTCTGGATGCTGCATAGCTTTGACAACATTCAACGTAAACTCATCCTCATTGACTCTCAGGGTTACTTCCCCTTTTTGGACGTCAATAAGGATTCGGCCAGTTGCTAGGAGTGGTCTTCCTAGAATGAGAGTTGCACTCTTGTGCTCCTCCATTTCCAGCACCACAAAGTCAGTGGGAAAGGCAAATGGCCAAACCTTGACAATCATGTCTTCAATCACGCCTGATGGGTGTTTAATGGAACCATCAGCAAGTTGGAGACATATCCGGGTTGGTTTGACTTCATCAATCAACCCAAGCTTTTTGATAGTAGATGCATGTATTAGGTTGATACTTGCCCCAAGATCACATAGAGCTTGCTTGGTACAAGTACCTTCTAATGTGCATGGTATCATAAAGCTTCCGGGATCTTTAAGCTTCTCAGGTAAGCTTTTCAGAATGACTACACTACATTCTTCAGTGAGATAAAATTTTTCAGTTTCCCTCCAATCCTTCTTATGACTTAAGATCTCTTTCATGAACTTAGCATAAGAGGGTATTTGCTCAAGCCCTATAAACGGAATCTTTATTTCAAGAGTCCTGAGATAGTCTGCAAAGTGAGCAAATTGCTTATCCTGTTCTGCTTGACGGAGTTTTTGAGGATAAGGCATTTTGGCTTTTTATTCATCAACCTTAGTTGCTGTAGGTTTATTGCCTACAACCGTGGGTTGAGAAGCCTTTTTAGAGGAGTTGCTATCAGCACTTGTATGTGTCTGATCCCCCACTGGTGTTTGAATACCAGGGGTGGAAGCTGGAGTGGCGTTAGACGCCAACTCCTTATCTGTTTCTGGCGTCTGAACGCCAGAACTGGGCTTCCTTTGGGCGTTCAATGCCAGTTCCTTGCTTGTTTCTGGTGTTGGACGCCAGGACTGAGCATGGGTTGGGCGTTCAACGCCAGCTTTCCACCCATTATCTGGCGTTTAAGTGCCAGAGTTATTCCTCTCTGGGCTCTGACTGTCCTCATAGGGATTTTGGGTAGCAGTCTGTTCATTTCTTGGCTTCCTGCTGCCTTGAAGTGGGGTATTTAATATTTTTCCACTTCTTAATTGAACTGCTTGGCATTCTTCTGTTATTTTTTTTGATAACTGCTATTCTGTTTGCTTCAACTGCACTTCCATATTCATATTAGCCATTCTTGTTTCTTGCAATATTTCCTTGAATTCGGCTAGCTGTTTTGTTAGAAAATCTAATTGCTGATTGAATTCAGTAGCTTGTTCTGCAGGACTGAGTTCAGTAGTTACCGTTTTAGCCTCTTCATTGATGGAAGGTTCACTGCTTAGGTACAGATGCTAATTTCTGGCAACTGTATCAATAAGCTCTTGAGCTTCTTCTATTGTCATTCTCATGTGTATAGATTCACCAGCTGAGTGATCTAGAGAAGTCTGAGCTCTCTCTGTAAGCCCATAATAGAAGATGTCTAACTGCACCCACTCTGAAAACATTTCAGAGGGGCATTTTCTCAGCATCTCTTTGTATCTCTCCCATACATCATAAAGGGATTCATTATCTCCTTGTTTGAAGCCTTGGATGCTCAGCCTTAGCTGTGTCATCCATTTTGGAGGAAAATAGTGATTCAGAAATTTTTCTGATAGCTGTTTTCATGTCTTTATGCTGTCCTTAGGTTGGTTATTTAACCACCTCTTAGCTTGGTCTTTTACAATAAATGGAAATAGTAACAATCTGTAGACATCCTGATTTACTTCCTTATCATGTATTGTGTCAGCAATTTGTAAAAAATGTGTCAGAAACTCTGTAGGTTCTTCCTGTGGAAGACCGAAATACTGGAAACTTTGCTGCACCATGATAATGAGCTGAGGGTTCAACTCAAAACTACTAACTCCAATGGAGGGTATACAGATACTACTCCCATATGAAGCAGTAGTGGGGTTAGCAAATGACCCCAGAGTCCTTTTGAACTGTTTATTTCCACTTAAGTCCATAATGGGAAAGGGAGATGATGTGAATTTATTTTATTTATTTTATTATTATAGAGAAGGTTTCGAAATAATAAAATAAAATAAAATAAAAACTAAAATAAAAAGAAAAACAAAAAGAATTTGAAAATATTTTATGAAAAAATTTGAAAAAGTGAGGAGAGAGAAAGTGGTTAGAATATTTTTGAAAAGGCTATAATTTTAAAATTTTAAAAATGAAATCCGAAAATTTTTTTTAAAATTTCAAAATAATTGCTTTAAAAATAGTTAGAAAAATATATTTTTTTTTTGAATTTTGAATTTTATGATGAAAGAGAAAAACATACAAAAGACCCAAGACTTAAAATTTTTAGATCTAATGCTCCTTGTTTTCGAAAATTTTGGAGGGAAAATACCAAGGAACACCAGACTTAAAAATTTTAAGATAAAAACACAAAGAAGACTCAAGAACACTTTGAAGACTCACAAAAATAACAAGAACAAAAGAAAGAACACCAAACTTAAAATTTTTAGAAAACCACAATAAAATTTTCAAAAATTAAAGAAAGATTAACAAGAAAACACCAAACTTAAAGTTTGGCACAAGATTTAATCAAAGAAAAATTATTTTTTGAAAAAAAAATTTTAAAAGGAAGAACCCAAGTGCCAAGAACATAAGCCAACGCTCTAGCCAACTGAGCTATAAATGTAACGTGTTTTAATATTGTATAAAAAATATTTTTGAAAACTAATATTTTGAAAAAGCACAAGGAAAACACGAAAATACACAGAACAAGAAAAATCAAAGATCAAATAAGAAAAATTGACAAGAACAATTTGAAGATCAAGGAAAAACAAAGAACATGCAATTCGAAAATTGAAAGACAAAGAAAAGCATGCAATTGACACCAAACTTAGAACATGATGCTAAACTCATAAAAAAATGAAAATTCAAATAAAGAAAAATAATATTTTTGAAAAATTTTTAAAAAGATCGTAGAAGATGCAATCCTAGTGACTCTAAACTAAAAAGACAAACTTTTCCTAATCTAAGTAACAAGAATCACCGTCAGTTGTTCAAACTCAAACAATCCCCGACAACGGCGCAAAAAACTTGGTGCACGAAGTTTTTGTGTATGCCAATATTAATGGACTATTTCTCACAGCTTCGCACAACTAACCAGCAAGTGCACTGGGTCGTCCAAGTAATACTTTACGTAAGTAAAGGTCGAATCCCACGGAGATTGTTGGCTTGAAGCAAGCTATAGTTATCTTGTTGATCTTAGTTAGGATGCCAATAGGGTTCTTTCTTTTTAATTGTAAAAAGTCAAAGGGCATAAAATAAATACTTATTGTGCAATAATGGAGAACATGTTGGAGTTTTGGAGATGCTTTGTCTCTTTATTTCAGCTCTTCTCTTGTACTCCTCTTCACACACACAAGGTTCCTTCCATGGCAAGCTGTATGTAGGGCGTCACTATTGTCAATGACTACTTCCCATCCTCTTAGTGAAAATGGTCCAAATGCTCTGTCACAGCATGACTAATCATCTGTTGGTTCTCGATCATGTCGGAATAGAATCCATCGATTCTTTTGCATTTGTCATCACGCCCAACATTCGCAAGTTTGAAGCTTGTCACAGTCATCCAATCCTTGAATCCTACTCAGAATACCACAGACAAGGTTTAGACCTTCCGGATTCTCAAGGATGCTACCAATGAATTCTAGCTTATACCACGAAGATTCTGATTAAGGAATCTAAGAGATACTCATTCAATCTAATGTAGAACGGAGGTGGTTGTCAGGCACATGTTCGTGGATTGAGGAAGGTGATGAGTGTCACGGATCATCACCTTCTTCATAGTGAAGCGCGAATGAACATCTTAGATAGGAACAAGCGTGTTTGAATGGAAAACAGAAATAGTTGCATTAATTCATCGAGGCGCTGCAGAGCTCCTCACCCCCAACAATGGAGTTTAGAGACTCATGCCGTCAAAGAGTACAAAATTCAGATCTAAAAATGTCATGAGATACAAAATAAATCTCTAAAAGTTGTTTAAATACTAAACTAGTAACCTAGGTTTACAGAAAATGAGTAAACTAGGATGGATAGTGCAGAAATCCACTTCTGGGGCCCACTTGGTGTGTGCTGGGGCAGAGACTTAAGCTTCTCACATGTTTAGGCTGTTTCTGGAGTTGAACGCCAGGTTATAACCTGTTTCTGGCGTTGAACTCCAACTTGCAACCTGTTTCTGGCGCTGAACGCCAAACTGCAACATGAAACTGGCGTTGAACGCCAGTTTACGTCATCTATCTTCGCGCAAAGTATGAACTATTATATATTGCTAGAAGCCCTAGATGTCTACTCTCCAACCCAATTGAGAGCGTGCCAATTGGACTCCTGTAGCTCCAAAAAATCCATTCCGAGTTTAGGAAGGTCAGAATCCAACAGCATCAGCAGTCCTTTTTCAGCCTAAATCAGATTTTTGCTTAGCTCCCTCAATTTCAGCCAGAAAATACCTGAAATTACAGAAAAACACACAAACTCATAGTAAAGTCCAGAAATATGAATTTTGCCTAAAAACTAATAAAATTATACTAAAAACTAACTAAAACATACTAAAATCTACATGAAATTACCCCCCAAAAAGCGTATAAAATATCCGCTCATCACTCACCAATGAACTGAATAACTTGATTAGGCAGACACTACCTCAAAAGAAAGAGGATCCAAGAAGGTTCTTAATACCTTGTACCATAGGCACCATGACCTTTGAGAAGGCTCTGTGTGACCTGGGGTCAGGCATAAATCTCATGCCACTCTCTGTAATGGAGAAACTGGGAATCTTTGAGGTTCAATTTGCAAGAATCTCACTAGAGATGGCAGATAAATCAATGAAACATGCTTATGGACTAGTAGAGGATGTGCTAGTGAAGTTTGAAGGCCTTTACATCCCTGCTGATTTCATAATCCTAGATACTGGAAAAGATGAGGATGACTCCATCATCCTTGGTAGACCTTTCCTAGCCACCGCAAAAGTTATGATTGATGTTGACAGAGGAGAGTTGGTCCTTCAATTGAATGAGGACTACCTTGAATTCAAGACTCAAGGTTCTCCTTCTGTACACATGGAGAGGAAGCATGAAAAGCTTCTCTCAATACAGAGTCAAACAAAGCCCCCACATTCAAACTCTAAGTTTGGTGTTGGGAGGCCACAACCAAACTCTAAGTTTGGTATTGAGAGGCCATAACCAAACTCTAAGTTTGGTGTTGAGAGGCTCTAACCATGCTCTGATTATCTGTAAGGTTCCATGAGAACCCACTGTCAAGCTATTGACATTAAAGAAGCACTTATTGGGAGGCAACCCAATTTTTATTTATCTATGTTATTTTATGTTTTCTTTAGGTTGATGATCATGTGGAGTCACAAAAAAACTGCAAAAATCAAAGCAAATTCAAAAACAGCATTAAAAATAGCACACCCTAGAGGATAAGCTTACTGGCATCTAAACACCAGTAAGAGTAGCAGAATGGGCGATAAACGCCCAGCCTGGCACTATTCTAGGCGTTTAACGCCAGAAATGGGCACCAGACTGCCGTTTAATGCCAGAATAGAGCATCAAACTGGCGTTAAACGCCAGAAACAAGCAACAGCTTGGCGTTAAATGCCAGAAAAGGGATAAAAGCTTGCGTTTAACACCAGAAACAGGCAGCAGTTTGGCGTTAAATGCTAGAATTGCAATTTAAGGGCATTTTTGCACGCCTAAATAGAGCAGGGATGAGAAGTCCTTGACCCCTCAGGATCTGTGGATCACACAAGATCCCCACATACCCCACCTCTCTCTCTCCCATTCACACATCTCTATAACACTACTCAAAACACCACTCACCTATCAAATCCTATTCTCTTCACTATATTCTCTTCACCAATCACCTCCATCCCTCTTCCCCAAAAAAACCCCACTTACCTCACTTTCAAATTCAACCACTTTTCCCTCCCAAACCCACCCAATTCCATTCGGCCACTCTCCCTCTCTTTTTCCCTATAAGTACCCCTCTTCACTCCTTCATTTTCATATATCACAAACCCTCTCCTACCCCCTTCTCCATCTCCTCCATTTTCCTCTTTTTCCCCTTCTTTCTTTCTTCTTTTGCTCGAGGACGAGCAAACCTTTTAAGTTTGGTGTGGTAAAAGCATTGCTTTTTATTTTCCATAACCATTTATGGCACCTAAGGCCGGAGAAACCTCTAGAAAGAGGAAAGGGAAGGCAAAAGCTTCCACCTCAGAGTCATGGGAGATGGAGAGATTCATCTCAAAGGTCCATCAAGACCACTTCTATGAAGTTGTGGCCAAGAAGAAGGTGATCCCTGAGGTCCCTTTCATGCTCAAGAAATATGAGTATCCAGAGATCCGACATGAAATCCGAAGAAGAGGTTGGGAAGTTCTCACCAATCCATTCAACAAGTCAGAATCTTAATAGTTCAAGAGTTCTATGCCAATGCATGGATCACTAGGAACCATGATCAAAGTATGAACCTGAATCCAAAGAATTGGCTTACAATGGCTCGGGAAAAATACTTAAATTTCAGTTTGGAAAATGTAAGGTTGGCGTTCAACCTGCCAATGATGCAAGAAAACGCATGCCCCTATACTAGAAGGGTCAACTTTGATCAAAGGTTGGACCAAGTCCTCATGGACATATATGTGGAAGGAGCTCAATGGAAAAGAGACTCAAGAGGCAAGCCGGTTCAATTGAGAAGACCGGACCTTAAGCCTGTGGCTAGAGGATGGTTGGAGTTCATCCAACGCCCCATCATTCCTACTAGCAACCGATCTTAAATGATTGTGGATCGGGCTATCATGATCCATAGTATCATGATTGGGGAGGAAGTGAAAGTTCATGAGATCATACCTCTAGAACTCTATAAGGTGGCTGACAAGTCCTCTACTTTGGCAAGGTTAGCCTTTCCTCATCTCATTTGTCACCTATGCAATTCGACTGGGATTGACATAGAAGGAGACATCCTCATTGAAGAGGACAAGCCCATCACTAAGAAAAAGATGGAGCAAATAAGAGAGCCCACTCATGGACCTCAACAAGAGTATAAGGAAATTCTTCATCAAGAAATCCCTGAGATGCCTCAAGGGATGAATTTTCCTCCACACAACTATTGGGAGCAACTCAACACCTCTTTAGAAGGCTTGAGTTACAACATGGACCAACTAAGGGTGGAGCACCAAGAGCACTCCATCATTCTCCATGAGATTAAAGAAGATCAAAGAGCTATAAGGGAGGAGCAACAAAGGCAAGGAAGAGACATAGAGGAGCTCAGGCATTCCATTGGATCTTCAAGAGAAAGAACTAGTCGCCATCACTAAGGTGGACCCGTTCTTTGATTTCCTTGTTCTTATTTTCTATTTTTCAAATTTGATGCTTTATGTTTGTCTGTGTTTGTATCTTCATTACATGATCATTAGTGTCTAGTGTCTATGTCTTAAATCTATGAATAATTCCATGAATCTTTCACCTCTCTTAAATGAAAAATGTGCTTAATTACAAAAGAACAAGAAGTACTTGGATTTCAAATTTTATCTTGAAATTAGTTTAATTATTTTGATGTGGTGACAATACCTTTTGTTTTTCTGAATGAATGATTAAACAGTGCATATTTTTTATAGTGAAGTTTATGAATGTTAAAATTGTTGGCTCTTAAAAGAATGATGAACAAAGAGAAATGTTATTGATAATCTGATCATGAAATTGATTCTTGAAGTAAGAAAAAGCAG
>NC_029774.3:45669260-45683166 GCF_000817695.3 Arachis duranensis
ATGTGTCTGTGGCATTTATGTATCCGGTGGTAATACTGGAAAACAAAGTGCTTAGGGCCACGGCCAAGACTCATAAAGTAGCTGTGTTCAAGAATCAACATACTGAACTAGGAGAATCAATAACACTATCTAAAATTCTGAGTTCCTATAGATGCCAATCATTTTGAATTTCAAAGGATAAAGTGAGATGCCAAAACTGTTCAGAAGCAAAAAGCTACTAGCCCCGCTCATCTAATTGGAACTAAGTTTCACTGATATTGTGAGACTCATTGTATATTCTCTTCTTTTTATCCTATTTGATTTTCAGTTGCTTGGGGACAAGCAACAATTTAAGTTTGGTGTTGTGATGAGCGGATAATTTATACGCTTTTTGGCATTGTTTTTTGGTAGTTTTTAGTAGAATCTAGCTACTTTTTAGTATATTTTTATTAGTTTTTAAGAAAAATTCACATTTCTTTTCTTTACTATGAGTTTGTGTGTTTTTCTGTGATTTTAGGTATTTTCTGGCTGAAATTGAGGGACCTGAGCAAAAATCTGATTCAGAGGCTGAAAAAGGACTGCCGATGCTGTTGGATTCTAACCTCCCTGCATTCGAAATGGAATTTTTGGAGCTTCAGAAACCTAAATGGCGCACTCTCAATTGCGTTGGAAAGTAGACATCCAGGGCTTTCCTGAAATATATAATAGTCCATACTTTGCTCGATTTTTGACGATACAAACTGGCGTTCAAATGCCAACTTCCTGCCCTATTCTAGCGTTAAACGCCAGAAACAGGTTACAAGCTAGAGTTAAACGCCCAAAACAGGCTGCAAACTGGTGTTTAACTCCAAGAGAAGTCTCTACATGTGAAAGCTTCAATGCTCAGCCCAAGCACACACCAAGTGGGCCCGGAAGTGGATTTCTGCATCATTTACTTATCTTTGTAACCCTAGTAACTAGTTTTGTATAAATAGAACTTTTTACTATTGTACTCAGATTTTTGGATCTTTTGAATCTTTGCATTATCCTTAGATCATCTTTTGGAACATTTTTCCTTAGACATTGGGGGCTGGCCTCACGGCCATGCCTGGACCATCATCACTTATGTATTTTCAACGGCGGAGTTTCTACACACCATAGCTTAAGGTGTGGAGCTCTGCTATTTCTTGAGTATTAATGCAATTACTACTGTTTTCTCATGCTTATTCTTGTTCTAAGATATCTATTTGCACACAAGAACATGATGAATGTGATGATTATGTGACACTCATCACCATTCTCAACTTATGAACACGTGCCTGACAAACACTTCCGTTCTACATGAAAACAAGCTTGAATGCATATCTCTTGGATTCCTGGTCCATGACGCATGGTTGCCTCTCTTGACAACAGAGCCTTCCATTCCGTGAGATCAGAGTCTTCGTGCTATAAGCTAGAATCAATTGGCAGCATTCTTGAGATTCGAAAAGTCTAAATCTTGTCTGTGGTATTTCAGTTAGGATCTGGAATGGGATGACTATGACGAGCTTCAAACTCATGACTGTTGGGCGTAGTGACAGACACAAAAGGATCATTGGATCCTAATCCAACACGAGTGAGAACCGACAGATGATTAGCCCTACATAACCTGTAGTTGGACCATTTTCACTGAGAGGACGGACGGTAGCCATTGACAACGGTGATCCCCCTATATACAGCTTGCCATGGAAAGGAGTATGAATGATTTAATAAAGACAGTAGGAAAGCAGAGATTTAGAAGTACTAACGCATCTCCATACGCTTATCTGAAATTCCCACCAATGAATTACATAAGTATCTCTATCTTATTTTATGTTTTATTTATCTTTTAATTATCAAAACTTCATAACCATTTGAATCCGCCTGACTGAGATTTACAAGATGACCATAGCTTGCTTCAAACCGACAATCTCCGTGGGATCAACCCTTACTCACGTAAGGTTTATTACTTGGACAACCCAGTGCACTTGCTGGTTAGTTGTGTAAAGTTGTGAAAAAGAGTTGAGATTACAATTGTGCGTACCAAGTTGTTGGCGCCATTGAGATCACAATTTCGTACACCACATACCCCAACGACCACACAAAGCTAGTAGATGAGATGAGGGAAGGCCAACTTGGCATGTGTGTTGGCGTTAGAGGCGATATGATAAATCTGTTGTGGAATGTTGTCCTCCACCACCATCTTATAGCCAATCATGATATAGTGGATCATGATTGCTCTATCCACTGTGCACTCCCAGTGGTTGCTAGTAGGGATAATAGAGCATTGTATGAACTCCAACCACCCACTAGCAACCAGCTTGAGGTCATTGGTGTACGAAATTGTGATCTCTAATAATGGCATTCAACTTGGTATGCGCATCTACTAACTCAACACTTTCTTCACAACTTCGCACAACTAACCAGCAAGTGCACTGGGTCGTCCAAGTAATAAACCTTACGTGAGTAAGGGTCGATCCCACGGAGATTGTTGGTATGAAGCAAGCTATGGTCATCTTGTAAGTCTCAGTTAGGCGGATAATAAATGGTTATGGAGTTTTCGAATAATAATAATAGATAAACAGAAAATAAAGATAGAAATACTTATGAAAATCATTGGTAAGAATTTTAGATAAGTATATGGAGATGCTTCGTCCCTGTTGGATCTTTGCTTTCCTATTGCCTTCCTTCAATCCTTCTTACTTCTTTCCATGGCAAGCTGTATGTAGGGCATCACCGTTGTCAATGGCTACATCCTATCCTCTCAGTGAAAAAGTTCCAAATGCTCTTGTCACAGCACGGCTAATCATCTGTCGATTCTCGATCATGTCGGAATAGAATCCATTGATTCTTTTGCGTTTGTCATCACGCCCAACAATCGTGAGTTTGAAGCTCATCACAGTCATTCAATCCCTAAATCCTACTCGGAATACCACAGACAAGGTTTAGACATTCCGGATTCTCATGAATGCCGCCATCAATTCTAGCTTATACCACGAAGATTCTGATTAAGAAATCTAAGAGATATGCGTTCGGTCTAAGGTAGAACGAAAGTGGTTGTCAGTCACGTTTTCATAGGTGAGAATGATGATGAGTGTCACGGATCATCACATTCATCATGTTGAAATGCAACGAATATCTTAGAATAAGAATAAGCTGAATTGAATAGAAAATAGTAGTAATTGCATTAAAACTCGAGGTACAACAGAGCTCCACACCCTTAATCTATGGTGTGTAGAAACTCCACCGTTGAAAATATATAAGTGACGGTGGTCCAGGCTTGGCCGAAAGGCCAGGCCCCCAAAATGTGATATGAATTCGAAAATAGGGAGAAGGACCCCTAGTACAATAGTAAAAATTTCTATTTATACTAGACTAGCAACTAGGGTTTACAGAAGTAAGTAATTGATGCAGAAATCCACTTCCAGGGCCCACTTGGTGTGTGCTTTGGCTGAGATTGAGCTTTACACGTGCAGAGGCTTCTTTTGGAGTTGAACACCAAGTCGTAATGTGTTTCTGGCGCTCAACTCTGGTTCGTGATGTGTTTCTGGCGTTTGACTCCAGAATGCAGCATGGAACTGGCGTTGAGCGCCAGTTTGCATCATCTAATCTCAAATAAAGTATGAACTATTATATATTGATGGAAAGTTCTGAATGTCTACTTTCCAAAGCCATTGAAAGCGCGCCATTTGGAGTTCTGTAGCTCCAGAAAATTTATTTCGAGTGCAGGGAGGTCAGAATCCAACAGCATCAGCAGTCCTTTGTCAGCCTTCTTATCAGAGTTTTGCTCAGGTCCCTCAATTTTAGCCAGAAAATACCTAAAATCACAGAAAAATACACAAACTCATAGTGAAGTCTAGAAATGTAAATTTAGCATAAAAACTAATGAAAACATCCCTAAAAGTAGCTAGATCCTACTAAAAATTACCTTAAAATAATGCCAAAAAGCGTATAAATTATCCGCTCATCACAACACCAAACTTAAATTGTTGCTTGTCCCCAAGCAACTTGAAAATCAAATAGGATAAAAAGAAGAGAACATACTATAAATCTCAGAATATCAATGAATATTCGTTCTAATTAGATGAGCGGACTTGTAGCTTTTTACTTCTGAACAGTTTTGGCATCTCACTTTATCCTTTGAAGTTTAGAATGATTGGCATCTATGGGAACTTAGAATTTCAGATAGTGTTATTGATTCTCCTAGTTAAGTATGTTGATTCTTGAACACAGTTACTTTTATGAGTCTTGGTTGTGGCCCTTAGCATTTTGTTTTCCAGTATTACCACCAGATACATAAATGCCACAGACACATAACTGGGTGAACCTTTTCAGATTATGACTCAGGTTTGCTAAAGTCCCCAATTAGAGGTATATAGAGCTCTTAAGCACAATCTTTTTGCTTTGGATCACGACTTTAACCACTTAGTCTCAAGCTTTTCACTTGGACCTGCATGCCACAAGCACATGGTTAGGGACAGCTTGATTTAGCCGCTTAGGCCTGGATTTTATTTCCTTGGGCCCTCCTATCCATTGATGCTCAAAACCTTGAATCCTTTTTACCCTTGCCTTTTGGTTTTAAGGGCTATTGGCTTTTTTTGCTTGCTTTTTTTTTCTTTCTAATTTTTTCGCCACTTTTTTTCGCAAGCTTTTGCTTTTTCACTGCTTTTTCTTGCTTCAAGAATCAATTTCATGATTTTTCAGATTATCAATAGCATTTCTCTTTGTTTATCATTCCTTCAAGAGCCAACAATTTTAACATTCATAAACAACAAGATCAAAAATACGCACTATTCAAGCATTCATTTAGAAAACAAAAAGTATTGTCACCACATCAATATAATTAAACTAATTTCAAGGATGAATTCAAAATTCATGTACTTCTTATTCTTTTGTATTAGAAACATTTTTCATTTAAGAGAGGTGAAGGATTTATGGAATAATTTATAGCCTTAAGACATAGTTACTAAATACTAATGATCATTTAATGAAGACACAAACATAGACAAACATATGGCATAAAAATCGAAAAGCAGAAAAATAAGAACAAGGAATGAGTCCACCTTAGTGATGGTGGCGCTTTCTTCTTGAAGAACCAATGATGTCCTTGAGCTCTTTTATGTCTTTTCCTTGCCTTTATTGCTCCTCCCTCATTGCTCTTTGATCTTCTCTGATTTCATGGAGAATAATGGAGTGCTCTTGATATTCCACCCTTAATTGATCAATATTGTAACTCAAGTCTTCTAGAAAAGTGTTGAGTTGTTCCCCATAGTTGTTGGAAGGAAAGTGCATCCCTTGAGGCATCTCTGGGATTTCTTGGTGATGAGCTTCCTCATGCGTCTCTTGGGATCCATGAATGGGCTCTCTTGTTTGCTCCATCCTCTTCTTAGTGATGGGCTTATCCTCCTCAATGGGGATGTCTCCTTCTATGATAACTCCAGCTGAGTAACATAGATGGCAAATAAGATGAGGAAAAGCTAGCCTTGCCATGGTGGAGGATTTTTCGGCTATTTTATAGAATTCAAGGGAGATGACTTCATGAACTTCTACTTCCTCTCCATTCATGATGCTATGAATCATGATGGCCCGATCCATAGTAACTTCGGATCGGTTGCTAGTGGGGATGATGGAGCGTTGGATGAACTCCAACCATCCTCTAGCCACAGGCTTGAGGTCCAGTCTTCTTAATTGAACTGGCTTGCCTTTGGAGTCTCTTTTCCATTGAGCTCCTTCAACACATATGTCCATAAGGACTTGGTCAAACCTTTGATCAAAGTTGACCCTTCTAGTGTAGGGGCGTGCATTTTCTTGCATCATAGGCAAGTTGAACGCCAACCTTATATTTTCCAGACTGAAATCTAAGTATTTCCCCCGAACCATTGTAAGATAATTCTTTGGATTCAGGTTCACACTTTGATCATGATTCCTAGTGATCCATGCATTGGCATAGAACTCTTGAACCATTAGGATTCTGACTTGTTGAATGGGGTTGGTTAGAACTTCCCAACCTCTTCTTTGGATCTCATGTCGGATCTCCGGATACTCATTTTTCTTGAGCTTGAAAGGGACCTCAGGGATCACCTTTGGGGATCACCTTCTTCTTGGCCACAACATCATAGAAGTGGTCTTGATGGGCTTTGGAGATGAATCTCTCCATCTCCCATGACTCAGAGGTGGAAGCTTTTTTCTTTCCTTTCCCTTTTCTAGAGGTTTCTCCAGCCTTAGGTGCCAAAGGTGGTTATGAAAAAACAAAAAAAGCTCTACTTTTACCATACCAAACTTAGAATATTGCTCGCCCTCGAGCAAGAGAAGAAAGAATAGATGAAGAAGAAGAAGAGATGGAGGAGAGAAAGAGAGGGTTGTGTTTCGGCCAAGGAGGAGAAGAGAGGGTTGTGTTGTGTGAAAAAGAAGAAAAATGGAGGGGTTTATATAGTGGAGGGAGAGGGGTTAAGGTTCGGCCATATTGGGTAGGTTTAGGTGGGAAAGTGATTTTTGAATTTTGAAGGTTGGTGGGGTGTATGGGGAAGAGTGGATGGATGTGAGTGGTGAAGGGGTGATGGAGAAGAGAGATTGAGGTGATTGGTGAAGGGTTTTGGGGAAGAGTGTTTATTGGATTGTGTGAAAAAGAGAGAGAGGGTGAGTTGAGGTAGGCAGGGAATCTGTGGGGTCCACAAATCCTGAGATGATCCTATGGGTTCCATAGATCCTGAGGTGTCAAGGATTTAAATCCCTGCACCAATGAGGCATGTAAAATGCCCTCTTCATGCAATCCTGGCATTTAACGCCAGATTGATGCTTGTTTCTGGCGTTAAATGCCATATCTATGCTTGTTTTGGGCGTTCAACACCAGTCTGCAGCATGTTTCTGGCGTTGAACGCCAACTTTCCTCACTGTGCAATCTTGGCATTTAAACGCTTGATTGCTGCATGTTTCTGGCATTCAACGCCAGATCCATGCTCTGTTCTGGCATTGAACACCAGCCAGATGGTCCTTACTGGCGTTTAAACGCCAGTAAGCCCTTCCTCCAGGGTGTGCTGTTTTCTGCTATTTTTTTATTTTGTTTTTAATTTTTGTATTTGTTTTGTGACTCCACATGATCATGAACCTAATAAAATATAAAAGAATAATAAAATAAAAATAAAATTAGATAAATAAAAATTTGGTTGCCTCCCAATAAGCGCTTCTTTAATGTCACTAGCTTGACAGTGGGCTCTCATGGAGCCTCACAGGTGATCAGGTCAATGTTGTAGACTCCCAACACCAAACTTAGAGTTTGGATGTGGGGATTCAACACCAAACTTAGAGTTTGGTTGTGGTCTCCCAACACCAAACTTAGAGTTTGATTGTGGGGGCTCTGTTTGACTCTGTTCTGAGAGAAGCTTTTCATGCTTCCTCTTCATGTATACAAAAGAATACCCTTGGGTCTTAAACACAAGGTAGTCCCCATTCAATTCTCCTCTATTAACATCTATCACAGCTCCTGCTGTGGCTAGGAAAGGTCTTCCAAGGATGATGCATTCATCCTCCTCCTTCCTAGTGTCTAAGATTATGAAATCACCAGGGATGTAAAGGCCTTCAACCTTTACTAACATGTCCTCTACCAATCCATAAGCTTATCTTACTGACTTGTCTACCATCTGTAATGAGAATATGGCAGGCTGTACCTCAATGATCCCTAGCTTCTCCATTACAGAGAGTAGCATAAGATTTATGCCTGATCCTAGGTCACACAGAGCCTTTTCAAAAGTCATGGTGCCTATGGTACAGGGTATTAAGAATTTGCTAGGATCTTGTCTCTTTTGAGGTAAAGTTTGCTAAACCCAGGTATCTCGTTCACTAATGAGCAAGGGAGGTTCACCTTCCCAAGTCTCATTACCAAACAACTTGGCATTCAGCTTCATGATGGCTCCTAGATATTGAGCAACTTGCTCTCCAGTTACATCTTCATCCTCTTCAAAGGAAGAATATTCTTCAGAGCTCATGAATGGCAGAAGGAGATTTAATGGGATCTCTATGGTCTCTATATAACCTTCAGATTCCTTTGGGTCTGCAATAGGGAGCTCCTTCTTGCTTGAGAGACGTCCCATGAGGTCTTCCTCATTGGGGTTCACGTCCTCTCTTCCTCTCTAGGTTCGGCCATGTTGATTATGTCAATGGCCTTGCACTCTCTTTTTGGATTCTCTTCAGTATTGCTTGGGAGAGTACTAGGAAGAGTTTCAGTGACTTTCTTACTCAGCTGGCCCACTTGTGCCTCTAAATTTCTGATGGAGGACCTTGTTTCACTCATGAAACTTAAAGTGGCCTTAGACAGATCAGAGACTATGTTTGCTAAGTTAGAGGGGCTCTACTTAGAATTCTCTGTCTGTTGTTGAGAAGATGATGGAAAAGGCTTGCTATTGCTGAGCCTATTTCTTCCACCATTATTAAAGCCTTGTTGAGGCTTTTGTTGATCCTTTCATGAGAAATTTGGATGATTTCTCCATGATGAATTATAGGTGTTTCTATAAGGTTCACCCATGTAATTTACCTCTGCCATTGCAGGATTCTCAAGATCATAAGCTTCTTCTTCAGAAGATGCCTCTTTAGTACTGTTGGATGCATTTTGCCATCCATTTAGACATTGAGAAATCATGTTGATTTGCTGAGTCAACATTTTGTTCTGAGCCAATATGGCATTCAGAGCATCAATTTCAAGAACTTCCTTCCTCTGAGGTGTCCCATTATTCACGGAATTTCTCTCAGAAGTGTACATGAACTGATTATTTGCAACTATGTCAATAAGTTCTTGAGCTTCTGCAGGTGTTTTCTTTAGGTGAATGGATCCACCTGCAAAATGGTCCAGTGACATCTTAGAGAACTCAGATAGACCATAATAGAATATATCTAGAATGGTCCACTCTGAAAGCATGTCAGAAAGACACCTTTTGGTCATCTGCTTGTATCTTTCCCAAGCTTCATAGAGGGATTCACCATCTTTTTGTTTGAAGGTTTAAACATCCACTCTAAGCTTGCTCAGCTTTTGAGGAGGAAAGAACATAGCCAAGAAGGCCGTGACCAGCTTATCCCAGGAGTCCAGGATATCTTTAGGTTGTGAGTCCAACCATGTTCTAGCTCTGTCTCTTACAGCAAAAGGGAAAAGCATGAGCCTGTAAATTTCAGGATCTACTCCATTAGTCTTAACAGTCTCACAGATCTGTAAGAACTCAGTTAAAAACTGATAGGGATCTTCTGATGGAAGTCCATGAAACTTGCAGTTCTGCTGCATTAGAGCAACTAGTTAAGGTTTCAGCTCAAAATTGTTTGCTCCAATGGCAGGAATTGAGATGCTCCTTCCATCAAATTTAGAAGTAGGTGTAGTATAATCACTAAGCATCCTTCTTGCATTATTGTTGTTGGGTTCGGCTGCCATATCCTTTTCTTGTTCGAAAATTTCAGTAAGGTTGTCTCTGGATTGTTGTATTTTAGTTTCTCTTAATTTCCTCTTTAAAGTCCTTTCAGATTCAGGGTCAGCTTCAACAAGAATGCCTTTTTTCTTGTTTCCTGCTCATATGAGAAAGAAGAGAACAGAAAAGGAAGAGAAATCCTCTATGTCACAGTATAGAGATTCCTTTATGTTAGTAGAAACTTGAAACAATTAGTTAATTAAAAAGAATTTTGAAAAAGGGGAAAGGAATTTTTGAAAATCAGAGAGGGAAAAGTAGTTAGTTGGTTTTGAAAAAGATAAGAAACAAACAAAAAGTCAATTAGTTAGTCAAAAAAAATTTGAAAATCAATTTTGAAAATATAAGAAGTTAGAAAAGATATTTTGAAATCAAAGTTTTTGAAAAAGATATTTTAAAAAGATATGATTGAAAAAGATATTTTGAAAAAGAATTGATTTTTAAAATTAAAATTAATTACTTGACTAACAAGAAACTAAAAGATAAGATTCTAGAATTTAAAGATTGAACCTTTCTTAACAAGAAAGTAACAAACTTCAAATTTTTGAATCTATCACATTAATTGTTAGTAAAGCCTTTGAAAATCATGAATTAAAGATAAGAAAAAGATTTTAAAATTCAAATTAAAAATTTTCGAAAAAGAGTAAGAAAAATGAAAAAGATTCGATTTTTGAAAAAGTTTTGAAAAGATAAGATTTTTAAAATTGAAAATTTGACTTGACTTATAAGAAATAGCTAAGTTTTTTAAAAATTTTTGACTAAGTCAACTCAAATTTCAAAATTTTGAGAAAAATAAGGAAAATATATTTTTTATTTTTGAATTTTTAATGATGAGAGAGAAAAAAATAATAAAAATGACTCACAACATGAAAATTATGAATCAAAACACATGATGCATGCAAGAACACTATGAATGTCAAGATGAACACCAAGAACACTTTGAAGATCAAGATGGACATCAAGACTTATTTTTGAAAGATTTTCAAAAAAAGAAAAACATGCAAGACACCAAACTTAGAAATTTTCAAAAATGTATATGAAAAACACCATACAACACAAAACAATAAAATATGAAGATCTAACAAGAAAATTCATCAAGAACAACTTGAAGATCATGAATAATACAATGCATGAATTTTTGAAAAACGCAAGAAAAGGATGAACATGCAATTAACACCAAACTTAAAAATTGACTCAAGACCCAAACAAGAAATACAAAATATTTTTGATTTTATGATTTTCTAAATTTTTTGTATTTTCTTTTATTATTTTTTCAAAAAACATATAGGAAAAAGAAAATAAGAAATTCAAAATTTTTAAGAAGAATTCCAGGAATCTTTCAATGTTAGTCTAAAGCTCTGGTCCAGGAATTAGATATGGCTTAATAGCCAGCCAAGCTTCAGCAGGGCATTACATGCATTGTGGTGATTAGTTGAAGCCTCAGTCCAAAAGAATTTAGACATGGCTTTATAGCCAGCCAGGCTTCAAAATGCTTCATGAAACTCTAGAATCCATTCTTAAGAATTTTGAAAAATTTTCGAAAAGAGGTGAGAAATTTTTTTTGAAAGATTTTTGAAAAAAAAAAATTTTTGAAAATAAAATTACCTAATCTGAGCAATAAGATGAACCGTCAGTTGTCCTAACTCGAATAATTTTCGGCAACGGCGCCAAAAACTTGGTGCACGAAATTGTGATCTCTAATAATGGCATTTAACTTGGTATACGCATCTACTAACTCAACACTTTCTTCACAACTTCGCACAACTAACCAGCAAGTGCACTGGGTCGTCCAAGTAATAAACCTTACGTGAGTAAGGGTCGATCCCACGGAGATTGTTGGTATGAAGCAAGCTATGGTCATCTTGTAAGTCTCATTTAGGCGGATAATAAATGGTTATGGAGTTTTCAAATAATAATAATAGATAAACAGAAAATAAAGATAGAAATACTTAGGTAAATCATTGGTAAGAATTTCAGATAAGTATGTGGAGATGCTTCATCCCTGTTGGATCTCTGCTTTTCTACTGCCTTCTTTCAATCCTTCTTACTTCTTTCCATGGCAAGCTGTATGTAGGACATCACCGTTGTTAATGGCTACATCCCATCCTCTCAGTGAAAAAGGTCCAAATGCTCTTGTCACAACACGGCTAATCATCTGTCGGTTCTCGATCATGTCGGAATAGAATCCATTGATTCTTTTGCGTTTGTCATCACGCCCAACAATCGTGAGTTTAAAGCTTCAATTCTAGCTTATACCACGAAGATTCTGATTAAGGAATCTAAGAGATATGCGTTCGGTCTAAGATAGAACGGAAGTGGTTGTCAGTCACGTGTTCATAGGTGAGAATGATGATGAGTGTCACGGATCATCACATTCATCATGTTGAAATGCAATGAATATCTTAAAATAAGAATAAGCTGAATTGAATAGAAAATAGTAGTAATTACATTAAAACTCGAGGTACAGCAGAGCTCCACACCCTTAACCTATGGTGTGTAGAAACTCCACCGTTGAAAATACATAAGTGATGGTGGTCCAGGCTTGGCCGAATGGCCAGCCCCCCAAAATGTGATATGAATTCAAAAATAGGGAGAAGGACACCTAGTACAGTAGTAAAAAGTTCTATTTATACTAGACTAGCTACTAGGGTTTACAGAAGTAAGTAATTATGCAGAAATCGACTTCCGGGGCCCACTTGGTGTGTGCTTGGGCTGAGCTTGAGCTTTACACGTGCAGAGGCTTCTTTTGGAGTTGAACGCCAATTTGTAACGTGTTTTTGGCGTTCAACTATGGTTCGTGACGTGTTTCTGGCGTTTGACTCTAGAATGCAGCATGGAACTGGTGTTGAGCGCCAGTTTGCGTCGTCTAATATCAAATAAAGTATAGACTATTATATATTGCTGGAAAGCTCTGGATGTCTACTGTCCAAAGCCATTGAGAGTGCGCTATTTGAACTTCTGTAGCTCCAGAAAATTTATTTCGAGTGTAGGGAGGTCAGAATCCAACAGCATCAGCAGTCCTTTGTCAGCCTTCTTATCAGAGTTTTGCTCAGGTCCCTCAATTTCAGCCAGAAAATACCTAAAATCATAGAAAAACACACAAACTCATAGTGAAGTCCAGAAATGTAAATTTAGCATAAAAACTAATGAAAACATCCCTAAAAGTAGCTAGATCCTACTAAAAATTACCTAAAAACAATGCCAAAAAGCGTATAAATTATCCGCTCATCAGTTATGCTGACTCAACTGGTTGGGTTGTCCATCCAAACTCAACCTCTACTGAGCTCCTGGTTCACCCTCTCACTATAAGTCTCTAAGCCATAAGCCAGAGGTGGTAGCCGTAGGGCAGCTCTAACCATTCTTAGATTAAAATCCAAGACGTTCTTACTCACATATGTTTGGTAGTTCTTCTCATTTACTCCCTGAACATGGTCCATATAGGTGATCCAAGCATTACCATAGAATTCTCGGACATTCAGCTGGCCTACGTCGGTATGCAGATTGCATAAAATTGTCAATCTCTCTTCTCAATTTGGTGCCGAATTTCCAAATATTCATCCTACTTGAGGTCAAACTTCACCTCCGTAATCACCTTCTTCTTGACCGTGATCTCAAAAAAGTGCTCCTCATGTAACTTGGAGGAGAATCTATTCGAGTCATAGTCATTGGATTGTGGTGCCTTGCCATTCCTCTTTCTTGAGGATGTCTCAGCTTCCTTTGGTGCCATTGATGGAAAAGGTAGAAAATGATCGGTGCGATAATACCAAACTTAAAATTTTGCTCATCCTCGAACAAAAATAAAGAGAATAGGGAGGGACGAGAGGGTTGGGCCGTGCATTTAAGGTGGTAAAACTAGAAGAGAAAGAAGAAGGGTAGGTGGTGGGATTGGATGTGGCGGTAAATGGTAAGAATAGAAGAAGAAAAAGTGAAAAATAGAGGCAAGGGAGGGAGGGTGAAATCCATGTGGTTGGTGGGGAAAGGAAAAAAAGGAAGAAAGGTAGGGAGTGGAATGAATGCAAGAAGAAGAAAATCAAAAGAAGAGGGAAGAGAATGAAGGGAGTGCCATAGAGGAAGGGATGGGATTGGTGAGGAGAGAATTTTGGGATTGTGTGTTTGATGGGATGGTGGGAGAGGTTATGGAGAAGTGGAGTGATTTGATGGTAAAGGGGGTGTGTTGGGGATGAAGAAGGGGGAGAGAATCAAGGAGAGTTGTTGGTGGTTTGAATTCAAAGGAAAATGGGGGAGGGGATTCAACGTACATTAGTGGACGAAATTGTGATCCTCAAAGTTGGTCTCTTTGTACTTGTATGAAATTTAAATATTGGCTCTATCAAAAATACCCCAAAGAGATCATGATGGATTGGGATCTTAATAATCCCTGGTAATGGCACGTGTGATCACAACTCCGTTCAACTAACCAGCAAGTGTACTGGGTCGTCCAAGTAATACCTTACGTGAGTAAGGGTCGATCCCACGGAGATTGTTGGTAT
>NC_029774.3:45683195-45683619 GCF_000817695.3 Arachis duranensis
ATGGCAAGCTGTATGTAGGGCATCACCATCATCAATGGCTACTTTTAATCCTCTCGGGAAAATGGTCCTATGCGCTGTCACTACACGGCTAATCGTCTGGAGGCATCACCCTCGTTGATAGCTACATCCCATCCTCTCAGTGAAAATGGTCCAAATGCTCTGTCACAGCACGTCTAATCATCTGTTGGTTCTCAATCAGGTTGGAGTAGAATCCCTTGATTCTTTTGCGTTTGTCATCACGCCTAGCCTTCAGGAGTTTGAAGCTCGTCACAGTCATTCAATACCGGAATCCTACTCGGAATACCACATACAAGGTTAGACTTTCCGGATTCCCAGGATCCTACTCGGAATACCACAGACAAGGTTAGACTTTCTGGATCCCCATGAATGCCGCCATCTATCTAGCTTATACCATGAAGATTCT
>NC_029774.3:45683699-45687017 GCF_000817695.3 Arachis duranensis
GTAGAACGGAAGTGGTTGTCAGTCACGTGCGTTCATAGGTGAGAATGATGATGAGTGTCACAGATCATCACATTCATCAAAGTGTTGTGCAACGTATATCTTGGAATAAGAATAAAAGAGAATTGAATAAAAAGTAATAGTAATTGTATTGAAACTTGAGGTACAGCAGAGTTCTACACCCTTAATCTATGGTGTGCAGAAACTCCACTGTTGAAAATACATAAGTGAAAGGTTCAGGCATGGCCGAATGGCCAGCCCCCTGAATGATCAAAAGACTGAATGATCAAAGACTAAAACAGTCAAAGATTAAACTGTCAAAAGATGTCTAATACAATAGTAACTTATCCTATTTATACTAGACTAGCTACTAGGGTTTACATGAGTAAGTAATTGATGTATAAATCTACTTCTGAGGCCCACTTGGTGTATGTTTGGGTTGAGCTTGATCTATTCATGAGCTGAGGCTTTTATTGGAGTTGAACTCCATGTTATAGCATGTTTTGGGCGTTCAACTCCGGATCATGACGTGTTTATGGCGTTTAACTCCAGACAGCAGCATGTACTTGGCGTTCAACGCCAAGTTACGTCATCAATTTCCGAATAAAGTATGGATTATTATATATTGCTGGAAAGCTCTGGATGTCTACTTTCCAACACCGTTGAGATCGCGCCAATTGGAGTTCTGTAGCTCCAGAAAATCCATTTCGAGTGCAGGGAGGTCAGATTCCAACGGCATCAGCAGTCCTTTTGTCAGCCTTTTTCAGAGTTTTGCTCAAGTCCCTCAATTTCAGCCAGAAATTACCTGGAATCACAGAAAAACACACAAACTCATAGTAAAGTCCAAAAATGTGAATTTAAAATAAAAACTAATGAAAACATCCCTAAAAGTAGCTTGAACTTACTAAAAACTACCTAAAAATAATGCCAAAAAGCGTATAAATTATCCGCTCATCACAACACCAAACTTAAATTGTTGCTTGTCCCCAAGCAACTAAAAATCAAATAGGATAAAAAGAAGAGAATATACTATAAAGTCCAAAATATCAATGAATATTAATTTAATTAGATGAGCGGGACTTGTAGCTTTTTGCTTCTGAACAGTTTTGGCATCTCAAATTTTCCTTTGAAGTTCAGAATGATTGGCTTCTCTAGGAACTTAGAATTTCGGATAGTGTTATTGACTTTCCTAGTTAAGCATGTTGATTCTTGAACACAGCTACTTATGAGTCTTGGCCGTGGCCATTGATTTAGCCGCTTAGGCCTGGATTTTATTTCCTTGGGCCCTCCTATCCATTGATGCTCAAAGCCTTGGATCCTTTTTACCCTTGCCTTTTGGTTTTAAGGGCTATTGGCTTTTTCTGCTTGCTTTTTCTTTTTCTTTCTATTTTTTTCGCTAGTTTTTTTTTTCGCAAGCATTTGCTTTTTCACTGCTTTTTCTTGCTTCAAGAATCAATTTTATGATTTTTCAGATCATCAATAACATTTCTCTTTGTTCATCATTCTTTCAAGAGCCAACAATTTTAACATTCATAAACAACAAGATCAAAAATATGCATTGTTTAAGCATTCATTCAGAAAACAAAAAGTATTGTCACCACATCAATATAATTAAATTAAATTCAAGGACAATTTCGAAATTCATGTACTTCTTGTTCCTTTGAATTAAAACATTTTTCTTTTAAGAGAGGTGAAGGATTAATGGATTTTATTCATAGCTTTAAGACATGGTTACTAACTACTAATGATCATGAAGTAGAGACACAAAACATAGATGAACATACAACATAAAAAAAAACCGAAAAGCAGAAAGAAATAAGAACAAGGAATGAATCCACCTTAGTGGCGTCTTCTTCTTGAAGGACCAACAATGTCCTTAAGCTCTTCTATGTCCCTTCCTTGCCTTTGTTGCTCCTTCCTCATTGCTCTTTGATCTTCTCTGATTTCATGGAGAATGATGGAGTGCTCATGATGTTCCACCCTTAATTGTTCCACATTGTGGCTCAAATCTTCTAAGGAAGTGTCGAGTTGTTCCCAATAGTTGTTGGGAGGAAAGTGCATCCCTTGAGGCATCTCAGGGATTTCTTGATGATGAGCTTCCTCATGCATCTCTTGAGAACCGTGAAGGGTCTCTCTTGCTTGCTCCATCCTCTTCTTGGTGATGTGCTTATCCTCCTCAATGGAGATGTCTCCTTCTATGATAACTCCAGCTAAGTAACATAGATGGCAAATAAGGTGAGGAAAAGCTAGCCTTGCCATGGTGAAGGGCTTGTCGGCTATTTTGTAGAATTCATTGGAGATGACTTCATGAACTTCTACTTCCTCTCCAATCATGATGCTATGAATCATGATGGCCCGATCCACAGTGGCTTCAGATCGGTTGCTAGTGGGAATGATGGAGCGTTGAATGAACTCCAACCATCCTCTAGCCACAGGCTTGAGATCCAGTCTTCTTAGTTGGACTGGCTTGCCTTTGGAGTCTCTTTTCCATTGAGCTCCTTCTACACATATGTCCATAAGGACTTGGTCCAACCTTTGATTAAAGTTGACCCTTCTAGTGTAGGGGCATACATCTCCTTGCATCATGGGCAAGTGGAACGCCAACCTCACATTTTCCAGACTAAAATCTAAGTATTTCCCCCGAACCATTGTGAGATAATTCTTTGGACTCGGGTTTATACATTGATCATGGTTCCTAGTGATCCATGCATTGGCATAGAACTCTTGAACCATTTAGATTCTGACTTGTTGCATGGGGTTGGTTATGACTTCCAACCTCTTCTTCGGATCTCATGTCGGATCTCCGGATACTCATTTTTCTTGAGCTTGAAAAGGACCTCAGGGATCATCTTCTTCTTTGCCACAACATCATAGAAGTGGTCTTGATGGCTTTTGGAGATGAATCTTTCCATCTCCCATGACTCGGAGGTGGAAGCTTTTGTCTTCCCTTTTCCTTTTCTAGAGGATTCTCCGGCCTTAGGTGCCATTGATGGTAGTGGAAAACAAAAAAGATTGTGCTTTGACCACACCAAGCTTAAAATATTACTCGTCCTCGAGCAAGAGAAGAAAGAAGAAAAGAAGAAGAAGAAGAGAATATGGAGGAGAAGGAGAAGTGTAGGTTCGGCCAAGGTATGGCTGTGTTGTGTGAAAATGAAGTAGAATGGAATGGTATATATAGAGAAAGGGGAGAGGGTGGGTGGGAAAATGTTTTTGAATTTGGAAGGTAGGTGGGGTTTATGAGGAAGAGTGGATGGATGTGAGTGGTGAAGGGGGTGATTGGGAAGAGGGATTGAGGTGATTGGTGAAGGGTTTTGGGAAGTG
>NC_029774.3:45687079-45687795 GCF_000817695.3 Arachis duranensis
GATCCTGTGGGGTCCACAGATCCTGAGGTGATCCTGTGGGGTTCACGGATCCTGAGGTGTCAAGGAATTTCATCCCTGCACCAAATAGGCATGTAAAATACCTTTGCACACCATTCTGGCGTTTAAACGCCGAGTGGTGCACATTCTGGGCGTTCAACGCCCACATGTAACATGTTTCTGGCGTTCAGCGCCAGCTTTTCCTCTAGGCACATTCCTGGCGTTCAGCGCCAGAATGTTGCTTGTTTCTGACGTTTAGCGCCAGTTTCATGCTCTGTTCTGGCGTTGAACGCCAGCGAGATGCTCCTTACTGGCGTTGAACGCCAGTCTGTGCTTCCTCCAGGGTGTGATTTTTTTCTTCTGCTGTTTTTGATCCTGTTTTTAATTTTTATATTTTTTTCGTGACTCCTCATGATCATGTACCTAATAAAACACAAAATAACAATAAAATAAGAATTAGATAAATAAATTTGGGTTGCTTCCCAACAGGCACTTCTTTAATGTCAATAGCTTGACAGTGGCTCTCATGGAGCCACAAAGGTGATCAGCAATGTTGTATAGTCCCAACACCAAACTTAGAGTTTGGATATGGGGTCTTAACACCAAACTTAGAGTTTGGTTGTGGCCTCACAACACCAAACTTAGAGTTTGACTGTGGGGGCTCTTCTTGACTCTGAACTGAGAGAAGCTCTTCATGCTTACTCTCTTTTGTCACAGAG
>NC_029774.3:45688098-45689056 GCF_000817695.3 Arachis duranensis
AAGAATAGTCTTCAGAGCTCATGAATGGCAGAAGGAGATTTAATGGAATCTCTATGGTCTCTATGTGAGCCTCAGATTCCTTTGGATCCTTAATAGGAAACTCCTTCTTGCTTGAGAGACGTCCCAGGAGGTCTTCCTCACTAGGATTTTCGTCCTCCTTCTCCCTTGTGCATTCGGCCACATTGATCACATCAATGGCCTTGCACTCTCCTTTTGGATTCTCTTCTGTATTGCTTGGGAGAATACTGGGAGGAGTTTCAATGATTTTCTTACTCAGCTGGCCCACTTGTGCCTCCAGATTTCTGATGGAGGATCTTGTTTCACTCATGAAACTGAAAGTGGCTTTTGACAGATCAGAGACCAGATTGGCTAAATTAGAAGTGTTTTGTTTAGAATTCTCTGTCTGTTGCTGAGAAGATGATGGAAAAGGCTTGCTATTGCTCAGCCTGTTGCGTCCACCATTGTTAAAGCCTTGTTGAGGCTTTTGTTGATCCTTCCATGAGAAATTTGGATGATTTCTCCATAATGAGTTATAGGTGTTTCCATAAGGTTCACCCATGTAATTAACCTCTGGCATGGCAGGGTTCTCAGGATCATAAGCTTCTTCAGAAGCTGCCTCTTTAGTACTGTTGGATGCATTTTGCCATCTATTCAAACTTTGAGAGATCATGTTGACTTGCTGAGTCAAAACTTTGTTCTGAGCCAATATGGCATTCAGAGCATCAATCTCAAGAACTCTTTTTTTCTGAGGTATCCCATTATTCACGAAATTCCTCTCAGAAGTGTACATGAATTGGTTGTTTGCAACCATGTCAATAAGTTCTTGAGCTTCTGCAGGTGTTTTCTTTAGGTGAATAGATCCACCTGCAGAATAGTCCAATGACATTTTCAAAAATTCAGACAGACCATAATAGAATATATCTAATATGGTCCATTCTGAAAACATGTCAGATGGACA
>NC_029774.3:45689209-45691481 GCF_000817695.3 Arachis duranensis
AAGAAGGCAGTGACCAGCTTATCCCAGGAGTCCAAGCTATCCTTGAATTGTGAATCCAACCATATTCTAGCTCTGTCTTTTACAGCAAAAGGGAAAAGCATGAGAGACTGTAGACTTTAGGATCAACTCCATTCGTCTTTACAGTCTCACAAATCTGCAAGAACTCAGTTAAAAACTGGTAAGGATCTTCAGATGGAAGTCCATAAAACTTGCAGTTTTGTTGCATTAAGGCAACTAGCTGAGGTTTCAGCTCAAAATTATTGGCTCCAAATGGCAGAAATAGAGATGCTTTTTCCATCAAATTTGGACGTTGGCTTTGTGAAGTCACCAAGCATTCTCCTTGCATTATTATTATTTTTGGCTGCCATCTCCTTCTCTTGTTCTAATGTTTCTGAAAGGTTACCTTAAGATTGTTGTAACTTAGCTTCTCTTAATTTTCTCTTCAGAGTCCTTTCAGGTTCTGGATCAATTTCAACAAGAGTGCCTTTATCCTTGTTCCTGCTCATATGAAAGAGAAGAAAACAAGAAAAGAAAGAGGAATACTCTATGTCACAGTATAGAGATTCCTTTATGTTAGTAGAAAAAGAAAGGGGAGAAGAATGAAGAAGAGTGGGTTCGGATATTTAGATGAAGAGAGGTGAAGAGAAGTGTTAGTAATTAAATAATTAAATAAGAGAGGAGATAGAAAATTCGAAAATAATTTAAAAAAAAGGGTTAGTAATTTTCAAAAATTAGAAATAAGATAAGATTAAAATTAAAATTTAAAACAAAAAGAATTTTTGAAAAAGAGATGAGATATTTTCGAAAATTAGAGAGGGAAAAGTAGTTAGGTGGTTTTGAAAAGATAAGAAACAAACAAAAAATCAAAGAGTTAGTTGAAAAAGATATTAAAATCAAATTTGAAAAGATAAGAAGATAAGAGGTTAGATAAGATATTTTGAAATCAAATTTTGAAAAAGATAAAATTTTTAAAAAAGATAAGATAAAAGATAAAAAGATATGTTGAAAAAGATTTAATTTTTAAAATTAAAATTGATTACTTGACTAACAAGTAACTACAAGAATATGATTCTAGAATTTAAAGATTGAACCTTTCTTAACAAGAAAGTAACAAACTTCAAATTTTTGAATCAATCACATTAATTGTTAGCTAATTTTCGAAAATTTGATATAAAGATAAGAAAAAGATTTTGAAAATATTTTGAAAAAGATTTTTGAAATTTTCGAAAAAGAGGAAAAATTGGAAAAGATATGATTTTTTGAAAAAGATTTTGAAAAGATAAGATTTTTAAATTTGAAAATTTGACTTGACTTATAAGAAACAACTAATTTTGAAAATTTTTGACTAAGTCAACTCAAATTTTCGAAAATTTGGAGAAAAATAAGGAAAAGATATTTTTTTGATTTTTGAATATTTTAATTATGAGAGAGAAAAATTAAAAACGTCATTTTTGTGTTTTTCTCTTTTCTTTATGGATCAAAACAAAGAATGCATGCAAGAACACTTATGAATGTCAAGATGAACATCAAGAACACTTTGAAGATCTTGATGAACATCAAGAACATAATTTTGAAAAAATTTTTGATGCAAAGAAAATATACAAGACACCAAACTTAGAAATCTTTAATGCATGGACTCTAACAAACGAAAAATGCACATGAAAAACAACAAACAACACAAAACAAGAAAACATCAAGATCAAACAAGAAGACTTGTCAAGAACATCTTGAAGATCATGAAGAACACTATGAATGCATGTAATTTTCGAAAAATGCAAGAAAAAATTTTAAAAAAGCATGCAATTGACACCAAACTTAAAAGTTGACTCAAGACTCAAACAAGAAACACAAAATATTTTTTGATTTTTATGATTTTCTAATTTTTTTGGATTTTTATTAATTTTTTTCGAAAATATTTTTGGAAAAACGAAAAAGAAAAATTTTGAAAAAGTTTTTAAAAAGAAAATTACCTAATCTGAGCAACAAGATGAACCGTCAGTTGTCCATACTCGAACAATCCCCGGCAATGGCGCCAAAAACTTGGTGGACGAAATTGTGATCCTCAAAGTTAGTCTCTTTGTACTTGTATGAAATTCAAATATTGGCTCTATCAAAAATACCCCAAAGAGATCATGGTGTGATGAATTGGGATCTTAATAATCCCTGGTGTGATCATAACTCCGTTCAACTTAACCAGCAAGTGTACTGGGTCATCCAAGTAATACCTTACGTGAGTAAGGGTCGATCCCACAGAGATTGTTGGTATGAAGCA
>NC_029774.3:45691957-45697092 GCF_000817695.3 Arachis duranensis
ATTGTATTGAAACTTGAGGTACAGCAGAGCTCCACACCCTTAATCTATAGTGTGTAGAAACTCCACTGTTGAAAATACATAAGTAAAAGGTTCAGGCATGGCCGAATGGCCAGCCCCCTTGAGTGATCAAGAGACTGAATAATCAAAGGCTAAACAGTCAAGAGATTAAACTGTCAAAAGATGTCTAATACAATAGTAACTTATTCTATTTATACTAGACTAGCTACTAGGGTTTACATGAGTAAGTAATTGATGCATAAATCCACTTCCGGGGCCCATTTTGTGTATGTTTGGGTTGAGCTTGATCTATCCACGAGCTGAGGCTTTTATTGGAGTTGAACTCCATGTTATAGCGTGTTTTGGGCGTTCAACTCCGGATCATGACGTGTTTCTGGCGTTTAACTCCAAACAGCAGCATGTACTTGGCGTTCAACGCCAAGTTACGTCGTCAATTTCCAAATAAAGTATGGACTATTATATATTTCTGGAAAGATCTGGATGTCTACTTTCCAACGCCGTTGAGAGCGCACCAATTGGAGTTCTGTAGCTCCAGAAAATCCATTTTGAGTGCAGGGAGGTCAGATTCCAACAGCATCAGCAGTCCTTTTGTCAGCCTTTTTTCAGAGTTTTGCTCAAGTCCCTCAATTTCAGCCAGAAATTACCTGAAATCACAGAAAAACACACAAACTCATAGTAAAGTCCAGAAATGTGAATTTAACATAAAAACTAATGAAAACATCCCTAAAAGTAGCTTGAACTTACTAAAAACTACCTAAAAACAATGCCAAAAAGCGTATAAATTATCCGCTCATCATACATGCCACTAAATGCTAGGTGGTGGGCACTTAGCACCACCCATCCGGAAGCCATTCCACGCCAATTCATGCCTTTGACATTAAATGCCGAACCCTTAGCGTTTAGCACCAACTCCCCTTTTTCCTTTTGAAACCCCTGGCGCTAGACGCCCAAGGCTGGATCTAAACGCCAGGGGTCTAGCAATAATTTCCCCAAGGATTCACCACCCCTGGTGCTAGACGCCAGATGTCGGCACTAAATGCGGGGGTGGCAGCAAGTTCCCCTCATCTTGTGTACTCCTTGGTGCTAAATGCCTAAGGCTGGCGTTTAGCGCCCAACCTCTTGAAGCCAACATCAGCTCATCAAGGCTCCCAACTCTGTTCAAAGTGTACATGTTCCTATTTTAATCAAAATGCATAACTCAATCCTAGTTAAAAACAAGGAAAACTAAGAAATATCATAACAAAATAAATAAATTGCAACGAACAATACATAACTAAAGGATACTAAAGGTCTTGGGTTGCCTCCCAACAAGCTCTTCTTTAACGTCACTAGCTTGATGGTTCACCCCTACTATTAGGGGGGAGGTTAATCATATTACTTTAGCTCCTCTTCTTTCACTATGAATCTTCTCCCTGTGCCCTCATGAATCAACTCTACATTCTCAAGAGAGAGGATCATGTTCACTGTATACAATAATGTTGGGTGGTGAGTTAACACCACTTTTAATCCTGGTAAAAAATCTCTCGTGGGGATCTTCTTGTTCCTCCATCCCCTGGGTGCCCTTTTATTGGGTGATACCGCACACCCGACACCAAACTTAGATTTGATGTCAGGAGAAGTTTTATCACTGTCCACCATAGAAGCTTTAGAATGTAACCCAACCTTAGTATTCAGGTGGTTCTGGGAGGAACTGAGTAGTGGAATCAGTCTTCATGCACTTCTCCTTTTTGTTGGAGTGATGTGAGGTTTTAAAGACATGAAAGACTAAGTGCTCATTATGCACCCTCTATACTAACTCACCTCTTTCTAAATCAATGAGAGCACACCCAGTGCCTAAGAATGGTCTTCCCAGAATGATGGAGAAGTTATCATCTTTCTTGATGTCAAGAATCACAAAATCTATTGGAAGGAAGAACTTTCCCACCTTGACAAACACATTCTCCACCACACCGTGTGCCACCCTTACGAATTTATCTGCCAATTGAAGAGCTATCCTTGTGGTCTTCACCTCTTAAATCTGCAGCTTTTTCATCACAGAGAGAGGCATCAAGTTGATACTTGCTCCTAGATCACACAATGCCCCGCTTCAAAGGCGTTGTGTCCGATAGTACAATGGATTTGGAAACTCCCTAGGTCAGGAATCTTGCTTGGCAAATTTCTCTGAATAATGGCACTATACTCTCTGGTTAATACCACTGTTTGATCGCCCCTCATAGATACACTCTTAGACAACAGCTCCTCCATGAAATTAATATACATAGACATTCGTTCAAGAACTTCAACAAAAGGAGTGTTAATGTGCAGTGTTTTAAATACCTCCAAGAGCTTCAGTTGTTGTTCATTCTTATGTTCTCCTTGAGGCTCCTGAGGGAACGTGACCCTTGGTTGCTTCTTCTTGGTGTGCACATACAAGGTATTTGGCTTCCTTCGTATCTTCTTCAACTGGTTCCCCATCACTGGGAAGCGGATCATCCACTTCTTCTCCACTTATCACATAGACGGCCTTACATTCCTCTCGTGGGTGAGGAATTGTATCACTGGGGAGTGTATTGGATGGCCTTTCAGCAATTTGCTTGCTGAACTGGCCTACCTGAACTTTCAAGTTTCAAATTGAAGCTCTAGTCTCCTATATGAAATTGTTAGCGGACTTGGATAGTTCTGCTATTCCCTCCAATACTGAGGTATCCTGAGAAGCTGAGGTTGGATTTTGTGATTGAAAGGATTTGTGCTACTAGTTGAAAGGATTTTTTCGGTTGAACTGGTTGTTGTTGTTTAACCCGGATTGCCTTTGACTTTGATTTTGGTTTTCCCAGCCAAATTTTTAGTGATTTCTCCATCCCAGGTTGTATTTCTTAAAAAAGGGGTCATTATTAGCCAGTCTTGAGGAATTACCCACATAATTAACTTGCTCAGGATGGGCTTGCTCATAACCAAAGCTTCCAAATTGACACACTCCACCACTTATATCAAAAGAAGGATCTTGGATAGCAACAGAGGAGACTTGCATACCTCCCAAGTGTTGAGTGATGGCAGCTATTTATTGAGACATCGCTTTGTTCTAAGCCAAAATAGCATCCTAGGCATCCAACTCCATGACACCTTTCTTTACGGTTCTCTCTGACGAATATAGTTATTGATTATTGGCCACCATCTCTATCAAGTTCAAGGCCTCATCGGCAGTCTTCATATGCAGAAAACCTCCTGCAGAGTTGCCTAAAGAGAGTCTAGAAGCCGGAGTGATACCATCATAGAAAATCTGTAATTGTACCAGTCCACAAACATGTCCGGCAGAAACTTCTTATCATAGTCTTGTATTTCTCCCAAGATTCAGAGAAAGACTCTTCTTCAAAATGTTTGAATGTCTGAATGTCAGTTCTCAGCTTAGTCAACCTCTGGGACAGAAAGAATTTGGTTAAAAACTTACTAACCAAATTTGTACAGGTTGCTATACTCTCTTTAGGTTGTGTCTCAAGCCACTAACTGGCTCAGTCCCTAATAGCAAAAAAGAATAACATCAACTTATAAACCTCTGCAGTAACCCCATTAGTCTTGACTACATCACATATCGTCAGAAAATTGGATATGAAAAGATTAGGATCCTCCTGCGGGCTTCTACTGAACTGACAATTTTGCTGAACCAAAGATATAAGTTGAAGCTTCAACTCAAAGTTGTTCGCGTGCACAGTCAGGGGTACAATACTTCCCACACAACTTTTAGGATTGTGGTTAGTATAAGACCCCAGAGTTCTTCTAACCGGCGGGGTGGTGTTGGGGTTATTGACCACAAGATTCTTAGTATTCTTAGCCATAATAAACTCAGCTTCCTTTTTGGACTTGTCCCCAAAGACTTCTTGGATTTATTGAGCTCTAGCTTGCTTCCTCTGCTTCCGAAGAGTCCTTTCAATCTCAAGGTCATACAAAAGAGGCTCTTTATCCTTGTTCCTCTACATAAACAAATAGGACAAGGAAAAGGAGAATTCTCAATGTCACAGTGAAGAAAATTTCAGTGGGATACACGAAAGTGGAAGAAAAAGAACTAAAATCAATTAAGCAAAAGGGGCAAAAAATTAAAAGAAAATAGGTATAAAAGAAACGAAAATTAAAAGGTAATAAAAATAAACTCAAACTAAAATAATATAAAATAAAATAACAACTAAACAAAAATTCAAACAAAGAAAAAGGACTAATCTAGGTAACTAATAAACTGGTATTTGTTAGTCACAGTTAATCCCTAGCAACGGCACCAAAACTTGGTACAGAACTTCACACCAGAACTTACCAACAAGTGCACCAGGTCATACCAAGTAATAAACACAAGTGAGTGAGTATCAATCCCAGGAGAATTAATGGACTAAGCAAGCAATGGTTGACTAGCTATTCTAGTTAAATAAATTGAAATGGTAGTTTTGAAAATCAAATAGCATAGTAGACAATAACGTAAGAAAGCAAATAACGAATGATTGAGAAAATGGTATGAGAATAAAATTAAGGGTTTGGAGATGTTTAAATGTCCGGATTAATATTCAATGTCAACTACCTTGATCATACAGTAATTATGTTTATAGCAAACCCCAGGTGATTAAATTTCTATTCCTAGGAAATCTAATCTCCTCTAATATAATTGATGAGCGGATAATTTGTACGCTTTTTGGCATTGTTTTTAGTATGTTTTAGTATGTTCTAGTTAATTTTTAGTATATTTTTATTAGTTTTTAGTTAAAATTCACTTTTCTGGACTTTACTATGAGTTTGTGTGTTTTTCTGTGATTTCAGGTATTTTCTGGCTGAAATTGAGGGACCTGAGCAAAAATCTGATTCAGAGACTAAAAAGGACTGCAGATGCTGTTGGATTCTGACCTCCCTGCACTCGAAGTAGATTTTCTGGAGCTACAGAAGCCCAATTAGCGCGCTCTCAATGGTGTTGGAAAGTAGACATCCTGGGCTTTCTAGCAATGTATAATTGTCTATACTTTGCCCGAGATTTGATGGCCCAAACCGGCGTTCCAAATCAGCTCAAGAATGCCCGGCGTTAAACGCCGGAACTAGCACAAGAATGGGAGTTAAACGCCCAAACTGGCACAAAAGCTGGCGTTTAACTCCAAAAAAAGTCTCTACAC
>NC_029774.3:45697478-45697745 GCF_000817695.3 Arachis duranensis
AGAAGGTCTAAACCTTGTCTGTGGTATTCTGAGTAGGATTCAATGATTGAATGACTGTGACGAGCTTCAAACTCGCGATTGTGGGGCGTTAGTGACAGACGCAAAAGAATAACCGTGCCGTGACAGGGTGCGTTGAACATTTTCACTGAGAGGATGGGAGGTAGCCACTGAAAACGGTGAAACCCTACAAACAGCTTGCCATGGAAAGGAGTAAGAAGGATTGGATGAAGACAGTAGGAAAGCAGAGAGACGGAAGGGACAAAGCAT
>NC_029774.3:45698282-45698639 GCF_000817695.3 Arachis duranensis
CCAAAAATATTTTATGTTTCTTTTTGAGTCTAGTGTTTCATTTTAAGTTTGGTGTCAATTGCATGTTTCTGTTTTTCTTGCATTCATGCATGTGTCTTCATTAATCTTCAAGTTGTTCTTGATAATTTCATTGCTCTGATTTTTAAATTCTCTTGACTTGAGTGTTTATGTGTCTCATATGCATTCCCATTTTGTTAGTGTCAGTAGTATACAAACTGCTAAGTTTGGTGTCTTGCATGCATTATTATTTGATTTTAGTTGCATTTTGATTATTCCTTATTATTAAAAAAATCCAAAAATATTTTTAATTTGTGTCTTTTCAAGTCAATAATACAGAGAATTGAAGATTCATAACAT
>NC_029774.3:45698761-45699925 GCF_000817695.3 Arachis duranensis
TCGCCAGCCAGGGTGCCTGGCTGGGCGTTTAACGCCCAAAAGGGTAGTGGTTTGGGCGTTAAACGCCAGAATGTGCACCATTCTGGGCGTTTAACGCCAAGATGGCACAAGAAGGAAGATTTTGTTTTTAATGCAATTTTTTTTTCAAGTTTTCAAAATCTTTTCAAAATTAAATCTTTTTCAAATCAAATCTCTTCAATCAAATCTTTTTCAAAATCAATTTCTTTCCATTTTCAAAAATACTTGCTATCAATTAATGATTTGATTCAACATTTTAAGTATGTTGCCTTTTCTGTTGAGAAAGGTTTAATGTTTGAATCATATCTTTTCTTGTTAGCCAAGTTATTAATTTTTAAAATCAAATCTTTTTAAAATGTTTTTCAAATCATATATTCTCAATCACATTTTTTTAAAACCAATCATATCTTCTTAACCACATCTTTTTCAAAATAGTTTTCAATCAAATCTTTTTAATTTCTAATTTCAAGATCTTTTTCAAAAATCACTTTACTTCTTTCTCAATCTTGGTTTTCGAAAATCAATTAAAGTTTTTCAAAATGTTTTTAAAATCTTTTTAAACTATTTTCGAAAATTTCTTCCTCTCTTCTCACATCCTTCTATTTATGGACTAACACTATTCCTTAATGTACAATTCGAAATCCATCTTTCTTGATAAGTTCAAATTTTCTAACTCTTCCTTCCATTTTTCTTTTCCTTTGACACCTCAAGGAATCTCTATACTGTGACATAGAGGATTTCATATTTTCTTGTTCTCTTCTCTTTCATATGAGTAGGAGCAAAGACAAAAGCATTCTTGTTGAGGCTGATCCTGAACTTGAAAGGACCTTGAAGCAAAAGCTAAGAGAAGCTAAGGCACAATTCTCTGTAGAGGACCTAACAGAAATCTTCAAAGAAGAAGAACCCATGGCAGCCAAAAACAACAACAATGCCAACAATGTAAGGAAGGTGCTGGGTGACTTTACTGCACCTACTCCCGACTTCTATGGGAGAAGCATCTCTATCCCTGCCATTGGAGCAAACAACTTTGAGCTTAAGCCTCAATTAGTTTCTCTAATGCAACACAATTGCAAGTTTCATGGACTTCCATTGGAAGATCCTCATCAGTTTTTAGCTGAATTCTTGCAAATCTGTGACACTGTCAAG
>NC_029774.3:45701586-45701982 GCF_000817695.3 Arachis duranensis
TGTAGGTTGATGATCATGAGAAGTCACAAAATCAATTGAAAAAGCAAAAACAGAAAGAAAAACAGAAAGAAAAACAGCACACCCTAGAGGAGAACTTGCTGGCGTTTAAATGCCAGTAAGGCTAGCAGATGGGCATTTAACGCCCAGTCTGGCACCATTCTGGGTGTTTAACGCCAGAAAAGGGCACCAGACTGGCGTTAAACGCCAGAAAAGGGCGAGAACTTGGCGTTAAACGCCAGAAATGGGCACCAGCCCGGCGTTTAACGCCAGAATTGGCATGAAGAGCAATTTTGCTCGCCACTTAGAGTAGGGATGACTTTTCCTTGACACCTTAGGATCTGTGGACCCCACAGGATCCCCACCTACCCCACCACCCTCTCTCTTCTTCTTCACCTA
>NC_029774.3:45702000-45702903 GCF_000817695.3 Arachis duranensis
CTCTCTCTCTTCTTCACCCATTCACCAATCACCTCAACACCTCTTCCCCAAAACCCCTCACCTATCAAATCCCATTATTCTCTTCACCACTCACATCCATCCTTCATAAAACCCCACCTAGCTCACCATTCAAATTCAAACCACTTTCCCTCCCAAACCCACCCATACATGACCGAACCCTACCACTCTCCCCACTCCTATATAAACCCATCTTCACTCCTTCATTTTCACACAACCTAAACACCCCTTCTCCCCCTTTGGCCGAACAACATAGCCATTTCCATCTCCTTCATTTCTTCTTCTTCTACTCTTTTCTTTCTTCTTTTGCTCAAGGACGAGCAAACCTTTTAAGTTTGGTGTGGTAAAAGCATTGCTTTTTGTTTTTCCATAACTTGGCATTCAATTTGCCTATGATGCAAGGAGATGAACATCCTTATACTAGAAGGGTCAACTTTGATCAAAGGTTGGACCAAGTCCTCACAGTCATTTGTGAAGAGGGCGCCCAATGGAAGAGTGATTCAAGAGGGAAGCCGGTTCAACTGAGAAGGCATGACCTCAAGCCTGTGGCTAGGGGATGGTTGGAGTTTATCCAACGCTCAATCATTCCCACTAGCAACCGGTCCAAAGTTACAATAGATCGGGCTATCATGATTCATAGCATCATGATTGGAGAAGAAATAGAAGTTCATGAGGTTATATCCCAAGAACTTTATAAGGTGGCGGACAAGTCCTCTACCTTGGCAAGGTTAGCCTTTCCTCATCTCATTTGTCACCTCTGTTATTCAGTTGGAGTTGACATAGAGGGAGACATCCCCATTAATGAGGACAAACCCATCACTAAGAAGAGGATGGAGCAAACAAGAGACCCCTCTCATCATCAAATCCCTGAGATGCCTCAAGGGA
>NC_029774.3:45703222-45704053 GCF_000817695.3 Arachis duranensis
TTTATGCTTATGTTTATCTATGTTTGTGTCTTGTGATCATTAGTGTCTTAGTGTCTGTGCCTTAAAGTTATGAATATCCTATGAATCCATCACCTTTCTTGAATGAAAAATGTTCTTTAATTGAAAAAGAGAAGAATTGCATGAATTTTGAATTTTATAACAGATTAATTATTTTGATGTAGTGGCAATACTTTTGTTCTCTGAATGTATGCTTAAACAGTGCATATGTCTTTTGAATTTGTGATTCATGAATGTTGGCTCTTGAAAGAATGATGAAAAAGGAGACATGTTACTGAGGATCTGAAAAATCATAAAAATGATTCTTGAAGCAAGAAAAAGCAGTGAATTCAAAAAAAAAAGAGAAGGAGAAAGACGAAGAAAAACGAAAAAAAGAGAAGAAAGAAATAAAGTTGTGATCCAAGGCAAAAAGAGTGTGCTTAAGAACCCTGGACACCTCTAATTAGGGACTCTAGCAAAGCTGAGTCATAATCTGAAAAGGTTCACCCAATTATGTGTCTGTGACATGTATGTATCCGGTGGTAATACTGGAAGACAAAGTGCTTTGGGCCACGGCCAAGACTCAATAAGTAGCTGTGTTCAAGAATCATCATACTTTACTAGGAGAATCAATAACACTATCTGGATTCTAAGTTCCTAAAGAAGCCAATCATTCTGAATTTCAAAGGATAGAGTGAGATGCCAAAACTATTCAGAGGCAAAAAGCTAAAAGCCCCGCTCATCTAATTAATTCTGATCTTCATAGATGTTTTTGGAATTCATTGTATATTCTCTTCTTTTTATCTTATTTGATTTTCAGTTGCTTGAGGACAA
>NC_029774.3:45704658-45707092 GCF_000817695.3 Arachis duranensis
AAGTCTCTACACGAAAATGCTTCAATGCTCAGCCCAAGCACACACCATGTGGTCCCGGAAGTGGATTTTTATGTCATTTACTCATCTCTGTAAACCTTAGGCTACTAGTTTTCTATAAGTAGGACCTTTTACTATTGTATTTTCATCTTTCAATCTTAGATCTTTTGATCACTTTAGATCTCTAGATCATCTTTGGACACCTAGTTCTTAGATCATTGGGAGGCTGGCCTCACGGCCATGCCTAGACCTTATTCTTATGTATTTTCAACGGTGGAGTTTCTACACACCATAGATTAAGGTGTGGAGCTCTGCTGTACGTCGAGTATTAATGCAATTACTACTATTTTCTATTCAATTCAGCTTATTCTTTTTCTAAGATATTCGCTGCACTTCAACATGACGAATGTGATGATTCGTGACACTCATCATCATTCTCACCTATGAACGCATGTCTACAATCACTTCCGTTCTACCTTAGATCGAGCGCGTATCTCTTAGCCTCCATTCCGAAAGATCGGAGTCTTTGTGGTATAAGCTTGAATTATTAGCGGCCATTCCTAAGATCCAGAAAGTCTAAACCTTGTCTGTGGTATTCCGAGTAGGATCTGAGATAGGATGATTGTGACGAGCTTCAAACTCGTGAGTGTTGGGACCGACCGTCAATCCCTTGATCACTCAGTTATATCAGAAGGTTAAGTCCAAATTCCGATTTATAAGCCATACAAACCTAAGAATCCCGAAGCAGAATGCAGTTATATGTCATGTACCACATTAAGTCCAGATAATTAGAAGTTATGAGAAATTGGTTTCAAGCTGTAATTCTAGTGATATAACTTTTTCAAGACTCAAATAGAATTCAAGTAGAATTAGAGTTATTTCCCAATAATCACTAATTCCTAAAATGAAGAACAAAACCAATCCTTAAACCATAATCAAAACATTAATCAAAAGTAAAAGAACAAATATTTATTAATCCATTCAAAGTAAACATAGCTCCTAACCTTAACAATGGAGGTTTAGTTGCTCATGGTGCAGAAAATCCTAAAAAATAGAAAAGTGTAAAAATGCGGAATGAAAATTAGGAAAAGAGAGATCCCCGCGAAGGCGGATCTCGATCCTATATATAGTCCTAATTGAAAAGAGATTTAAAATTTAAATAAAACCCTAAGAGATCTTTTCTAATAGTCTTGTGATTTTTTACAAAATCAAATCTCCAAAAGCCTTGTTGTTTTGTTGCAATGTGTGGTCCCCAATCTCTTTAGTACGCACTTAGCACCAAATGTCAGGTTCTGGGCATTTCGCGCCACCTAGGCAGTGGACCTTATACGCAAAAGAGTGGTCTTGGCGCTAAACACCGGTGAATGGGCATTTAGTGCGAGGCATCCAAAATTTGAGCATGAAGTACGAGGCTTTCGGTGCTAAATGGCGAGTCGTGGCGTTTAGCACCACCTATGCAAAGGGGAATTGCTAGGCTCTTATGGTCATGCGTACACATGGCACATGCGTATGCACGATCTCCCTTTTTGCTCCAATGATGCATACGCATGGATAATGCGTATGCATGGTCCTCTTTTACTTCTTAATGCCTCTTTCACAAATCCTTCACCAGAATACTACCTGAAATCAATCGAATGCCACAAAACTCAAAGTAGTATCTGATGAGCGGATAATTTATACGCTTTTTGGCATTGTTTTTAGTATGCTTTTAGTATGTTTTAGTTAGTTTTTATTATATTTTTATTAGTTTTTATTTAAAATTCACTTTTCTGGACTTTACTATGAGTTTGTGTGTTTTTTTGTGATTTCAAGTATTTTCTGGCTGAAATTGAGGGACCTGAGCAAAAATCTGATTCAGAGGCTGAAAAGGGCTGCAGATGCTGTTGGATTCTGACCTCCCTACACTCGAAGTAGATTTTCTGGAGCTACAGAAGCCCAATTGGCACGCTCTTAATTGCGTTAGAAATTAGACATCCAGGGCTTTCCAGAAATATATAATAGTCTATACTTTGCCCGAGATTTTATGGCCCAAACAGGCGTTGCAAGTCAGCTTCAGAATTCCCGGCGTTAAACGCCGGAACTGGCACAAAAGTGGGAGTTAAACGCCCAAACTGCCACAAAAGCTGGCGTTTAACTCCAAGAAAAGTCTCTACACATGGAAGCTTCAATGCTCAGCCCAAGCACACACCAAGTGGGCCCGAAAGTGGATTTTTACGTCATTTACCCATTTTTGTAAACCCTAGGCTACTAGTTCTCTATAAATAGGACCTTTTGCTATTGTATTTGGAGGATCTTTCAATCTTCGGATCATCTTTTGGCCATGCCTAGACCTTGTTCTTATGTATTTTCAACGGTAGAGTTTCTACACACCATAGATTAAGGTGTGGAGCTTTGCTGTACCTCGAGTATCAATGCAATTACTATTGTTCTTCTATTC
>NC_029774.3:45707211-45710563 GCF_000817695.3 Arachis duranensis
CGTGTAGCTCTTGGATTCCTGGTCCACGACGCATGGTTGCCTTGCCTGACAACCGAGCCTTCCATTCCGTGAGATCGGAATCTTCGTGGTATAAGCTAGAATTATGGCGGCCATTCTTGAGAATTCGGAAGGTCTAAACCTTGTCTGTGGTATTCTAAGTAGGATTCAGGGATTGAATAACTGTGACGAGCTTCAAACTCGCGATTGTGGGGTGTTAGTGACAGACGCAAAAGAATCACTGGATTCTATTCCGACATGATCGAGAACCGACAGATGAATAGTCGTGCTGTGACAGAGCGCGTTGAACATTTTCACTGAGAGGACGGGACTGTAGCCATTGACAACGGTGATGCCCAACATACAGCTTCCCATGGAAAGGAGTAAGAAGGATTGGATGAAGACAGTAGGAAAGCAGAGAGACGGAAGGGACAAAGCATCTCCATACGCTTATCTGAAATTCTCACCAATGAATTACATAAGTATCTCTATCTTAATTTTATGTTTTATTCATCTTTTAATTATCAATCCTCCATAACCATTTGAATCCCCCTGACTGAGATTTACAAGATGACCATAGCTTGCTTCATACCAACAATCTCCGTGGGATCGACCCTTACTCGCGTAAGGTTTATTACTTGGACGACCCAGTACACTTGCTGGTTAGTTGTGCGAAGTTGTGATAAAGAGTTGAGATTGCAATTGAGCGTACCATGTTGATGGCGCCATTGATGATCACAATTTCGTGCACCAGTATCTAATGGGGCTAATCCACTAAAATCCTATAACAAATCAAGAGAAAAACTATATAAATCACATAGAAAATATACAAATGATTCTCACACATTAGTATAATTGTATTTTCTGGTTAATTTGTATAATTGTATCCTTATGGTGCATTGTTCTCTACATTGTTTATGCTGTTGTTATTTTTGTATGAGAAAGTTAATGATAAAAATAACTTCCATGCCTATCATTCTACCTGCATCTGATGTTGTTGGAGAGAATGTGATATTTTTTCATCTTTATATTAGGAATTTAAGATGGCTAAAATAGGTTGTTACACGAAAAATATCAAAATTAGAAATTGCATATCAACAACCTCAAATGCAAGTGCCTACGGCTTCATCTTCCCACCACGATAACTCTCTAATTCCCCCGCTCAGTGGTGATAGGGTCCCCACAACTTTACGCCCGTTCCATCGACCCCGTAGTAAACTAAGGCCTCCTCCATAGACCAGCACAAATAGTTCCCAGAACTCGGAGCCAGGCGATGGACTTGGACGCTAATACAAATGAGATAGATTTTTTTGATCAACATGTTGATGAACTCTTTGTTGCATCTGGAGCTTAAAGGCGTAAAAGACGTAATACTACAGAATTTTGGAATGTTAAGATCATCAGTAACATATGTTGAATTTTTCTTGTTCAACATTATTTAGACTCTATTTTTTTATTTTTCTCGCATCTTGTCTACAATGGTTACATATATAAGGTTATTTTATTCTTTATAGATTCCGATGGCACAATCATGCAGGCTCGTTTAAGTGTGAGGGAGGCTTTGGAGCGGCCTAATAATAGAAGGATCATACTCAAGTTCAACAGCGAACTGCAACCAATTGGAGATGAAGCTAGTCTATTCAGTGGAGTTCTTGGTTTACTAGGTGCTGACTATGAAAAATTTTTTATCTATGAGAAAAGTTAGAAAAAGAATACTACTAAAGACAAGGTTTATAATGAATGTATAAAAGTAAAAGTTTATAGCGTTGTTGAATTAAATCTGTTTCGTTTAACAATTATTAACAAATTGAATTTATCTTTGCAGCAAATTTTTCACTTTAATGAAGATAGTGGAAGAACTATCAAGAAAACTATTTTGAAAAGTATAAGGAAGTTTTGGAAGGATACAAGATAGAGAGCATTAGAGATGGTTCCTTAGATATCGTGCTACACTTGAGACACATGTAATCTAGTATATCATTTGTAACACAATAATACTATTTATCTTGCATTAAGTCTAACAAACTTAGTTTGTAATCACTCTTATCTCTGATGGCATAATAGGAGAAGTGCAGGAAAAATGCTGCGAATCAATCCAAACAAGTATACACCCACACTGGCAGTTCAAAAAGCTTGGCAAGGCGGAAGGAAGAAGAGGTAATTTACATTTGAATTCACTCTTTGAACTATCTATTTGTCTACATTTTTCTTAATTGTGTGGAATATGATAATGGCATAATTTATATTGTTACAATCGGAACTACAAGGGAGAAAAGTCAGTAAAGAAGAGTTATCGACCACAATACAGAAAAGGAAAGATGGATCCTATATCCATGAAGAAGCTAAGACAATTGGTGTAAGTACTACGTTGTCTTTCATTGTTGTATCCGGTTGGTTTCAATTATAAATTTGGGTTAAAAGTCTAATATCGTATGCTCTAGCTCGCGATGGCTTATGTATGTTGATTTATGTCTGTAGGAAAGAATTGTAGAGATTAAGCAATAGGATGAGTCTTCTAGAGTGTTGTCTCAAAATGATTCGCTTGCTCAAGCTCTTGGAAAAGAGAAACCGAGTACATGGCGTGGGTTTCGGACCGACTCCTAGTCAAATCGTTGGTCCAAATTCGTATCCGCCGGGCAATAGAGTTCAAATAGAGGAGATCCAAAGGAAGCTGCTTGAACTACAGGCAGAGTTAGAAGCCGAGAAGTTGAAAAGGAAGGCGATGGAGGATAAAATAGCAGCAGTGAAGAAAGAGGCAGGCAATGAAGAGTGCTCTGAGATATCTATTTCAATGACAAGGTGAGGAACTGCCAACAAACATCGCTGTAGGGATGAATTCCATGGAAAGATAGAGCGAAAAATAGAATATTAGGATTGGAATTATTTTGGTTTGAAGCAAACATATTTTTTAATTTGACTATACAACTCTTAACAAGAGATTTACTTTATTGATATTTTTATAAATATATTAATTTGTTTCATAGTTTTTTTTTTCCATCAATTTAGATTTTTAAATAAAAAATAATAATATTTTTAATATTAAAAAATCTAAAAATTATTAAAAAAATATATCTATAATATTTTAAGAAAAACAGGTACAGTTTTTAAAACAAAATCCAATTTTTTGCAGCACTTTGTACTGAAATTAACCGCGGTTTTAAAAACCGCGAAAAACAAGTTTAAAAACGTTCAAAATTTGAAAAACCGTTATAAAATTGCAGCGCTTTGTGTCCACCGGTAAATATGGGTCAATCCTGACAAAAAGCATATTGCGGCGGTTTTGAACCACCACCAAATTATTTGCGATAAAATATTAAATTAGCGGCAATTATACCAGTGGTTGCTGAAAACTACC
>NC_029774.3:45710606-45717120 GCF_000817695.3 Arachis duranensis
TTTTGCAGTAATTTAAAACCACCGCTAATAACGTAAAAAGCACTGTTAATTCTCGTATTCCTTGTAGTGAATACTATTTATAAAGACATAATACACACTGTTGACATACACGGTTATTCATATTATACTATACACGTATATAGTCACTATTAATCTCTACGGTTACTATTCACGAATACATTTTTTTGTCAAATTTATTTTTCTGTCGTTGAGGTTAATTCTCCATGAAAAACAAAGTTAGCATTTTCACTGTACACAATTTAGATCGTATTTTCCAGCACTATCATACTGGCTAACATGGCCATCCGATTTTTTTTTTTCGAGAATAAAGCATAAAATAAAGAGAGAGGACAAAGATGATCATTTTGAACATACCATTTCAACCAATAAGCCCATATCCCTTCAATTTAATGGCATTTCCCTCCCCATCTCCATCATACACCTTTAGTTTCTCTAATCAATCAAATTAACAAATTTAACAACCATGCAAATTAATCAATTTAATTGAGATGTCAAATAAGTAAACAGTGATAAGCAAGTAAATAGAGAGATCAAAAGGTCTTTTGCAGTAGGAATAAACGAGAGAGCAAAAAAAAAATTTTTTTGGTACTAATTTTTTATATATATAAAATCAACAATTGGTTTACAATTAGGGTTTAATAGGTTAGAAAAAGAGTACCATTGAAATATTTCTTGAAGTATTTTTAAATATGTAAAATTTAAAAACAATGGTGTTATATTGTAATTTTTTTTTCCTTTCAACTCCAGTTAATGATGTTGTTCATGAAAGTTCTATGCATGAAATACCTTGACTCCTCTTTTCCTGAATTGTCTTCTTATATGGTCGACATGTGATGCTCAAACAAACAGCAAAACAACATGAAAACGACACTGAAATATAAACTCCAAATTTGACGTTCAAATTGGACATCTAGCAACTTGATTCTTTTTTTTTTTCTAACTTTTTAGTTAAAATTGTCAACCTCTTTTTTTAAAAAACAAAAATAATGAAATAAAGAGGGAAACGATAACAAATACGGATGCAGTCTAACGAAGATTATAATGTTAACTTTTTTGTGCCGTTAAAATTTATGTTTTAGGCGTCTGTTTTGAGACAGAATTTTGTTTTTAATATCTAGACATAGCAATGTTTTGAAAACCAGATCGAACCGGCCGATTCGACTGGATTAATCCGAAACCGGTCAATAAGTCGGTCCAGTTAACATCTAAAATCGGCCTGCAAAAAATCGGCAAAAAATCCACAAAATTTTTTGAAGATCCGATTCTCCTATTCAGCATAAAACGGCGTCGTTTTGGTTAAAAAAAAGGAAAAATGCGTAGAAGACCAAGACCCCAATCCCCTCTCCCTTTTATCTTACTCTCAATATTCACCAAAATGGCGAAATCCCTAACCATATCAGAGCAAACAGCTGCCAATACTCTGTGCTCGCAGTGAAGCCCGCCTTTGTCAATGCCGTCATCGGCCGCCTTTTTCTCGTCATCGAAACGCCTCTGTCTCCGAGCCATCTCTCTCTCTCTCTCTCTCTAGCACCACTCTCAACGCGTGGTGCGAACGTACCCGTGCCGCCGTGGACTCTTTGCCGTCGCCGTGAGTTCTTCAATCTTTGCCGTCCCTCAACATCTTCTTTGTGATCTTCTTTACTTTCACTGATTTTCTTCCTTTTTCACTTTAGTTTTTTATTTGTTTCCTCTGTTGTGGGTGGAACAAGTTTTGATTTTTCATTTTTCTTGTTAATTTTATTTATTCTAATTTCCTTCCTTTCTCACTACATTGTTTATATTGAAGATGGCCGATCCGTCACTCACTAAAAAATCCAAGATCTCATCGCCGTCACTTCCTTTCTCCCTCGCTGCCGGTACATCAATTTATTTTTGCTTGTTTTCAATTATTTTTAATAATACTAATTCTATGATTCTGAGTTCCTGGCTTTGCTATTTTGAGTTACTGAGTTAGTATAATACTGATTTGTGATTTTGTGATTCTGGGTTAGTGGGATTAATATTCTGAATTGCTGCTGCTTGTTTAAGTTAATTTTGTTGATGGTTAATGTAACACCCTAATTATTCTAAGCCTTACCTCGCATCGTAAAGCAAAGGATAATCAAAGGTTACGATAGTTCTAAAGCTTATACATATTATATAGAAAGAAGTAATATATTCTAGAAGCCCGATGAAGGATACAGCTCAAAAATAGGATTTGAAAAGCTCAAAACGTACACACGAAGCTACAAACTTAATACACAAGAAATAGATATAACATAACAAAATATAAGAGTATAATAGTATAAAGATCTAGCCACGGCTCACAGAGTTTAAGCCGGCTAGCTATACACAGACAATACAAAATTCTGAAAGTTAAAACAGCTTATACAAGTTTTTTTCTGAAAGTAAGCCACTAGGCCAAATAAATACAAAAGTGAGAGATCTTAAACAAAATAATCAAAAGGACTTCAAAATAGGATAAAGGTCCTCTGCGCTCTGTCACCACCAAAGTAACTCACCGAGGTGGGTTACAACCTGCATCTGAAAAAACAACAACATAATATGGTATAAGAACCGGAGGTTTTCAATATGGTAACAGTGCCTAGTGATATAAGATATAAGACTCTGATACACCAGAGGCAATCCTAGAACTTCATATCCATCACAAGATTCATCTTAAGTCATAACTAAAACATTAAAGCATAACTTAAAACCATAACTTAATAAACGGGTAATCTAACATAAAGGATTTTCTAAACTAACAATTCTCCGCAGTCCCACAGCCTTCACCAACCTATCCTCCATGCGATCCCATCACCACCGCCTTCCAAACCTCCTCAATCCCAGTAGAATACACAATTAATACAATGCAAGTAAAACACAAGTATAGGCATGTATGTCAAGTAATTCAAATAGGCAATTAGGCATGTTATACAATTAGGCAAGCAATTTCAAGTCGGCAAAGCAAACAAACAGATAGAATTTACACATAATGAATGCCTGTCCTACTGATTGTGATATCACATTGTCGATTTAACTGCCAACCCGAGACATCTCCATGGAGATGTCGCCCTTCGGAATCATAATGGGAACCCTCGAGATATTGTACTCAGAACACCGTCCTGGATTTTGTGCCTGCACACTCTAGTGATATGAGTGGGATACTTTTGCCACAGGCCTCACATCTCAATGTAAGTGGGATTAACCACCGTCCTTACTCCGCCGCCGCGACCTCAACAGGCGGGATCAACCACCATCCCTGCCAGGTGCATAGCGTCTCATAATTTTCAGTATAAAACAGTGATTCAGTGGTTTTCATAAAAATTATTTTTATTCAGTACTCAGTAATTCAGCACTTTCACAATTCATTCAGAACTCATTAGTTCACCACTTTCACATTTCATTCAAAACTCATTAGTTCATCACTTTCTCAATTCATTGTCAGTAACCACCAATATACTATTCTTTCTTCTCACTCAACCAAACCCCTCCTCAGTACACCAGAAACATAAGCCTCTGTTCTCCAAATTTTACCAAAAATACCGAAATAATTTCAGCCAAGACCTTCTCTATGTTTTAGCATCCAAAAACCAACCAAAAAGTCTTAGATAGGTGTCACAGAAGTTTACAAGCTTGCCGGGAAGGTGAAACAGTTAAAAACAAGATTTTTATTGAAAAACATGGCAGTGTGCGTATGCAGAAGGGTGTGCGTGCGCACGCCCAGGAAGATTTTCAAGATATGTGCGTACGCATAAAGGTGTGCGTACACACAGGAGTAAAATTTTCCAATTCTGTTCGCTCGCACAAGGCGTGCGAACACCCTCAACAGAATGCACATTCCAACGTGTACATGCGCACAAGGTTGTCCATGCGCAAAATTTGCAAAGTTTCGTTGGTTGTGTGTGCGCACATAGCGTGCTAGCACTCCCAACAGTAGCCATATCCTCGTGTGTGTGTGTGTGTGTGTGTGTGCGCGCGCACAAGGCTGTGCGTGCGCACACAAACCAGAAATCACAAATTCTGCAGCGTTCACAGAATTCAGATTTTGACACCAAACTTTGAATGATCATAACTTCCTCTACAAAAATCAATTTCCTACAAACTTTATATAAATTTAAAGCTCTCAAAGCCATCTTTAATTTAAAACAATTTTCATGCATTCTTAAGCTTTGAGGCTCAAGTTATGATCCGTCAAAGTTTTCCCTAAAACTCATTTTTACAAAAGTTTACAAATACTCCATTCCTAAGGATTCATAACCAAAACTAAATCAAGCCTCTTCCATCTCATCATACAACATTACCAAGCATTATACTTTACCTTTCTATCATATTTCAACCATTCTAATCCTACATCCATCAATTCCACCTCTATCACCCCACAATTTCATATTTTGCATATCAACATTCAATATTACACACTTACACCAATTCTCACCACTCACAAGCTTCATCTATCATGCATCATCAAAATTCTCATTTCAACATATCAAACCATCACAAGCATTAACATCATCACACATTATCAAGTTAACACCATCATCATGCATCATCAAGTCCAACAATCAATTCAATCCAAACCTATCCTATAGGTCACTAGCCTAGGTGTCCAAAAATATTATATATTACATAGAGGAAAATGAAACCATACCTTAGCCGATTCCTAATATACACAAAAACCTAAATTGAGTGCAAATTAAGCTTCCAACCACAACCTAGCTATCAATTCAACTCCAAGCTCCAAGCAAAAGCCAATAATCACAACTTCAAGCTATAAATACACATAATTCATGACCAAATCAAGCTAGGGTTCATCGTACTCAAACTTCACAAGGGTTCAAGACATTCTTACCTTGCCCAACAGTTTTAGAACTAAAGCCCAATTGTAATCAAGTGCTAGAGTGTACCTAAACACCCAAAATCACAAAATTTTACTTAATACAAAACCCTAAAATTTTGAATTTTTGAAAGGAATAACTGAGAGAGATTTCGTGACTTTCTTACCAGGTTTTTGGGTGGGTTTTGTAGAGATCTCCGCGGTGATCGCGTGGTCGCAAACGGTGCGGCAATCGGAGCTCCGTAGCTCAAGTTATGAGCTTGGGAAGTTGAAGATGAATAGTAACAATGGAACCCTCACTCTCTTCTCTTCTCAGTTGGGTTGTGTTGTGTTTGAGTGTGGTGAACGAGCCGATGGATAATTAATGAAGGTTTTATATGTTGGGCTTGGATCCAACTTGGGCCCGGTCAAACCCGTTAGCATTTTTAATCCGTTTGGCCCAACTTTGGGCCAAACCTTTAAAATTAATGCCCGGTTTCCAACTTTAATTATTTTTCTAAGGTTTTCTACTGTTTTTAATTATTCTCGCACACTACCGAACAGACTTAAACTAGTTCGGCCGGTTTATCTGTCGGTTCGTAATTTTACTCGGTTTTTTGCAGAAATAACGTTTTCCGACTCAGAAAAATCTACTGAGTCCAAAAATCATATTTAAATCCTCCAATTCACATTCTAAATTTTTGGATCCTATTTTGGGCAATATTAATTATTTAATTAAATGGTTAATTAGTCACGGTTCTTACATTCTCCCTGATGATTAGATTTTTGATGGTTTAGAATTTCACAAATGAATTCTCGTTGCAAGTATAGTTCCTAAACCAAGCAATAATCTTTTCATACAAAAAGTTGTTTGTCACTAAAACAAACCCCTAAATTTATAAACCGAAGTATTCAAACCTCGGGTCGTTCTCCCTAGGAATTGCAATAAAGTGTCTTGCTATTAGTTAGAAATGTGTTTTGGGGTTTTGGATAGGAAGCATGAAAAGTAAATGGCAATGAAAATAAACTAACAACTATAAAAGGCTCTTGGCAAGGTATGAAAATTAGAAGTCCTATCCTAGTTATCCTTCTCAATTGTGATGAGAATTGTTCATTGCTACCACTTAGTTAACCCTTACTAAATAAAGGAAAGTCAAGTGGATGAATTGACTTGAGCCACAAGTCCTAGCCAACTCCCAAGGAAAGACTAGCTTTAGTGCACTCCAAACCAATTAGCAATCTCTCCAATTACCAATCAACAAAGGAATTAGATAACTCAAGTGTCACTAATTACTCTACCTAGGCTAAGAGGAACAAAATCTATACTATATCTAGAAGAGACATTTTATCAAACACATAGAGTGCAATAGAAGTAATCATTATTAAATACAAGAATTAAAGGAATCTACAACTACAAAAACAAGAGATCAACAATAGAAAAGCAAAGAAGAACAATTATTATGAATTACCTCTTATTGAATTGAAAGAAAATGGAAGGAACAATAGCAAATCTACAACAAAATACAAGAACAACATAAAGGAAATTACAACCAAAGAATGGAAGAAGAATGAATTTAATAACAAGGAATTGAGATGTAGAAGTAGAAGAAAGCAAAGACTAAAACCTAGATCTAAGAACTAATCCTAATCCTAATCCTAATTCTAGAGAGAAGTGAGAGCTTCTCTCTCTAGAAACTA
>NC_029774.3:45717240-45719264 GCF_000817695.3 Arachis duranensis
CGGACAGAATCGGCGCACGCGCGCAAAGTGCGCGTGCGCGCCCCTGAAAGCGAAGCAACATATGGCAAAATTTATATCATTTCGAAGCCCCAGATGTTAGCTTTCCAACCCAACTAAAACCGCATCATTTGGACCTCTGTAGCTCAAGTTATCATCGTTTAAGTGCGAAGAGGTCGGCTTGACAGCTTTCCGGTTCTTTCATTTCTTCATGAGTTCTCCAACTTTTCATGCTTCTTTCTTCATTCCCTTGATCCACTCTTTGCCTCCTAAACCTTAAATCACTTAACAAACATATCAAGGCATCTAATGAAATCAAGGTGAATTAGATTTAGCTATTTTAAGGCCTAAAAAGCATGTTTTCACTCTTAAGCACAATTAAAGGAGAATATACAAAACCATGCTATTTCATTGAATAAATGTGGGTAAAAGGTTATAAAATCCCCTAAATTAAGCACAAGATAAACCCTCAAAATGGGGTTTGTCAACCTCCCCACACTTAAACCAAACATGTCCTCATGCTTAAACCAAGAGAAAGCAAAGGGATCAACATTTATTCAATAAAAACTAACTAAATGCAATCTACCTATATGCAGCTATCTACATGAATGCAATTGCTTGGTCAAAATAATTAATTCCCAAGAAGCATATATAAGCACAAGGGAAAAAGGTATTAACAACCATGCCAAACCACAATTGAATTGAGCTATTAAATATTTTTACAAACTTGCATGAAAGGAGATTATCATTGGTGGAAACATGTAATTGAGCATCAAACCCTCACCGGTAGTGTTTGCACTCTATTCGCTCAAGTGTTTAGGGTCGATTCTCTCAATTCTCTCCTAATCATGATTTCTAAGATTTGTTTTTCTTCTAACAATCAACAAATATTTTATGCATGCATACATATATCATGAGGTCTTTTCTTTGGTTGTAATGGGGCTAGGATCAAGGTAGGATGCATATTTGGTCAAGTGAGCTTGAAATTTGAATCTTTGATAAGCTTAAACTTCCCACCTAACCTATGACATCCTATACAATTAAGTTCTAACCTAACTACCCATTTTTCACTTTTTCACATACTCATGTATCCTTTTTCATTTCACAACACTCAATGCATTGATTTTATTGAGCTACACCTTGCTTTGGGGCATTTTGTCCCCTTTCTATTTCTTTCTTTTTCTTCTTTTTCTTTCTTTTTCTATTTTTTTCTTTTTTTCATTTTCCATATTATTTTTCTTTTCTTTTTCTTTTGTTTTTCTCATTTTTTTCTTTCTATATACAAGAACCTCAATGCATAAGGTTTTACATTTGATCAATACATGAGCATGTACCCAATTCCCAATATTTCCAATAATAATACAAAACTATCATTTTATTCACCCAATGTCCCAAGGTTCCCACACTTGAATGATACTCACACACACTAGCCTAAGCTAATCAAAGATCCAAATAAGGACATTTATTGTTTTCCGCTTTGAGGCTTGTAATGTGCTAAATTAAAGAACCAAGTGGGTTAAGCGTAGGCTCAAATTGGCTAACAAAGGAATATAAAAGGTTGGCTATTTGAATAAGTGAGCTAATGAAATGATGGCCTCAATCATATAAATGCATGAATACACAAAATAATGGACATAAAGAATCAACAAATCAAAGATTACAATCATAGAAAGAGAATAACGCACACAAGAAGGAAAATAAGTGGTTATAAGATGTAACCACACCATTAGGCTCAAAACTCACTTGCTTGTGTTCTTAGCTCAAAAACATGATCCACAATATATATAATTCAAGCAAGTTCTATGAAAAGTTTTTACTCAAATCAATTGAGGTGCCCTATAGATAGAAATCTTGAAAATTTTCATTATTTTGACTAAGCTTATTTTGTATATATATGCAAAAATAAGAAAATACAAGTAAAAATCCTAAAATCCTAGAATGAAATACAAAAGTGTTGAGATTAGAAATTTGTCACCCAAAATCGCCGACCGGTCGGACGACCTCCCCACACTTAAAAGTTTGCACCG
>NC_029774.3:45719320-45727668 GCF_000817695.3 Arachis duranensis
TGTTGGAATGAGGTAAATCACTAGAATTGAGTGAGTGAATTAGTGTGACATTAAGAAATATTAGGTGTGTGAATTCTAAATTGCATGGTTTAGAACACACATTAGCATAAAAGCTATGTCACAAAAGAAGCATGCACTTCACTTATTTTAGTATGCTTGAGATGCTTTAAGTAAACTTGTAAGGTAAAACGAGCATTAAAGAAGCATGAAAGCATTCAAGTCAAACACATATGGATGCATATGATCATGAAATACCATGCATTAAGGTAAATGCTCAAAATCATCCATCATCAAGAGGTTGCCTAATCACAAAATAGGGCTCAAATCACATGGTGGCCAAATCATGTAATTCAAGAAGAGTTACAAGCTCGAAGGCAATTCTCATCACTTGGTATTTTGCAAAAGATAAGCATGAAAAACTCAAAACCAAGTAGCAAAAGATAACCTCAATCATAGGATCCAACAAAGATTATCTAAAAACATTAATGCTAAATTAGCATTTAGGCAATAAGGGGCAGCAATGTATAGTAAACAAAGTCAATAATCCAACACTTATGATGAAAAGAGAGAAAATAAAATGAAAACTAAACTAAAACTAACTAACGAACTAACTAACTAACTAATTAACTAACTAAAATAAATGGTTATCCATGGTGTTTGTGAGTGTTAGATGAGGGGTAGAAGAAGGGAAGGAAGAAAGAAGAAGGAAAAGAAATGGAAAGAGGGGAGGAAAAGAAATGGATGGAAGAAAGGGCATCCACGCGTACGCGCACATGGCGCGCGCGCGGGGGTGGTGGAACAGAGAGGGTGGCGCGTACGCGTCATGCGCGCGAGCGCGCAAATAGGTTTGTGCCTCAGGCCCAATTTCCGCACAGTGCATGCCTAACTCTCGGGTCAAGGTATGGAAGGTGGAACTTCTCAATCCACGCGTACGCGTGCATGGCGCGCTCGCGTGGATGGTCCAAAACGCTTGATGCACGCGTACGCACACAGTGCGCGTACGCGTGGATGGTGCTCTGTTTTTCAAAATTTTTCTATGTTTTTGCACCAATCTAAGCATTCCAAACCTCCAAACAGCTACCAAAACACCATAAAACCTTATTTAACATATTAAACTACCAAATATACTCAACTAACTAAACAAAACATGAAATTAGACTACTTCTACCAAATATTTACAAAAGAGAAAATGAAAAGAAGTTACCATGGTGGGTTGTCTCCCACCTAGCACTTTTGTTTATTGTCCTTAAGTTGGACTTAGGGGGAGCTTCTCTCAAGGTGGCTTGTGCTTGTACTCATCTTGGAACTTCCACCAATGCTTGGACTTCCAATAAGCTCCATCATTCAAGATTAATATCTCCAAGCTTCGATGGAGTTCTCCACAAACCTTGGGCTCCCAATGTTGATCCTCATGTGTTCCCGGATCCCATATTTTGTCTTCACACCCATCTCCAAGTTGATTATCATTAATCCATGTGGGTGGTGAGCAAGGTGAATTCTCAACAAAGTGACCAAACATCCTTCTAGACCCATGTACTCTAGTTATACACCAACCTTTGCTATCAAGCTTTGGACATGTGACCATAGTGAACCTAGAATGATGCTTCCAACCACTAACCATCTCCTTTTTACTCTTAAAGCCACTAATTTTTCTAAGTTGACCATCCGTCTCAAGCAAACCATATTCAAGGGGAATAACAAAGCTTAAGTATAAGGAATTTACCCACTTGAATGAGAGAATGGATGGTGGCGGCTTGGGGAGAGGTATCTCCAATGTGCTTGCAAGCTCTACTCCCTTGTTTGCTTCTTTGTCAATCTCCACCTCTTCATAAACTTCTTCATTCTCAATCCTTTGTTCATCAACTTCATCTAACTCTTCTCCATCACTCAAGTCATAAATGGGAGGTTGAGAGAAATCTACCTCCACATCACTTTCAAATTCATTGGGAGAAGGTTCTTCAAATTCAAAGGATTCTTCACCAAGAAGATTGGATGCATGATCTTCATCACCAAGAAAACTCAATTCTTGCTTCACTCCCTCCAAGTCTTCATTTAAAATTTGTTTTGGAGGTTGTGCATGTCCCTCCTTAACATCAAATTCACTCTTCTTGGAAGGATTTTCTATGATTTTAGCTTCCCAAGGAGGTTCCGCATCTCCTAAGTCTTCAACCACTTCTTCCTTTTCTTCAATAATCATAGGCTTTTCCAATTGTTCTAATACAAAGTGGCATTCCTTATTTTCCACTGGAGTTTCCAATCTCTCCTTCATGCTATGCTCTTTAATTAATTCTCCACATGTGACCATGGGAGTGCTTTGAGTGCTCAAGCATTGGGAGGTTAAAATGCTTACTACCTTGGTCAAGGTAGCCATAAATTCTAGTGTCTCCCTTTGCATTTCTCCTTGCCCTTGAAGTATAAGGCTAAGGATTTCATCCATTGAGGATTGGAGTGGATAAGAGGGTTCATTGTCTTGGAGAAAGGGTTCATTATAAGAAGGTGGTTCTTCTTGGTAAGGTGGTGGTGTGTATTGAGGTGGTTCTTGGGAGTAGTAATCTTGGAATTGTGGTTCCATGTATGGCTCATATGGTTCAAAAGGAGGTTGGTATGGTAGGTAAGGATCATGGTCATATGGAGGTGTTTGTTGAAAATAGGCTTGTGAGTGTGGTTGAGGTTCATGTTGAGGATATGACTCATAGGCATATGGTGGTGGTTCTTGAAAATCACAAAGAGATTCACCATAGCCATTGGATTGATATGCATCAAAAAATGGCTCTTCTTCATAGTGCATTGGTGGGGGTTGTTGCCATGAAGATTGGTCATATGCACATTGCTCCTCCCACCTTTGATTGTCCCATCCTTGATACACATCCTCATTGTAGCTCTCATCACCTACAACATAATTGTAATCACACTCATAGCCAAGGTGAGAATTCATGGTAGCAAGAGAAGATAAGGAACAAAAACTAATAAGAAATAATGAAACAAAATACTAAGACTGGCAAAAACTAGCAAGCAATCCAAAAATCAAGCTATTCACAATATTCACATATATACAATAACCAATAACACAACACCATTGCAATTCCCCGGCAGCGGCGCCATTTTGATGATTAGATTTTTGATGGTTTAGAATTTCACAAATGAATTCTCGTTGCAAGTATAGTTCCTAAACCAAGCAATAATCTTTTCATACAAAAAGTTGTTTGTCACTAAAACAAACCCCTAAATTTATAAACCGAAGTATTCAAACCTCGGGTCGTTCTCCCTAGGAATTGCAATAAAGTGTCTTGCTATTGGTTAGAAATGTGTTTTGGGGTTTTGGATAGGAAGCATGAAAAGTAAATGGCAATGAAAATAAACCAACAACTATAAAAGGCTCTTGGCAAGGTATGAAAATTAGAAGTCCTATCCTAGTTATCCATTGATTTGAAGAAAAACATCACCCAACAATATGAAACAAGCCAAGAGGCACTAAAGTAATGCAAGGAATCCTCAACAATTGAGTAGGAAGATGCAACACCATTATTAAAATGCCTAGAAAAAAAACGAAAACATGCTACAAAAACTAAATGAAAATGGGAAGAGTAGAAGTATGCGAATGTGATAAGCAAAAGAAAATGGAAGGGGAGAAAAAAAAACTCATTTTTTTTTACCAACGCGTGCGCGTCATGCACGTTTACGCGTCGATGGGTATATTGGTCGAAGGACGCGTACGCGCCAGAATTAAATTGCAATAAAAATAAACAACATAAATTGCAAGAATTAAAGGAATCTATAACTACAAAAACAAGAGATCAATAATAGAAAAGCAAAGAAGAACAATTATTATGAATTACCTCTTATTGAATTGAAAGAAAATGGAAGGAACAATAGCAAATCTACAACAAAATACAAGAACAACATAAAGGAAATTACAACCAAAGAATGAAAGAAGAATGAATTTAATAACAAGGAATTGAGATGTAGAAGTAGAAGAAAGCAAGGATTAAAACATAGATCTAAGAACTAATCCTAATCCTAATCCTAATTCTAGAGAGAAGTGAGAGCTTCTCTCTCTAGAAACTAATTCTAACTACTAAACTAAACTAAATGTAACTAGATGTCTCATCCCTCTTCAATCCTTGACTTAAATAGCATCAGAAATGAGTTGGATTGGGTCCACAAGGCTCCTAAAACCGCTGGGGATGATTTCATTAAAGTGGCCACGGACAGAATCGGCGCGCGCGCGCAAAGTGCGTGTGCGCGCCCCTGAACGCGAAGCAACATATGGTAAAATTTATATCATTTCGAAGCCCCGGATGTTAGCTTTCCAACCCAACTAAAACCGCATCATTTGGACCTCTGTAGCTCAAGTTATCGTCGTTTAAGTGCGAAGAGGTCGGCTTGACAGCTTTCCGGTTCTTTCATTTCTTCATGAGTTCTCCAACTTTTCATGCTTCTTTCTTCATTCCCTTGATCCACTCTTTGCCTCCTAAACCTTAAATCACTTAACAAACATATCAAGGCATCTAATGGAATCAAGGTGAATTAGATTTAGCTATTTTAAGGCCTAAAAAGCATGTTTTCACTCTTAAGCACAATTAAAGGAGAATATACAAAACCATGCTATTTCATTGAATAAATGTGGGTAAAAGGTTATAAAATTCCCTAAATTAAGCACAAGATAAACCCTCAAAATGGGGTTTGTCACTCCCCACCAAATAAGAATTTTTGTCCTCAAAATTTAGTGGTTATCCGAGAATACTTCGGGATAATCCTTCCGCATCTCGAACTCCAATTCCCAAGTATGTTCTACCACTCCTGCTCGCTTCCAAGCAACCTTAACCAATTGAACTTCTTTTTCGCGTAACTTCTTCACACTGGTGTCGTCAATACGCACCGGTGTTACTTGAAAAGTCAAGTTCTCCCTCAACTCAACCAACTCGGGCTCTAACACATGAGGCGCATCTGACGTGTATTTACGGAGTTGTGACACGTCGAATACGTCATGCAAGTTAGACAAGTGAGGCAGCGAAGCTACTTGATATGCCACCGGCCCGAATCATCTCAGAATCTCAAACGGTCCAATGAACCTCGGATTCAACTTCTTTGTTTTGATTGCTCTTCCAATCTCGGTTGTCGGTGTAACCCTCAAAAAATACAGGCTCTCCCATTTCAAACTCCGATAGTTTCTGTCTCTGATCTGTATAACTTTTCTGTCGGCTCTACACAGTCAAAATCCTTGCACGAATCTTCTTAATGTTCTCAGTAGTCTCTGCTACCAAATCAAGATCCAAAACACTTGCTTCATTGGTTTCATACCAACAAAGTCGAGATTGGCACTTCCGTCCATACAAAGCCTCATACGGAGCCATCCCAATGCTCGCATGAAAGCTATTGTTGTACGAGAACTCCACCAACAGCATGTAACGATCCCAACTTCTAGGTTGATCCAATACACATGCCCTCAACATATCTTCCAATGTCAGAATAGTCCTTTTTGACTGTCCATCCGTTTGTGGATGATACGCAGTGCTGAAACACAGCTTCGTACCGAAAGCCCTTTGAAAAGCTCCCCAAAACCTTTATGTGAATCGGGGATCACGGTCCGATACTATGCTCGATGGCACACCGTGCAATCTCACGATCTCCTTGATGTACATTCTTTCTAACTTCTCCATAGAATAGTTCACTCGAATTGGCAGAAAATGAGCGGATTTGGTTAAGCGATTCACGATCACCCAAACCGCATCAAATCCTGACCTAGTCCTACGCAAACTGGTCACAAAGTCCATCGTGATTCCTTCCCTCTTCCACTGAGGAATCACAAGTGGTTGTAGCATTCCTGACAGTTTTTTATGCTCTATCTTCACCTTATGACACGTCAGGTACTTGGATACCGCTGTAGCTACATCAACTTTCATCCTAGGCCACCGGAACATCTTCTTTAAGTCATAATACATCTTCGTACTTCCGGGATAAACAGAAAACCTACTATTGTGAGCTTCCGACAGCAAGTCTTGCCTCAAACTCCTGACATCCAGTATACAAATTCTCCCTTTATATCTCCACAATTCTTCATCATCCCTAGTGAATTCTCCATGCCTCTTCTTGCCAACTTGTTGAAATAATTGCTGAAGCTTTTGCTCGCCTTGCTGAGCGTATCTCTGATTTAAACGTGCTTGAAATCTGTAACTGGTTCAATCAGCCACTTCACCAATATCTAACTTAAGATCCACAAACTTATCTACTAACTCCTCTTCCTTGATTCTCATCCAAGCTATCGTTAAGGATTTTCGACTCAACGCGTCCCCCACAACATTCGCCTTTCCAGGATGATAACTCAGTCCAAAATCATAATCCTTCAGCAACTCCATCCATCTCCTCTGATGCATATTAAGCTCTTTCTGATCAAAGATGTACTTGAGACTCTTATGATCAGAAAAGACGCTAAACCTCACTCCGTACAAGTGGTGTCTCCAAATCTTCAATGCAAACACAATCGCCACTAATTCCATGTCATGGGTTGGTTAATTTACCTCATGCGGTCTTAGCTGACGCGATGCGTAAGCCACCACGTTCCGGTGTTGCATCAACACGCAACCCAAACCTTTTAAGAAAGCATCACAGTATACCTCAAATGATTCATGCGGTTCTTACATGTTTCACCCACCTTCTTTTCTTCTCTTTTTTCCATTTCTTTTCTTCTTCTCTCTTCTCATATTTTCTTTCCCTCCTTCGACCATCATCCAACATTACCAATCACCATCTATCACCATATCTATTAGTTAGTTAGTTAGTTGGTTTAATTTTTTTAAGTGTTGGGTTATTCATCTTGTTCGCTATTTATTGCTGCTGATTACTGATAAGATGTTATTTTAACATCATTGCTATTAATTTTCATTGTTGGATTTTGTTATTGAGGTTACAATTTGTTACTTGATTGAGTTCTTAATGCTTAATGTTTTTGGATACCAAGTGTGTGACATTGCCTTCAAAGCATTTTAAATCTTTTGAATTACATGTTTTAGCCACCATGTGATTTGATTTCATTATATGTGATGAGGTAATTTGTGTATTATCAATGCATTTTTTATTAGGTGATCCTTGTTTTTGATTGAACCTTATTTACATCACCTATTTCATGCATTGAGATTTTAGAATTGTGAAATTGGATAGTAAGCTTACCTAGTGACATATTTTTGAGGCTTCTAAGCTTTGTAGACCATGCTTACTATGTGATTGATTTTAATTTCTATCTTCTTTTTTTCTAAGTTCCATAGCACCCATGTGTTCCACCACTATATCACTTAGGTGTTGCAACCAAACTTCAATATTTGTCATTGTTTGATATGTGAGCTTTATATTTCATTTAGTTCACTAAGTTTACTTACACATCAATCAATGTCCATTCATTACCCAATTCACAATTTCTTGATTATTTGCTTGAATGCTTCTATGCTTCTGTATTACTTGTTTGGTTGTCTTAACCTACAAGTTTCTTTAAAGCATCTTGATGACATGTCATCATATACCTATTTTTCTATGCTTTTTCATACAAGAAATTGATGAATTGTGCTTAAATATTGAATGCTTTTGTGATTAAATGGTATATTTCCTTAATCTTTCAATTTTATAAATCTTGTAGGAAATAAGAAGAAAAAGAAGCAAAGAAGCACAAAAAAAGAGGAAAAAAAGAGCTTTGGAGCACACTTTGGAGGCTTAGGCCACGCTTTTAAAAGCGTGGCCCATGACCAAATTAAAGAAGAAAACAACCAGCACGCACACTGCCCTGCCCTTGCCAAGGGCAGGGCAGAATCATGATGAAACAAAGTGAGGTTGGAGCAAATTTTCGCTAAGTTAAAATCTGGCCGCTCACAGCATGACCATGCCTACTTCAAAGGGCTATAACTTGAGCTACAGACGTCCAATTGATGTGCTTCCAGTTGCGTTGGAAAGCTGACATTCAGAGCTTTCCAACGATATATAGCAATCCATATTTGGCGTACAATTGAGGCAGAAACGAAAGGCATCTTTAAGGGCCAAAAATAAGCGAAAATAAACCAATGTGCTTCCACCAAGGTTCGAAGCTGGAGCCTCACCCCAAAGCAAAGTAGCGCTCATTTTTCTGCTCTGCCCTCTTGGAGAGCAGGGCAATGTCGTGCTTTTCATGAAAAATCAAGGAAAATTGCTCCCCCAATTGCTTGCCACAAGAATCGAACACGGCACCATGAGGAAGCAACAAACTAAGCCTTACTTTGGTGCCAAGAAAATCAAGGAAAAGAGGTAGCGTGCGCGTCACCCAAGTTTCGAACACGGAGCTTCAGCCTTGGCACACTGCCCTGCCCTCCACAAGGGCAGGGCAGCAT
>NC_029774.3:45733547-45742451 GCF_000817695.3 Arachis duranensis
GAGCGGCTGGTGGTTGTACCTGCAATGACACTCCGATGCTTAAGTTAGCATGGGTCCAAGCAGATATTGAGTAGAATTAGAGTATGAGTTATACCTGGGTGCTCCAGTGTATTTATAGTAGTTGGTCGTGATCCTCCCTGGATAAGATATTCTTATCTTATCTTATCTTTTGGGAGCTTTATCCCTATCTTTGTGGAACCGCCTTTCTTTAGGCCTTTTCGGCCTTTAGGTTTTGGGCTTCGTTCCTTCTGATGGGCCTTCTTAGCTTATTTGTCCGAGGTCCGACCTCAGGCGTGGGCCTTGGGACGAGGTCGGACCTTTCTATGAACTTCCGAGTTGGGGGAGCTCGGTCAGGGTATGAACAGTTTCCTTCTCTGATCCGCATAACTTTTCTGTCGACTATGTGCAGTTAGAATCCTCTCCTGAATCTTCTTAATCTTCTCAGTAGTCTCTACTACCAAATCAGGACCCAAAACACTTGCTTCACCGGCTTCATACCAACACAGTAGAGATTGGCACTTCCTTCTATACAAAGCCTCATACGGAGCCATCCCGATGCTCACATGAAAGCTATTGTTGTACGCAAACTCCACCAATGGCATGTAACGGTCCCAACTTTCAGGTTGATCCAAAACACATGCCCTTAGCATTTTTTCCAACGTTTGAATGGTCCTTTCTGACTATCCATCAGTTTGCAGGTGATATGCCATGCTAAGACATAATCTCGTACCGAAAGCTCTTTGGAAAGCTCTCCAAAACCTTGATGTGAATTGGGATCACGGTCTGACACTATGCTCAATGGCACACCGTGCAACCTTACGATCTCCTTTATATACAACCTCACCAATTCCTCTATAGAATAGATCACTCGAATAGGTAGAAAATGAGTGGATTTGGTTAAGCGGTCCACTATCAACCAAACCGCATCAAATCCTAACCTAGTCCTCGATAAACCGGTCACAAAATCCATCAAGGAAATTTAAAAGAAGAAAATGATAAACTAAAATTAAAGGAATTAGCAAGGAAATTAAAATTGCTTAATCTAACTATCTATCAATTTAGTCATTGTCAAATTCAAACCAATCCCCGGCAACGGTTATGAGCAGATATTTTATACGCTTTTTGGGGGTAATTTCATGAGTTTTTAGTATGTTCTAGTTAGTTTTTACTATATTTTTATTAGTTTTTAGGCAAAATTCATATTTCTGGACTTTACTATGAGTTTTTGTGTTTTCTATAATTTCAGATATTTTCTGGCTGAAATTGAGGGATCTGAGCAAAAATTTGATTTAGGCTGAAAAAGGACTGCTGATGTGGTTGGATTCTGACCTCCCTACACTCGGAATAGATTTTTTGGAGCTACAAGAATCCAATTGGAACGCTCTCAATTGCGTTGGAAAGTAGACATCTAGAGCTTTCTAGCAATATATAATAGTCTATACTTTACTCGAAGATAAATGGTGTAAACTGGCGTTTAACGCTAGTTCCATGTTCCATTCTGGCGTTAAACGCCAGAAACAGGTTACAAGTTGGAGTTAAACTCCCAAAATAGTTTACAACCTGGCGTTTAACTCCAGAAACAACCCAGGCACGTGAAAAGCTCAAGTCTCAGTCCCAGCACACACTAAGTGGGCCCCAAAAGTGGATTTCTGCACTATCTATCTCAGTTTACTCATTTTCTGTAAACCTAGGTTACTAGTTTAGTATTTAAACAACTTTTAGAGATTTATTTTGTACCTCATGACATTTTAGATCTGAACTTTGTATTTCTGACGGCATGAGTCTCTAAACCCCATTGTTGGGGGTGAGGAGCTCTGCTGTGTCTCGATGAATTAATGCAATTACTTCTGTTTTTCATTCAAACACGCTTGTTTCTATCTAAGATATTTATTCGTACTTAACCATGATGAATGTGATGATCCGTGACACTCATCACCATTCTCAACCTATGAACGCGTGCCTAACAACCACCTCCGTTCTACATTAGATTGAATGAGTATCTCTTGTATTCCTTAATCAGAGTCTTCGTGGTATAAGCTAGAATTCATTGGTAGCACTCTTGAGAATCCGAAAAGTCTAAACCTTGTCTGTGGTATTCCGAGTAGGATTCAAGGATTGAATGACTGTGACGAGCTTCAAACTCACAAGGGTTGGGCGTAGTGACAGACGCTAAAGGATCAATGGATCCTATTCCAGCATGAGTGAGAACCGACAGATGATTAGTTGTGCGGTGACAGTGCACCTGGACCATTTTCACTGAGAGGACGGATGGTAGCCATTGACAACGGTGATCCACCAACATACAGCTTGCCATAGGAGGAACCTTGCGTGCGTGAAGAAGAAGACAGGGGGAAAGCAGAGATTCAGAAGACAAAGCATCTCCAAAACTTCAACATATTCTCCATTACTGCATAACAAGTATTATTTAATCCATGCTTTTTATTTACTACCAATCAAAACTGAGAATTATTATTATCCTGACTAAGAGTTACAAGATAACCATAGCTTGCTTTAAGCCAACAATCTCCATGGGATTTGACCCTTACTCACGTAAGGTATTACTTGGATGATCCAGTGCACTTGCTGGTTAGTGGTACGAGTTGTGAAAAGTGTGATTTGCAATTTCGTGCACCAAGTTTTTGGCGCCGTTGCCGGGAATTGTTCGAGTTTGAACAACTGTCGGTATATCTTGTTGCTTAGATTAGGAAAATTTTGTCTTTTGGGTCAGAGTCTTTTATTTTCTTTTCAAAACATTTTTTATTAAATATTATTTTTCTTTATTAGTTTTTAGTTTTTCTTGGAGTCTTTTTGTTTGAGTCTAGTTTCATATCTTAAGTTTCATATCTTTTCAATTTTAAATTACATCTTTTTCCTATCATACTTATCTTTTACAAATCATATCTTCTATCCTATCTTTTTCAAAAATTTTCGAAAACCCACCCCCCTTCCCTTTAAATCTGCGTTCGGCCTTCCTCCTCTCCTCCCACAATTCGAACTTGGCTCTCCCTCTATCCCTCTCCTTTCCTTTCTTTTGCTTGAGGACAAGCAAACCTCTAAGTTTGGTGTGTTTATCCGTGATCACTAAGCCAATACCCACTAAGATCATGGCTCCTAAGGGAAAATAAACCACTCCAAGAGCCAAGAAAGAGAATAATCCAAAACCACTTTGGAATCAAGGGAAGTTCTTAACCAAAGAACATTCAGACCATGACTACAAAATAATGGGTCTAAGGTCAGTGATCCCGGAAGTTAAATTCGATCTGAAAGAAGACGAATATTTGGAGATCCAAGAGCAAATTCGAAACAGGAGCTGAGAAATCCTAGCTAATCCTGAAACAAAGGTGGGAAGAAACATGGTTCAGGAATTCTACTCTAATCTGTGGCAAACAGACAGGCAGAGAATAGCTGGAACCGCCTTCTATGACTATCGAACTCTGGTCAGAGGGAAGATTGTTCACATCCACCCTGACAAAATAAGAGAGATCTTCAAGTTACCTCAATTGCAAGATGACCCAGACTCCTTTAATAGGAGAATGATGAGAATAAATAAGAGCATGGACAAAATTCTAGAGGACATATGCCTCCTTGGAACCAAGTGGACAACCAACACAAAGGGTGTCCTAAATCAACTCAAGAGAGGAGATCTCAAACCAGTCACCATAGGCTGGCTGGACTTTATTGGGCATTCTATACTGCCCAATAGCAACCGCTCTGAAGTCACCATCAAAAGAGCAGAATGATCCATTTCATTATGTTGGGAAAAAGTGGAAGTTCATCAGCTGATTTCTTGTGAACTTTACACAATTGCAAACAAGAACTCCAAAGATGCCAAATTGGCTTATCCAAGCTTAATCTCTATGCTATGTAAAGATGCTGGGGTAAAGATGGGAGTAAATGAGTATATCTCAGTTGAGCAACCAATCACCAAAAAGTCAATGGAAGGACAACAATTGCAGGACGACCCATCAAGAGGAAAGCACAGAAGTTCCTCCCGGAAATCCCTCAAATTGAATACTGGGAGCGTCTTGAAGTATCTGTTACCAAGTTGCAAGAAGCTATGGACCAACTAAAGGAAGAACAGCAGAATCAAAATAGCATGCTTTGCAAACTGCTTGGAAAACAAGAAGAGCAAAGGTGTGAACTGAAGGAACTGAAGCGTCAGAAGCTATCTCTTGAAGGGCCAAGCACTCCATAGACTAAAGGAGCATTCACCTCCCAAAATAAAGGTTGTTGAGTCATAATCTTAGCCTTAACTCTGTGATAATTGTTCTTATTAGGATTTTACCTTAGAAGTTATATATGAGTAGTAGTAATTAGTATCTTTATTTTGATTTTATCTCCAATTAAGCTATAATTTATTTTTCTCATCATCATCAAACATAAATAAAATAGCAGATTTTTAGAATAAAGGAGGCAATACTTTTTCGAGTTTTTAATAAGAAAAAAATTCAAATTAGTTATATGTGGTGGCAATACTCCTTGTCTTCTGAATGAATGCTTGAATAGTGCATAATTTTGATAGTGGAGTTTATGAATGTTAAATCTGTTGGCTCTTGAAGGAATGATGAACAAGAAAAATGTTATTGATGATCTAAAAAATCATGAAATTAATTCTTGAAGCAAGAAAAAGCAGTGAAAAACAAAAGCCAATAGCCCTTAAAACCAAAAGGCATGGGTAAAAAGGATCCAAGGCTTTGAGCATCAATGGAAAGGAGGGCCTAAAAGGAATGAAATTCTGGCCTAAGCGGCTAAATCAAGCTGTCCCTAACCATGTGCTTGTGTCATGAAGGTCCAGGTGAAAAGCTTGAGACTGAGTGGTTAAAGTCGTGATCCAAAGCAAAATAGTGTGCCTAAGAACTCTAGACACCTCTAACTGGGGACTTTAGCAAAGCTGAGTCACAATCTGAAAAGGTTCACCCAGTTAGGTGTCTGTGGCATTTATGTATCTAGTGGTAATACTGGAAAACAAAATGCTTAGGGTCACAGCCAAGACTCATAAGTAACTGTGTTCAAGAATCAACATACTGAAATAGGAGAACCAATAACATTATCGAAATTCGGAGTTCCTATGGATGCCAATCATTCTGAATTCCAAAGGATAAAGTGAGATGCCAAAACTGTTCGGAAGCAAAAAGCTACTAGCCCCGCTCATCTAATTAGAATCTGAGCTTCACTTCAAACTTTGAGATGTTATTGCTTCTTTATTTCTCTTTATCCTATTTTATTGATCTAGTTGCTTGGGGACAAACAACAGTTTAAGTTTAGTTGTGCGAAGTTGTGAAAAAGAGTGATATTACAATTGTGCGTACCAAGTTGTTGGCGCCATTGAGATCACAATTTCGTGCACCAAGTTTATGGCGCCGTTGCCGGGGATTGTTTGAGTTTGGACAACTGACAGTTCATCTTGTTGCTCAGATTAGGTAATTTTCTTTTCAAAAATTTTCAAAAATCTTTTAAAATTTTTTATTTTTTTCGTTTTTTTCCAAAAAAATATTTTCGAAAAAAAATACAAAAAAAATTATAAAATCATAAAACCAAAAAAATATTTTTTGTGCTTCTTGTTTGAGTCTAGTGTCAATTTTTAAGTTTGGTGTCAATTGCATGTTTTTAAAATTTATGCATTTTTTTTCGAAAAATTCATGCATTGCATTCTTCATGATCTTCAAGTTGTTCTTGGTAAGTCTTCTTGTTTGATCTTTATTTTTTCTTGTTTTGTGTCTTTTGTTGTTTTTCATATGCATTTTTGAATTCATAGTGTCTAAACATGAAAAGTCTCTAAGTTTGGTGTCTTGCATATTTTTCTTTTCTTGAAAATTTTTCAAAAATAAGTTCTTGATGTTCATCATGATCTTCAAAGTGTTTTTGGTGTTCATCTTGACATTCATAGTGTTCTTGCATGCATCATGTGTTTTGATTCATAATTTTTATGTCTTGAGTCATTTTGTTGTTTTTCTCTTTCCACATTAAATTCAAAAAAAATAAAAAAAATATATTTTCCTCATTTTACTCATAATTTTTGAAATCTTTGGGTTGACTTAGTCAAAAATTTTTAAAATAAGTTGTTTCTTGTTAGTCAAGTCAAGATTTCAATTTTAAAAATCCTATCTTTTCAAAATCTTTTTCAAAAATCAAATCTTTTTCATTTTTCCTTTTATTATTTTCGAAAATTTTTTTAAAAAAATGATTTTCAAAAACTTTTTCTTAATTTTATTTCATAATTTTCAAAAACTTTACTAACAATTAATGTGATTGATTCAAAAATTTGAAGTTTGTTAGAATCATATTTTTAGTTTCTTGTTAGTCAAGTAATCAATTTTAATTTTAAAAAATCAAATCTTTTTAATTTCCTTTTCAAATCTTTTTCAAAATATCTTTTCAATCATATCTTTTTAACCATATCTTTTTCAAATCATATCTTTTTCAAAATCTTTTCTAACTTCTTATCTTTTCAAAAAAATGATTTTTAAATCTCTTTCAACTAACTAATTGAATTTTTTTAGTTTGTTCTACTATCTCTTATCTTTTTCAAAACCACCTAACAACTTTTCTCTCTCTAATTTTCGAAAATCACCTTCCTCTTTTTCAAAATTCTTTTTAATTAACTAATTGTTTCAAATTTTAATTTTAATTTTATTTTTTCTCTTAATTTTCGAAAATCACTAACTTTTTTTAAAAATAATTTTCGAAATTCTCTCCCTCTCATCTCTTTCTATTTATTTATTCATTTACTAACACTTCTCCTCATCTCAAAATTTGAACCCTCTCTTCTCCTCTGTGTTCGAATTTTTCTCTTCTCATTCTTATTCTTCTTTTCTTCTACTCACATAAAGGAATCTCTATACTATGACATAGATGATTCCTCTTTTTTTCTGTTTTCTTCTTTTTCATATGAGCAGGAGCAAGGACAAGGACATTCTTGTTGAAGCAGATCCTGAACTTGAAAGGACTCTGAAGAAGAAGCTAAAAGAAGCTAAAGCACAACAATTCAGAGAAAACCTTACAGAGAATCTCGAAAAAGAAGGAGACAAGGCCGAACCCAATAATAATGCAAGGAGGATGCTTGGTGATTATACTACACCTACTTCCAATTTTTATGGAAGAAGCATCTCAATCCTTACTATTGGAGCAAACAATTTTGAGATGAAGCCTCAACTAGTTGCTCTAAATGCAACAGAACTACAAGTTTCATGGACTTCCATCAGAAAATCCCTATCAGTTTTTAACTGAGTTCTTGCAGATCTGTGATGTAACACCCTACCATACAAAGTCTTATGCTTAAGTCATAATTCAGAGATGGCAAGGTATTACGACCTCTAAAACAAAAATTAGTACGTATAGTAATATGAATAATTAATTATAACTAGGAGCCTTTGTAGAAAAAGGGGTAAACAAAAACCGCAACCTTAAAGCGCAACACTCCGAACGATAACATAACGAACAAGGATAATCCAACGCGTGATTATATATATACAAAAGAGTGTCAAAAACAGGAATATCAAGACTCAAGATCCGGATGCGAAGATAACCGGTCTGAGCATAACAATATATATATACATATGATAAAATAAGGAAAACCCCAAAGGAAACCCAAAAGGGACACAAATACAGAAACCTATTCTCCAAAATCTCCCATAAGAGGAGTCATCACAGTTTGTATTATTTAATGGAGATATACGTATCTAAACAAAACATATAAACCAAAAACATGGTCCCCAAGAACAAGGAATCTTCGCAATCAAGAAGTCTCCAACATGCCTCAGCGGGAAACCTCACGTCCTGCATCTGAAAACCACAAAATCCGCATGGGTGAGAACCAGAGGTTCCCAGCAGGTAACAGCTTCCACATATATAATACATAATAATGGAGGAAAGCCGAAGGCAATCCTAGAACTCCCTCCAAGAAATATCAAAGCTTATAAACAAGCTAAACCATATAAGGGCATCTGACTAAAGATTCCTCAGTCTAACTAATATTTCCCTTTCCAATTCCTCCAAACCTCCCAACCACCAGCAGGAGTATATTATAGCAAACACAGTTATATCAGACAAAGAATATACAAGTAGGAGCAGTTAAGACATTTAGACAATTAGCAAGTAATATGTAGTCAAATAGGCAATCTCAAACAATTAACATAGTATGCATATGATGAATGCCTGTCCCTAGTGGCCGATGATATCATCTTGTCGGTTATATAGCCAACCCGACAAGTCCTGGTCGCTAACCATTGGACTGTCCCTCTGCCGCGCATCCCCAACTCGAGTTATACTCGTTATAAACTTGATCATAAACATGATCCATATCAATCACCCTCATTGGTGAATATTTACGGGGGTTCGAGCTCATCCGGGCCTTTCACAGTGCCCGGCCACACTTACAACATAGGGTCAACAGAGTCTCAAGCCTCAACCTGGAGCACGTGGTGGCTAGCCACTGCTACTACCCAGGGAAACTCGTATCTCTGATAGTGGAAGTGCAAATCACAATTATCAATAATTCAGCATCAACATGCGTGAATTCTCATCCATGGATCAACATCCGTACTAGCCATTCCGGCTCACGGTTCAATCCAGAACCAGCCAATATTCATAGCATACACAGCTATTCCGGCTCACGGTTAAATCCATAACCAGCCATATTCATAAATAATCACGGCCCTTCGGCCAATGGCATAACAAGCACTTCCACCATCATCCTCCACATCTCACATAATCATCTTGATCCTCATTGATCATTCATATTTCCCTTGCTTCACTCGCAAGTTATTACATTCACTAGCCCCTTTTTAATAGCTAGGCATGCCATAATGATTTAAGACATAAATAGTGAGATCGGAGGCTTAGAAGTATGAGATTTGGCTTTTAAAACTCAAAAATCAACTTTGGGATGAAAACAGGGCCACGCGT
>NC_029774.3:45742684-45742984 GCF_000817695.3 Arachis duranensis
AGGTGCAGCACCATCGGCGCGCCCGCGCACCTCACGCTCACGCGTGGATGGCAATTTTCGGAAGATCGGCACGCACGCGCCAGGTGCGCCCACGCGCAAGGGGTCATTCTGCTAAAAATTTTCTAAGTTAAAAACTGCAGAATTCACAGATTTACACCCCAATCTTCCAACGGACATAACTTCCTCATTTTAAATCGTTTTTCGCCCGTTCTTCGAACAGCATGGACATCCCGGATCCAATTACATTTCTAAACAGATTTGGTACAAAACGGAGATCCGTAGTCCAAGTTATGTCCCGTC
>NC_029774.3:45743612-45751217 GCF_000817695.3 Arachis duranensis
CTTACCACACCCAAGGTCCAAGGAGACAAGATTAACCTTCTCCTTCAAGAGAGTTGGGTCCTATAACATCAAAGAACCCAAAATCTCAACATTTCACCCATGAAACTCGAAAATAAGGGCTGAGATTCAAACAGCAACACGTGGCTTACCTCAAGATTGGTTGTATAGGTTTTGTAGAGCTCTCCGCAGTGAACGCGTGGCCGCAAACGGGGCGGCAATCGGAGCTCTAGATCAAAAGTTATGGTGGTTTGAAGATTAAGTGAGAGAAAGAAGTTGAGAGAATGTTCTTCCCTTCCTCTCCACAATTTCAGCTTGTGTGTGTAACAAATGAGGAGAGAGAGTGCTGAAAACTAGGGTTTTGGTTAAGTTATGTTGGGCCAAGGGCCCACTTTGGGTCCAATTGGCCCGGTTTGGCCCGTTCGGTCCAATCTTGGTCCGAATTCTATAAAATTGGTACCGAAATTCTCGTCTCAATCTCCTCTACCACATTTAGCCATAAAAATCACATTTTTGGCTTTCTAGAATAAATTCTCATTTATGGGTTAATTAGCCATTAATTAACCGGGTTTTACATGTGATACTGTTAAGACCAATGGGGTTAATCCCGAGGTCTACAGGCTTATGCTTTTCCCTTTTGCTGTAAGAGACAAAGCTAGAACATGGTTGGACTCACAACCTAAAGATAGCCTGGACTCTTGGGATAAGCTGGTCACGACCTTCTTGGCCAAGTTCTTTCCTCCTCAAAAACTGAGCAAGCTTAGAGTGGATGTTCAGACCTTTAGACAAAAAGATGGTGAATCCCTCTATGAAGCTTGGGAAAGATACAAGCAGTTGACTAAAAAGTGTCCTTCTGACATGCTTTTAGAGTGGACCATTTTGGATATATTCTATGATGGTCCATCTGAGTTCTCTAAAATGTTACTGGACCATTCTGCAAATGGATCCATTCACCTAAAGAAAACGCCTGCAGAAGCTCAAGAACTCATTGACATGGTTGCAAATAACCAATTTATGTACACCTCTGAGAGGAATCTTGTGAGTAATGGGACGCCTCAGAGGAAGGGAGTTTTTGAATATGATTTCTCAGAGTCTGAATGGATTGCAAAATGCATCCAACAGTACTAAAGAAGCATCTTCTGAAGAAGAAGCTTATGATCCTGAGAACCCTGCAATGGCAGAGGTGAATTACATGGGTGAAGCCTATGGAAACACCTATAATCCCTCATGGACAAATCATCCAAATTTCTCATGGAAGGATCAACAAAAGCCCCAACAAGGCTTTAATAATGGTGGAAGAAACAGATTTAGCAATAGCAAGCCTTTTTCATCATCTTCTCAACAACAGATAGAGAATTCTGAGCAGATCCCCTCTAGCTTAGCAAACATAGTCTCTGATCTATCTAAGGCCACTTTAAGTTTCATAAATGAAACAAGGTCCTCCATTAGAAACTTGGAGGCACAAGTGGGTCAGCTGAGTAAGAAAATCACTGAAACTCCTCCTAGTACTCTCCCAAGCAATACAGAAGAGAATCCAAAAAGAGAGTGCAAGGCCATTGATATAATCAAAATGGCCGAATCCAAAGAGGAAGGGGAGGACGTGAACCCCAATGTGGAAGACCTCATGGGACGTTCCCCAGGCAGAAAGGAGTTCCCTATTGAGGACCTAAAGGAATCTAAGGCTCATATAGAGACCATAGAGACTCCACTAAACTTCCTTCTGCCATTAATGAGCTCTAGAACTATTCTTTCTCTGAAGAGGATGAAGATGTAACTGAAGAGCAAGTTGCTCAATATCTAGGAGCCATCATGAAGTTGAATGCCAAGTTGTTTGGTAATGAGACTTGGGAAGATGAACCTCCCTTGCTCATTAGTGAACTAATTACATAGGTTCAACAAACTTTACCTCAAAAGAAACAAGATCCTGGTAAATTCTTAATACCCTATACCATAGGCACCATGACCTTTGAGAAGGCTCTGTGTGACCTGGGGTCAGGTATAAATCTTATGCCACTCTCTGTAATGGATAAACTGGGGATCTTTGAGGTACAAGCTGCAAGAATCTCATTAGAGATGGTAGACAAGTCAATAAAACAAGCTTATGGATTGGTAGAGGACGTGTTAGTGAAGGTTAAAGGCCTTTACATCACTGTTGATTTCATAATCCTAGACACTGGGAAGGATGAGGATGAATGCATCATCCTTGGAAGACCCTTCCTAACCACAGCAGGAGCTGTGATTGATGTTGACAGAGGAGAGCTAGTCCTTCAATTGAATGGGGACTACCTTGTGATTAAAGCTCAAGGATCTTTCTCTGCAACCATGGAAAGGAATAAGAATGATTGGATAAAAGTAGTAGGAAAGCAGAGATTCAGAAGGAACACAGTATCTTCATGCGCTTATCTAAAATTTCCACCAATGAATTACATAAGTATCTCTATCTCTATTTTATGCTTTATTTATCTTTATATTCGAAAACCATCATAACCATTAGAATCCGCCTGACTGAGATTTACAAGATGACCATAGCTTGCTTCATACCAACAATCTCCGTGCGATCGACCCTTACTCACGTAAGGTATTACTTGGACGACCCAGTGCACTTGCTGGTTAGTTGTGCGAAGTTGTGAAAAAGAGTGATTTTACAATTGTGCGTACCAAGTTGTTGGCTCCATTGAGATCACAATTTTGTGCACCAAGTTTATCAAAAACTTGGTGCACGAAATTGTAAATCACACTTTTCACAACTCGTACCACTAACAACAAGTGCACTGGGTCGTCCAAGTAATACCTTACGTGAGTAAGGGTCGAATCCCACGGAGATTGTTGGCTTGAAGCAAGCTATGGTTATCTTGTAACTCTTAGTCAGGATAATAATAATTCTCAGTTTTGATTGGTAGTAAATAAAAAGCATGGATTAAATAATACTTGTTATGCAGAAATGGAGAATATATTGGAGTTTTGGAGATGCTTTGTCTTCTGAATCTCTGCTTTCCCCCTTTCTTCTTCTTCACGCATGCAAGGTTCCTCCTATGGCAAGCTGTGTGTTGGTGGATCACCGTTGTCAATGGCTACCATCCGTCCTCTCAGTGAAAATGGTCCAGGTGCGCTGTCACCGCACGGCTAATCATCTATCGATTCTTACTCATGCTGGAATAGGATCCATTGATCCTTTTGCGTCTGTCACTACGCCCAACCCTTATGAGTTTGAAGATCATCACAGTCATTCAATCCTTGAATCCTACTCGGAATACAACAGACAAGATTTAGACTTTCTGGATTCTCAAGAATGCTGCCAATGGATTCTACCTTATACCACGAAGACTCTGATTAAGGAATCCAAGAGATACTCACTCAATCTAATGTAGAATGGAGGTGGTTGTCAGGAACGCGTTCATAGGTTGAGAATGGTGATGAGTGTCATGGATCATCACATTCATCATGGTTAAGTACGAATAAATATCTTAGATAGAAACAAGCATGTTTGAATGGAAAACAAAAGTAATTGCATTAATTCATCGAGACACAGCAGAGCTCCTCACCCCTAACAATGGGGTTTAGAGACTCATGCCGTCAGAAATACAAAGTTCAGATCTAAAATGTCATGAGGTACAAAATAAATCTCTAAAAGTTGTTTAAATACTAAACTAGTAACCTAGGTTTACAGAAAATGAGTAAACTGAGATAGATAGTGCAGAAATCCACTTCTGGGGCCCACTTGGTGTGTCCTGGAGCTGAGACTTGAGCTTTTCATGTGCCTGGGCTATTTCTAGAGTTAAACACCAGGTTGTAACCTGTTTTGGGAGTTTAACTCCAACTTGTAACCTGTTTCTGGCGTTTAACGCTAGAATGGAACATAGAACTGGCGTTAAATGCCAGTTTACGTCGTTTATCTTCAAGCAAAGTATGAACTATTATATATTTCTGGAAAGTCCTGGATGTCTACTTTCCAACGCAATTGAGTGCGCACCAATTGGACTCCTGTAGCTCCAAAAAATCCATTCCGAGTGCAGAGAGGTCAGAATCCAACCGCATCAGCAGTCCTTTTTCAGCCTGAATCAAATTTTTGCTCAGATCCCTCAATTTCAGCCAGAAAATACCTGAAATTACAGAAAAACACACAAACTCATAGTAAAGTCCAGAAATATAAATTTTTCCTAAAACTAATAAAAATATACTAAAAACTAACTAGAACATACTAAAAACTACATAAAATTACCCCCAAAAAGCGTATAAAATATCCGCTCATCAAACGGTGCCATAAAACTTGACGACCGAAATTCACTCACTAATAAATGAATTCATTCTTTGGCAAGCGCACCAAAATATCGTCAAGTAATAACCCACTAGGAGTGGGGTCGAATCCACAGAGATTGGTAGATTTGAGCAACTTTAATTAATGGATTAACTAGTCAAGCTAATCAAGAGTGATTGTGAGTACAGAATTCTAAAAGCAGAACGATAAATGACTTAAAAATAAAAGAAAGCTATAAAGTGCAGAAATGTAAAGAGCAAGAAACTAAAATGCAGAAGCATAAATGACTTAATTGTAAATGGGGTGTAGGATGATAACAGAAATTAAAGTAAGCAGTAAAGAATGGGTAAGATAAGAATAGGGAAAATTCATTGGAGTTGGGAGATACTGTTCTCTCTAGATTAAAATCAGATCATCTCATCTTCAATCATGCAACTCATTGACCTCTTGGCAATCATGATTGATAGAACCCCAATTCCTTGGTGATTCAATCTCTCAAATTTTGATAATCAGCCAATTCATTGGTCTAATTGCTCATGAAGAGAGATAGGCTTGGTCTCTGATTTTACCACACATCATCATAGATCCATTTAATTGGGCAGATTTCATGTCACTGTACCCAATCCCAAAAACCCAGATCTACTCAATGTGAGAGGGAATTTGAAGCATGGTTTTATAATCCCTCTTCCAAGATTCACATAAAACCCAATTCGTATTCAGCCTCTTTTCCAAGATGACTAAACACTAAGAATGAAAAACGAAATTCCTTCTAGCAAATCAAAGAGAAGATGAAGAGAAGAAGAAATTCACTATCAATTAATCCATCAAGTACAATAGAGCTCCCTCCCCTAATGAGAGGGAAGTTAGCTACTCATAGCTCAGTACAGAATGGAAGTTCAAAACTGGAAAATAAAGCTAAGTACAAAATAAAAACTCCAAATCTCTAGAAGCTAAAAGTGTGTAAAAGTTTAAAAGTCCCTTCTCAATTCAAGTAACCACCTATTTATACAAGTGTTATGTGAGTCTTCAGGTGTACTTTCATGATCTAAAAGTGGGCCTTTCTTATTTGCAATCAGTACGACCCATTTTGGCTGAACAGTGTGCTTCCAGGAGAACGTAACGTTCGTTTGGAGAACGGAACGTTCGGGCACCCACGCGTACGCGTGCTATACGCTTGTGCGTCCCTTGCAGCGTTCATTAACTGAACGCTACATTCACACTATGAACGCTCCTCACGCGTGTGCGTCCATTGCACGTGCGCGTGGATGGTAAAATGTCATTTCTGCGCTCCAGCCTCATGTAGTCATTTGTGCCAATCACCACTATCGTCACATCGACGCGTGCGCGTCATGCACGCGTGCACGTCGGTGACCAAATTCAAATTCCAATTATAAAAGTATCGCATACACTCATTCAAAGTGAACGTAGCATTCATTGCTGGTGAACGCTGATCCTTCTTCCACGCGTGCGCGCCATGCATGCGTACGCGTGGATCTCTAAAAGTGTCATCCTGCGCATAAGTGCCTTGTACGCATGTGCATCACTTGTGAACGTAGTGTTCATCCAATGAACGTAGCGTTCTCCTGCACTTCTTCTTTCTTTGTTTCTTCCTCTCATTATTTTCACTTTAAGAACGTAGCGCCACTTGTGTTCCCTGTTTCATCCCCTTTTTGTTCTTTTTCACCTGAAATTTCAGCCAAAACTCATTTCAAAGCAATGTTCATAAATTAATCATATAGCTCATATAATTGCATCTTTGAATGAGATTTCACCAATTCTATGGTCCTTTTAAATAAGAGAATGGGGTAAATGACGTAAGTCATCACTCACCACTTTCACATTTCATTCAGAACTCATTAGTTCATCACTTTCTCAATTCATTATCAGTAACCACCAATATACTATTCTTCCTTCTCACTCAACCAAACCCCTCCTCAGTACACCAGAAACCTAAGCCTCCGTTCTCTAACTTTTACCAGAAATACCGAAATAATTCCACCCAAGACCTTCACTATGTTTTAACATCCAAAAACAAACAAAAAAGTCTTAAATAGGGGTCACAGAACTTTATAAGTGGTGGACGAAATTGTGATCCTTAAAGTTGTTCTTTTTGTATTTGTATGAAATCAAAAATACCCCAAAGAGATCATGGTAATGGCACGTGTGGACACAACTTCATTCAACTTAACCAGCAAGTGTACTGGGTCATCCAAGTAATACCTTACGTGAGTAAGGGTCGATCCCACAGAGATTGTTGGTATATAGCAAGCTATGGTCACCTTGTAAATCTCAGTTAGGCAGATTAAATGGTTATGGGTTTCGAAAATTAATAATAAATAGAAAATAAAAAGGGATAGAAATACTTATGTAAATTAATAGTGGGAATTTTAGATAAGCGTATGGAGATGCTGTGCTCCTCTCGAATCTCTACTTTCTTCTTACATTCATCCAATCCTTCTTATTCCTTTCCATGGCAAGCTGTATGTAGGGCATCACCATCATCAATGGCTACTTTTAATCCTCTCGGAAAAATGGTCCTATGCGCTGTCACTGCACGGCTAATCGTCTGGAGGCATCACCCTTGTTGATAGCTACATCCCATCCTCTCAGTGAAAATGGTCCAAATGCTCTGTCACAGCACGGCTAATCATCTGTCAGTTCTCAATTAGGTTGGAATAGAATCCCTTGATTCTTTTGCGATTGTTATCACGCCCAGCCTTCAGGAGTTTGAAGCTCGTCACAGTCATTCAATACCGGAATCCTACTCGGAATACCACAGACAAGGTTAGACTTTTCGGATTCCCAGGATCCTACTCGGAATACCACAGACAAGGTTAGACTTTCCGGATCCCCATGAATGCCGCCATCTATCTATCTTATACCACGAAGATTCTGTTGGGGAATCTAAGAGATATGCGCCCGGCCTAGAGTAGAACGGAAGTGGTTGTCAGTCACACGCGTTCATAGGTGAGAATGATGATGAGTGTCACGGATCATCACTTTCATTAAAGTGTTGTGCAACGTATATCTTGGAATAAGAATAAAAGAGAATTGAATAAAAAGTAATAGTAATTGTATTGAAACTTGAGGTACAGCAGAGCTCCACACCCTTAATCTATGGTGTGCAGAAACTTCACTGTTGAAAATACATAAGTGAAAGGTTCAGGCATGGCCGAATGGCTAGCCCCCATGGTCTAAGGACTAGGCGTCCAGAGATCTCCAATACACTTGTAAAAAGTCCTATTTATAATAAACTAGCTACTAGGGTTTATATGAGTAAGTAATTGATGCATAAATCCACTTCCGGGGCCCACTTGGTGTATGTTTGGGCTGAGCTTGGTCTATCCACGAGC
>NC_029774.3:45751290-45780774 GCF_000817695.3 Arachis duranensis
AGCGTGTTTTTGGCATTCAACTCTGGTTCGTGATGTGTTTCTGGCATTTGACTCCAGAATGCAGCATGGAACTGGCATTGAGTGCCAGTTTACGTCATTTAATCATGAATAAAGTATGAACTATTATATATTGCTGGGAAGCTCTAGATGTCTACTTTCCAACGCCGTTGAGAGCGCGCCATTTGGAGTTCTGTAGCTCCAGAACATCTATTTCGAGTGCAGGGAGGTCAGATTCCAACAGCATCAGCAGTCCTTTTGTCAGCCTTTTTCAGAGTTTTGCTCAAGTCCCTCAATTTCAGCCAGAAATTACCTGAAATCACAGAAAAATACACAAACTCATAGTAAAGTCCAGAAATGTGAATTTAACATAAAAACTAATGAAAACATCCCTGAAAGTAGCTTAAACTTACTAAAAACTACCTAAAAACAATGCCAAAAAGCGTATAAATTATCCGCTCATCAATAAGCTTGCCGGGAAGGTGAAACAGTTAAAAACAAGATTTTTATTGAAAAACAAGGTAGTGTGCGTACGCACAGGGGTGTGCGTACGCACGCCCAGGAAGATTTTCAAGATGTGTGCGTACGCATAAAGGTGTGCATACGCACATGAGTAAAATTTTCCAATTCTGTTCGCTCGCACAAGGTATGCGAATGCCCTCAGCAGAATGCACCTTCCAACGTGTGCGTGCTCACAAGGCTGTGCGTGCACACAACTTGCAAAACTTCGTTGGTTGTGTGTGCGCACAGAGCGTGCTAGCGCTCCCAACAGTAGCCACATCCCCGTGTGTGCGTGCGCACAAGGCTGTGCGTGCGCACAAGGCTGTACGTGCGCACAGTTTAAAAAATCCACAAGGTGTGCATTCGCACACAAGCTAGAAATCACAAATTCTGCAGCATTCACAAAATTCAAATTTTGACACCAAACTTTGAATGAACATAACTTCCTCTACAAAAATTTATTTCCTACAAACTTTATATCAATTTAAAGCTCTTAAAGCCATCTTTAATTTAAAATAATTTTCATGCAATCTTTGGCTTTGAGGCTTAAGTTATGATCTGTCAAAGTTTGCCCAAAAACTCATTTTTACCAAAGTTTACAAATTCTCCATTCCTAAGGATTCATAACCAAAACCAAATCAAGCCTCTTCCATCTCATCATACAACATTAACAAGCATTATACTTAACCTTTTCATCATATTTCAACCATTCTAATCCTATATCCATTAATTCCACCTCTATCACCTAACAATTTCATATTTTGCATATCAACATTCAATGTTACACACTTATACCAATTTTCCCACTCACAAGCTTCATCTATCATGCGTCATCAAAATTCTCATTTCAACATATCAAACCATCACAAGCATTAACATCATCACACATTATCAAGTTAACACCATCATCATGCGTCATCAAGTCTACCAATCAATTCAATCCAAACCTATCATATGGGTCACTAGCCTAAGTATCCAGAAATATTATATATTACATAGAGAAAACCAAAACCATACCTTGGCCGATTTCCAGTATGCACAAAAATCCAAATTGAGTGCAAATCAAGCTTCAAACCATAACCTAGCCACCAATTCAACTCCAAGCTCCAAGCAAAAGCCAATAATCACAACTTCAAGCTATAAATACACATAATTCATAACCAAATCAACCTAGGGTTCATCTTACTCAAACTTCACAGGGGTTCAAGATACTCTTACCTTGCTCAACAGTTTTGGAAGCAAACTCCAATAGTAATCAAGTGCTAGAGTGTACCTAAACACCCAAAATCACAAAATTTCACTCAATAAAAAACCCTAAAATTTCAAATTTTTTAAATGAAGAACCGAAAGAAATTTCATGACTTCCTTACCAATTTTTTGGGTGGATTTTGTAGAACTCTCCACGGTGATCGCGTGGCTGCAAACGGGCGGCGATCGGAGCTTCGTAGCTCAAGTTATGAGCTTGGGAAGTTAAAGATGAATACTAACAATGGAACCCTCACTCTCTTCTCTTCTCAGCTGGGTTGTGTTATGTTTGAGTATGGTGAACGAGCTGATGGCTCATTAATGAAGGTTTTATATGTTGGGCTTGGGCCCAACTTGGGACCGGTCCAACCCATTAGCATTTTTAACTCGTTTGGCCCAACTTTGGGCCAAACCTTTAAAATTAATGCTTAGTTTCCACCTTTAATTATTTTTCTAAGGTTTTCTACTATTTTTAATTATTCTCACACAGTACCGGACAGACTTAAACTGATTCGGCTAGTTTACCCTGCCAGTTTGCAATTTTACTCGGTTTTTTATAGAAATTACGTTTTTTGACTCAGAAAAATCTACTGAGTCCAAAAATCATATTTAAATCCTCCAATTCACATTCTAAATTTTGGATCCTATTTTGAGCAATATTAATTACTTAATTAAACGGTTAATTAGTCGCATTCTTATAGTTAATTTTGTTAGTTTCTAATTTTCTGATTTGGAAGATGCAATCACAAAATGATTTTTCGCGTTAAATTCGTTTCATACAATAAAAATATATGTTAATGTTGTTTTTTGTTGTAGAAGATTATGTTATTTTTATGCATTTTGATTTTGTTTAGTGATAAATTTTGTTAATATATGTTTGTTATTTTCTGAGTTTGGGTAATTTTGTTTTTTGTACTGTTTTAAAACTTGAAACTAATTGATTATGGAGGTTGATTTGTTTGAATTTGTGTAAATTGCGTTGTTTTGTTTGAATGGTGCAGGCTGAAATTGAAGGAGCATATGCAATATTGCATTGATCACCCTGAGGAGATAAGTAAGCTTACTACAGTTCAGAAAAAAGTCTTTGAAGTTAAGGGTTTCATGATCAAGAATATTGAAAAGGCTGTAGAAATGTGAGAACTTTGTTTCAGTTAGATATGCAGTTTTATTTTTTCTATAGTATCTGTTGATTTGGTTTTGAAGTTTTAATCAAAATAAAACAGGAAACTTTAGTTTTGCATGTAGCTTAGCCAACTAATTTAGAAAAAAGGAAGCCTTTGGAGGAACAGGGCTAGGTGAAGCAAGGAAAATTTGGTATATTTAAAACTATGTATTGAATTTTTATATCATTTTAGTATATATTTAATTAAACCGGTTTAATTACGATTCGACTCCGGTTGAAACATTAAACTATTGAACCAGTTGCTTGATCGGTTCAATGACTGATCCGATTTTGGCAACCTTGATTTATAGTGAATATATAAGTGTTGTTAAAATTAAAGGCACATTTTTTTACATTTTGATAATAATTTTTTTATTTTTTAAGTTAAATTATACAGTCGGTTCTTACACTTTCAGTGAAATTGCAAATTGGTCCCTACACTTTAAAAGTTTGTAATTGAGTTCCTAAAGATAATTAACATTTAAAATTTAGTCCCGGTCGTTCAAAAAGTGTTTGATTTAATAGAATATTCTCAACATATTCTCTATTTTAACAGAATATTCTTAGCATATTCTGAGAATTTTCTATTAAATCAACATTTTTTGACCGGCGGAGATTAAATTGCAAATTTTAATTCTTTTTAGAGATCCAATTACAAACTTTTAAAGTGTAAAGACCAATTTATAATTTCACTTAAAAATGTAAGGACCATCCATATAATTTAACCTATTTTTAATATTAAAGTGGCCAGGGACGGATCCAAGCATACAAATGAGGGGCACTTGCCCCCATGATTTTTTAATTTTTGTTTTAAAAGATATAGTTATATATAATATGCCTTCACTTCAAATTTTAAATGACCCCACTACAAATAAAATAAATTCATTTAGCTAAAGTTTTAAATTTATTTTTTTATTTTTTTTATCATTTTGACTATTATTTAACCTAATCAAATTTAATTATTGCACCGTCAGTTCTTTATTTTCTTAAACCCTCTTCTTATTTTTATATTTTCAACCTTCTTTTTCTATTCCTTGTCTAATGGTCATCTTCTCTTCATCAAAAAGTAAATTTTAAATTCTCCAATTTTTTTATATAGCTCTCCATGATTTTATGTATCTTTCAATTTTATTATTTTTCTCTTTGATATTTTCAATTGTATTTTTTAATTCAAACAATTATAGTTTAGGTATCAATCTAATATTTTATTTTTTTTGTGACTTTATATATTTTATTTTATTCTCGATTTATTCATCCTTATTACTTATTTTTTATCTTTTGTTCTAATATATGTACCTATGTTGCATATAAAATTTTAAAATGAACTGATTAATTTACTAATTTAGAATATATTTTTTATTTTTATAAATAGTAATAAAAAAATATTTTAATTACAATACATAATTAGACAGATGCATAAAATCTTTCATCTAACATTATATCAAAATTAAATTAAAAAATATATAACAAATTTAATTATTTTAAAAATAAAGAAAGAAAAAATTGTGAATGATGTTTCTATTATTTTATATAAACATATTTCTCATATACAGATTTAATTTTTCTAGTATTTATATATAATTCTAGTTTTAAATTATAAATACTAGTGTATCATTAGTTGCTAATGTGCCAATTGAGTCAGTTTTTTATTATTAAATGTATATAAAAAAAATTAGTTAAGATAACAAGTTATCTATAATTTAGTTAAAATATTTTAAGTTCAAGTTTTAGAAATAAAAAATATTTTTTATAAATTATATATAATGAATAGTATTTTAAGAATAAAAGTGTTCATTAACTTTTTTTATTTTTATATCTTTATATAATTAATAATGTTCAACAAAACTTATTTTAGTATATATATTTTTACCCTCATTCCTAAAATTTGTTGGGTCCGTCACTGATTATAGTATTTGAAATTAAACTCTGAGATCCATAATGATCCTTTAAGTTTTTTTCGATACTGAATTAACAAAGCATTGGTCAAACACTTCTTCTAATTAAGCCATCGGTGTCATGCATCCTCAAATGGAGAACAACCAAACGTCTATGGTGAAAGATAGTTCTAAATTTTGAAAATAATAATAATTAGATTTCATTATTTTGGTCCAGCTCAAGCCATGCCTGGAATTTTCTGTCCATTTATACCCATTTTAAACAAAAAATGATCACGAGTTGTTAAACCAAAAGGTTTAAGGATAAGAAAATCATAAAAGAAAAGTAACATGTTAACTATAGACAAATTAGTAATATGAGGACTTAAATATTTTTGAACAATTATAGCACAATAAGGACAACAACATGAAAAGAGTAGTGTTGGATATTATGAAAAGGATATTTATATAAGCCCTACACATTTTCTTCTTGTCTCAATTGTCAGAACGAACATCAAACCGTGACAATTTAAAAGGCATTTTAACAAAAGAGAAAAGAAAAAATAAAGGTAAAATACTGTTTTAACCTCTAAGGTTTGTAGGGAATTTTATTTTGGTCTTTAATATTTTAATCATCCTATTTTAATTCTAAAACGTTTAAAATGATATTAATATTATCCCATAGTCAAATCTCTCACTAACAATTAATGAAATTAATATACTATTAATAATATTTTTGTTAAAGTTGCATTTACTCAACCTCTTTCTTTTATATTTACCATTTCAACAAATTTAAATATATCGATTACATTCTCTTATTTCCTTCTTTTTCTCTCTTTTACACTGTTAATTTTTTAAGAAGAGTTTGAAGAGAAAGAAAAAGAGAATAGGAGAATGAAATTTAGACTTATTGAAAAGGTGAAAATAGAAGAGAAAGGTTAGAAAAAAGTAGCTTTAATAAAAGAATTATTAATAATATATTAATTTTGTTAATTGTTAGTGATGGATTTGACAATAGAATAATACTATTTTAAATATTTTGAGATAAAAATAAGACAATTAAAATATTAGAGATTAAAATAGAATTCACCTCAAATCTTAAGGATTAAAACAAAATTTTATCCAAAAAATAAAAATTACTTTCTTTAAGTTCTACTTTTTCCCTATAGATCTAAGTAAAATACAAATTTACACAGTTTAGATTAGACGGTTCTTGTTTTGAAAATATAAATTAAACTGAATTATATACATAAAGTTAATTTCAAAACAAAGTTAATAACTTAAAATTGATTCATATTAATCATATAATATTATTTTAATGGTTCAATTCGAAATTTTATATAAATAAACTTTATTTATAAGAAATTTCATTATTATTAAATTAATTTTAAATTTATTGAATAATTAAGGTCTAAATTCAAAGCCTCTAAGAGTAGTTTAGTATAGTAGGATTAGTGTATCACTGAAAGAACTTAATAGAGAAATGATATTGTCACACGTGATATCAATATTTAAATCCGAATTATAATCAAGAACCGCAGTCAACACATATAGCACCTAGAATATCACCCACTCATATAAAAAAATCACACCCTCATACACACATAACCTACATGAACCTCATAGGAATAAACAATAAATCACTCCTTCCAGAACCTACCCACTCACCCATTACAAACAAACAAAGGTTAATGGGGATGGCATGGCGATATATATAGCTACGAGAAGGGGCTCGCTCTCCCTGTGGCAAATGACCACAAAATAACTAAGGCACATTATTCCCACTCATGAAGAAGATTATGTTCGCCGGAGGATTTCTTTGCAATTTAATTTGAAAAAGAAATTTCCTTTTCTGAAAGCTATGCTTAACAGAGACCACCAATCGCAGTCAAGGCCACAAACCTTTAGGCGGTGTTTGTTTAGGGGGATTGAAATTGAGATTAAAGAACAGTGTTTATTTCGTAGGTAGAGATTAAATCTAAAATTTTAATTCCAAAATTCAAAATTTTAATTTCATAATAAAAAATTTTAATTTTTTTAATATTTTTAGAAAGTATGGACACAAGAGACTAAAACTTTTTAGAATAAAAATTAAAATTTTAATAATATTTTTTTTTAAAATCAAATATATTTTATGTCGAGATATAACTCAGTTTTATCATTTTATTTGTTTCAATTTTTATATTTATCTTAAATTAATATACTAAGACATAACTCAATCTTGTATATTTTATAACAAAAATAACACAAAAATTTAATTTAATTTTTTTCTCTCAATATTATCTCACAACCTCAATTTTTCAGTGTCAGTTTCCTTTCTAAACGCAACTGTTAATGCTGCATACAAATCCCCTTAAAGCATGCAATATGAATTGAACTAGCTAGTAATAATACCATGTGTTCAATCTTAACGTGCGATACGTAGGGAAGAATTGATCGGTACGGTGTGCAGAGAATGCAATGTGGTTTTTTGTGGCTTTGTAAGGAATACGCTCTTCATGGGAACCGTTGGGTAGATAAGAATGAATTGGAGGAAGATGATTCCTCTAGTTTTCTAGTATGGACACAATTTCGGGGTTGGCCAGAATTTTGTAAAACTCTAAAATGAAGAGGAAGCTAGGTGACAAGATTATTGATGAAGTATTGGAAGTGAGTTTCTTTGATGTTAGGGACTGAGAATGTGAAGAAAACTAGAAGGAGAGATCCTCTTGAAATTTCAGAGGATACTTAGCTTTTCATTATGAATAATGGAACTATGAATAACGTAACTCCTTGAACCTTGTATTGTCATTCATTTGTTTCTTCTCAATGAACTTGTTGTATCTTTTAGTAAAAAGACAAATTCTTCTTTTTTTCACTATCATCTTCATCATTGCTTTCTTTTGATGGTGAAGAATGCTTTTCCTCTTTTTATCTTCACTTTGTGATATATAAGAAGTGCTACCTCATCATATATTAAGAAGTGTTGACCTTTGATTTCTATGGCAGCGTGAGACTTCTCAAACTTTTGTGCTGTATCTTTATTTTAGATTTTTTTTTCCAAAAAGATTTTGAATTATTCAAATATATCTTCTATCGTTTTTTCTTCCTTCATGGTAAAGAGTTCATATTCATAAGCAAGTATGAATTTTTTATCGTTTCACATTACTTATTCCTTTATACGATACTCTTATAATATATTTTATTCCATATTTGATTTGCAGTTTAACAATTGGATAAATTCAAGTAATCATTTTGAGTTACAACACAATGAAGGAAATTTATTGCTAGTGAACAAGCTTTCGTGAATGTTATTTTTCACAAAATATCCGACTTGCTTCTAATAATTCCTCTTCTCAATAATTTTAAGTAGGTGCTTTATTTTTATTTATATGCTTTCTATTGAAAAATTAAATTGCAGATCTCAAGAATGACAGCAGATAACGAGATAAATTTTAAGTGTAGGATCAATAATTGTTATTATAAAAATTGTTATAATGACTAAAATTGCCACCATAAAATCTGTTCAGAATAAAATAGATTAAAAATTTTTATGATATTAATCTAAGAATTAGTTTATCAACTAGCTTTTCATTATAAAATTATAAATTTCTCAAATTTCTTTAGAGTTTGGAGAGTCATGTGTTTTCTAAAAAAGAATTGGTTTTACCCATATTATAACATGTACAAAAATTATGTAAATCAATGAAAGATAAATTTTAAAAATATCTTTTAAACATCTCTATCTTCTTTTCTCTTTTATTCTATTTTTTAAAATTTGATAAAGAAATGGTCATATTTTAAAAGCATAGAATTAGACTTCCATAAGGATTATTTATGTACAAATTTAAAATAAGTGTGTAAAGATTCAACTAAAAATTTTTAAATTATAAAAATCTAATTATAATTTTAATAAAATTTAATTACAGGTATTTTGTACTTTTTGCTATTATACACATGCAATATTGCTCTGAAAATTATCATAAAAAATTCAGGGTTACTTACATAGAGACGACAGATAAAACAAAATGATTATGCAAAACACTTGGAAACTCAATTTTAAAACGTGAGTAATTGAGGGGTGGACCACATCAAATAGAAACCAAAGAAAATTTATTAAGCAGCATAGCATCATCGTACGCCATTATTGGCACCACTACCAGTCTTCATGGATCACAGAAGTATGCAGTAATAGTAAGTAGCTATAAGAACCCTCACACTGGCTTCACATGTTAGATAGTGATCTCTTATTACTCACAGGTTACACAACACAACTTTTTTGTGTATTTGTGAGAGATCATCAAAGACATACAATAATAATAATAATGGGAAGAAGCCCTTGTTGCTCAAAGGAGGGTTTGAACCGCGGTGCCTGGACAGCTCAAGAAGACAAAATCCTCAGAGATTATATCAGTCTCCATGGCCAAGGAAAATGGAGGAACCTTCCTCAAAGAGCAGGTTCATTAATTATATTAGTGTGCATTATAAGATCTCATCTCATTTTCATGTTATATCATGGTTTTTCCATCCAACGTGGAAATAATGTATGGAAGTACTAAGTGCTTTAGTCCTTTAATTAAAGGTTTTAGAAACAAAATAAAATTTGTGGTAAATTAGATCTGGCCAATCAAATTTCTATTTTCTAATAATAGAACTCAGACAACGGCAGTTTCATCGGGATCTTTTATTTTTTCAAAGAAAAAAATGACGGAAAAGAGAAGTTAAGGGTTATTTTTTTACGAATAATTCTGCTACGGGTATATTTTCTTATAATAAATATTATTTTAGTATTAATAGTTTTTTAATAATTAAATGTATATTTTTTATTTTATTAACTAAAAAAATTAAATACATAATTAATTAATAACAATCGAATTCATAGATGCTTCGTGTGTGAAATGTGTGGCTGTGTAGGGTTGAAACGTTGTGGGAAAAGTTGCAGGCTTCGATGGTTAAATTATCTGAGGCCAGATATTAAAAGAGGAAACATATCAGAAGATGAAGAAGAACTTATCATAAGACTTCACAAGCTACTTGGAAACAGGTAATATATACGTTTCTTCTTGCTCTCTTCTCTTCTTCTTTCCATTCTTCTCTCTTAAAATGTTCCTCTCTCTGTCTGTTATCTTTCTTTACAAATTACAATGGCGCGCCTTCCATTATTTTTCTTCTGTCTTAAATTAAATAATCTTTGCTTTGCTCAAAATTAATAATATCTTAAAAGGCATTTAAAAAAAATTAAAATTTATACTATATTCGATACATCAAAAAGTTAATCTTTTTTTTGAGAAACTTTTACTGTTAAATTTTTTTTCTCTTTTTTTGTTAAATGTGAAATTTGTTAAAATAATCTATAATAAAAATAATAAACAATAATAAAATCTTATTCTACTAAGTAAAAAGAAGGACAACATGAATATTTTTTAAGAAATTACTCATCTTAAAAAAAATTTCAGTAATTATAAATATTATAAAAGTACTGAAAATTTTAATTTTTATTTCTTTCTAATAAAAACTTTTTTTATATGAGCCAAATTAGGTAGTGTAGCACACAATAGTTATTTTAAAATGAGTCAAGTAATAAAAATATTGGAAAATACAATTATATTAGATATATATTAAAAATTAATTAATAGTGTAAAATATATGTTAAAATATAAAGTATATATGAAAAACAAATTAAATTTAATATATGTATTTATATACAAATATAAAAAAATATTAGATTATTAGTTGAATTTATTATTTTGGATTATTATTTTTAAACATTAATTTAAATTTTTTAATCTAATAATTTAATAATATATTTTTAATATATACTTTTAAATATTAATATTAGCTTATGATTAAAAATAATAAATTTTAATGCTTCTATATCATTTCTCCCACAATTATAGAGTGATTAATTTAGTGTCTGGATTTTTACGACAGGATTTTTGTTGGACATATTAATTAGCAACTTTGTGATTGCTTTATTGTTTTTGTTGGTAGATGGTCACTTATAGCCGGGAGGCTTCCAGGAAGAACAGACAATGAGATCAAGAATTATTGGAACACAAATTTAGGCAAAAGAGTTAGAGATCTTCAAACAATAAGCAGTGCATCTTCTCAGCAACCCAATGAAACAAATAACAACATTCAGAAACCAACAACAATGCCTCCTACAACCAATAAAGTGGTCTCCACAACCACTCCCTCTCTGTCACCGTTAAACGATTCACATTCTCTTCTCGTCCGTACAAAAGCTTCTAAGTGCTCTAAGTCATTATTCTTGGATCATTCATCAACAACAACAACTTCACTGCAGCAGAACAAGACTTCTAGTAATAATAATAATGACAATAGCCACGAACTCGATGAAACCGCCGCCGATCATGTTTTGCTGCCACCGCCGGGGTTGTTGCTTCCGAGCAACGGTGACAACAACAACACCATGGTGATGATGATGATGGAGATGGGTACCAATTCAGAAGAATACAAAGAGATCTCGACAACAGAATTGCTCTTGGATTTTGACGTTGGCGATATTTGCTTGCATTCTCTTCTGAACTCGGATTTCGAGGATATATGCGATTTCGGTTACAACAACAGTAACAGTAACTGCGAGGATCTGTTTGGATTCTCACCGCCGGAGCAGATGCAGCTGGATTCTTCTGATGAAGTTCTAAAGGAAGCCACCGTACCAAGCAACTTCCCTGACGAAACAAATAATATTGTACAAAACATACAGTTTCTGTGAAGATCAGAGTGCTCATAGCTGCTAACAAACTAGTCCATTATCGTGTTCTTCTAGCCTGTTATGCTTCGGGTAATGTTATTTTTGAATATTTTCAAGTAGATCCATGCTGTCTATTATTACAATTTTAACGATATTTTTTAAATATGGTTAAAATTGTATAATAGTCACCGTATCTATTATAATTGTAGGCACTATGTACCAAGTAAAGTTTAAGTCTTTGATAAAATATAAAATAATATTATTATTTAAATATATGATGTTTAATGTATCCTTTGACTTTTGGACTTTATTCAGTGGTTCATAAATTTATTAGACTAAAATGGATGCATGAACAACTTTTAAGTGTCTACAAAAATGCAAAAATAATTGGTAACCAAAAAAATTTTATCAAAAATTCATAATTTATTTTATTTAATATTCATTAATTATTGTGATAATTAATAAATACTAAATATGATAGATTTTGACTGTTTTTTTTTTATTTTTAACATTACCGCAAAAATATATATAGTCAAACAACTTTATTAAAAGTAAAAGTTGAATAAAGTTGAAATAGAAAAAATTATTCTAAAAAAGTAAATATTATGGTGTTTATTATATTATATTTATATTATTAAAAAAGATAAATAAATAATATTTAATAAATTTTAAATAATTTATTTTTTATTTTAAATATTTTATTTTTTATTTTAAAAAATAAAAATTGGACAATTTAAACACTACAATAAAGGCATCATAAAATTTACCATCCCAAAATGTAAGAATGTTAGAATGGTAAAGTGGATGTTGATATAAAATATGATAGTTTCCTTGTTCAAACAATATTAGATATAAGCTTTCATATCAATTTTTCAGATAATAGGTTTATGACGTGGCATAAGAGTTTTGTTATTTTCGTGAAGGAAAAGTTTTCGTGAAGTGTATTAAGCATAATTATTTATATGTTTCTCTATCTATCAATTTAAAATTTTTTTAATAAGTGATTTTATGATAAACAACATATTTTGTAGAATTTCTAACTTTCAAATTATATATATTCTAAATATTTTGTTATTGCTATTGCATTGTATGTAATTTCATGTCATTAACAGCTTTTGAATATTTGTATGGGTTTGATTAACAAGTATTTTTAAAGCAAAAATATCCAAAATACTAAAACTGAACTATGCACTGTATATTTGTATATATTATATATATTTTTTCACAAATTTCTTTAAACAAATTGACTAGCCGGCAGAAAAATTTTTCACATTAAAATGACACAAACATTTTATAGAAGAATGAATAATAAAGTATTTTTTTTCAGCAGTATAATAAGTTTTTAATGAAACACTAAAAATCAATTACTATTATATATAAATACAAATTTAGTTTAATTATTTTATTTTTGAAGTTTGATTATAAATGTGAATTAAATTTGATTATATTATTTTGATTGTAAATGTAAATATGTATGTGATCATTTTATATTATTCTAATATATATTCTTATACGTGTAGCTAATTATCCATACCTAATTTTGTGTATATATAAAAATCACTATCAAAATTTAATTTTTTTGGTTCAATAAATGAATTTAAAACACAAATTATTTTATCCTTTTAATATAATTTGTTAGCAAATTCAACTATTTGTATGATGACTAGGCATGTAGAACGGTATAGCAAGAGAACGAAAACGAAAATGGCATATTCATCATAATATTAAAGTTATACTTCTGTTGAAAAATAAAGTCTTAATAAAAGCTATATACTTTATTTTTTTAATTTTAAAATAAATAAATAAATAAGTAAATTCTAGAGCCCTTAATTTTGGCAAAGGATGAGAATAGGGTTGGGCAAAGGTAGAGTCACGGAGATATCGTCTGACCTCCACCAATAAGTCCTCCTTTTGTTGACACTGCAATCTCATGCCAAAAGCATATACCATATAATTGATGATCATGAATTACCTACCTCTGAGAATAACTGCTATCATCATAATATCATATAGTAATTAATATGTACTCCTTATCTATCACTGCCTGTTCAATTATGAGCATATAAAGGAGTATTTGTTTTTGGTATATCATGAAATGCGCAATAAATATAACATACTGCTGTTTTTGTTCATATTCATTTGGTATGGCGCAATAAATATAATAAAAATATTATACAATTGTGCAACACATTCGGATTTTTTACGATTATTTAAGCAGTTAATACGAAAAAAAAAGTTATTTTTATTGACATGACGTTATATAATTAAATAATGTATCAAAATAAACTTATGCGTATAAATAAAAAAAGTAAAAATTTTATAGTAAAAAATATGTAAATAAAAAATATATTATAAAAACATAAACTCTAATTAGTAATACACATAGATATTATCGATGTAACAGTAGATATTTTAAAAGTTTTTTTAAATAAATAATATAATTATTTTATTTATTAAAATAGATCATTTATAGAGAATTTATGAAATTCTATCTCCTTTTTTATTTCATTTATAGTATAAACAAGATGCATCTTCCTTTTCAGGACTTCGAAAGGGAACTTTTGGAACACCAATAGGCATAAAATGGAAAACAAAAATGAAGTAATATATATAACTTTGATGTGGAAACGTAAAGGTTTATTGCCTAAAAATTGATTTTTCTTTATTTTATCATATTGTATTTATAAATGATAAATAAAAAAAGGGGAGGTTGCTCCTATACGAGTGTTTTTATTCGTGAATGCAAACATATCTTTTTTTATCATTCAAAGAACCTGTTTGTAATAACTACAACATATTTTTTCAAACAAATATAATAGGTACAAACCAGATACGTTGGAAACGACAGACTATACGTATTTTGTTTATAGTGTAAATGAGATATAGTCAATTTCAAATCGTTTATAGTGTAAAAAAGATATGTATACAATTATATTATTTACACTGTAAACGAGATAGTATCTAGCAAATTTCAACCAACTATAAAAGAATCTGCAAGTGATAGGCTTCTTCATAAATTAAACATACCACTTCCTTTTTTTCATTCTTTCAATAAGTGTAGAAATAATGTCTAGTGGTAGTAAATATATTTTTATAAGTGTATATCCTAGTTGTCATATGAAAAATAATGACGATGGAGTTGTGTTTTAGTGTGATAGTCCTATATATTCTTTTGCGCACTCGAAAATTACGTTCTCTATCTGAGTTGAAGAGTCTAATATTGACGAATTTTGGTGCTAATGGGACAAAGGAGATTAGAAGAGTTTAATATAGGTTGTTAGCACTAATGAAAAATAGAGTATTTCGGTTTCATATTTTTTAGCTCAATGGCAATGAACATGTGTTATTAATGTTTAATGCTCATGGGAGAATCATAGCCCAACAAGTGATAGAACTTTTAATGGAAGTTAGTAATGTGGGTGGTAATGGTTCTGGGTGCTCGAATTTTATCCAAGATAACCCACCTTTTATACCACCATCTCTGTACTATGTTAGTCTTGCGGAAGATATAGACACGGACAATGAAAAATTTATTGTACTTAGAGTAGAAGTCTTTTAGACAAAAATAATTATTAATTATATGTAACACTGCCAAAACTAAATATTATATAGATTATCTCAATCAACTATTAAGAAAAATTATTAATTACTAATAGTCTATTTATATTTGAAAAGCTAGATTTGAATTTAAATAATTAGGTAATTGGATTATTATTATTCGCACTTTTTAGTTGAATAAATATGATTTTATTCAATTTCAATAGATCAAATTCATATAATACAATAATATTTATTATTATATTAGTATTTAATAGTATAAATTTTATACACATAAATAATTTTTTTTTAAATACAGGGATACATATATTATTACAATAGACTTCTTATATATATTTTTATTTTTAAGATTTAATGGGGTAAATGCCCCTACAATATTACGAGTAAATTCTTTTTTGAGTGTCTATAAAATATTTTACACAAGTGATATATTAAAATTAAACTCTATTTTAAGTCATTAAAAGATAAAGTGGAAGCAAAAAATCTTTAAGAAACTAATTTCATACCAAAGTTGAAAGGATATATATATATATATATATAACATGAAATTGATAGTTTGGTTCATAGTCTTATTTGGTAGTTACTACTAGAAAATTAGTTATTATAAACGGATATTTTCGACGGATTTCATCTCACAGAAATACAGAAGGAATTTCAAAAGAATTTTTTGTCAAAAAATAAAAAAATGAATTAGCATAAATTACAGACGAAAAAAAAATCCGTCGATAATTCTGTCGGTAAAATTAATTTTTTTTCCGTGAAAAATGATTACAGACAGAAAATCTGACTGTAATTAAATAGACAAAACGTTGAGTTTTATTAAATTATTACAGATGGAAAATCCGTCTGTAATTTAAATTTTTCGTCAAAAAATATTAGATTAAACCTAATTCTACCCCACTCTCTCGAACTCCATTCACACTCTATTCAACTAAAACGAGCTTCTTCCTCTCTCCTTCCACGAGCTTCTTCTTCCGCCGCTGCCGCCGCCGCTTGCGTCGTGTCTCCTCATCACACGAGTTTCAATCACATCTAATTCGAATCAATTCAACAATGGCTGTCGTGGCTTCACCTTCCTCTAGAAACTAGACGCCGTCCTCCTCATGCTCCTTTTCCTACCCTTTCGCTTCATACACCTTCGCCAATTTCGCTCCCGGAGCCTCCCCCTCATCCCCACGTGCTTCTCCTCCTCCTTTGGCCACTATCGGCGTCTTTCTTCCACCTCTTCGCCACTGTGTCCAACATCATCATCCGTGAGATTCTCCTCGGAGCAACCACCAGGCTCTCCCGGGCAACACTCTACGGCTATAAAGAGGTATACTATGATTTTATGATTTTATTGTTTAGGGCTCAATTTTTCTGTGGCAATTTTAGGTTTATCAATTTTTCTATGCAGTTTTTATCTTCTCAAAACAATTTAGGGTTTTATTACAGAGATAAAGATGATAAGATTTCTATGAAGGAACTCCAAACCTCTAATTCCATTAGATGAATATATGAATATTCACTTGCTGTTATTGATTTTGTTTATATTGAAGGCCCATGGTACGCATTACGCATTGTTACTTGTTTGTATAAATTTTCTTTTTAAGTTGATATGTGAAATGTATTTATAATGTTTCTTGTGTTTTTTTTTTCAATAGGTCTTGCTGTTGAAATACCTGCAGATCTATATCACTTGATCAAGAAGGATGTCTCCATCAGGAAGCACTTGGAGAGTAATAGGAAGGACAAGGACTCCAAATTCAGGTTGATTTTGGTAGAGAGTAGGATCCACCGCCTTGCACGTTACTACAAAAAGACCAAGAAGCTTCTACCTGTATGGAAATAGTAAGTATCAAATATGCGTTTTCTTTAAATCACAATGGTTTCTTAATGTGCCTGAACTTTTATTTTGATGACTAGACACCAGGATGATGCATTTCATGAGTACTTCTATTTTTTAAAATCCTTGTGGTTCCCTGAATTGGGTTTTGTGTGGTTTATATTTTAATTGTGCTGTTTGTTCAACTTTTTGCTCTTATTTATTTATTTACTGCAACTTTTGGCATTTGTAAATGTTTCTAATTTAAATTGTATGCTTTTCTTTCTGTTAGTGAGTTTGTTATCTGTATTTTATTGTTTCTAATTACTTCAGAGATTTAAAACAAAACACCTTTTCCATAAATAAAGTTAAAAATAAACACTCGTTATTTGCAGGATTTGACGCTTACTCTGTCAACACTTCTACCTATAGTTTCTATAAATAATGACAGCAAAGATCAATCAGATTTCTCAATTGGACTTAAGGTAATACTATCTGTTCTTATTGTAAGATTCCATACCCTATTGAATATTTATGACACTGATTGTTGATGAAAAAGGTTAAATGTTCTTTTTTAATTCAATAATGTTTGGAAAATGTATAATGAGGTGCAACGTTGCTTTCTCACAAATGGCTTGGTGTATCCAGATGATTTGTTTCTATTTCTTGTAAATGTAAGTTGTTGAAAATCTAGTTGAAGTGAAGTTTCTATTCTGTTGATAAAAAAGGAAAAGAATAGTAAGCCGAAGGGAGATTAAGTTATACCATGTAAAGCTAAATAACTTGCTAGAAGAAATTAGACCTAGACTAGATATTAGATGAAGGAAGGCAATCAGTTGAACTAGTTTCTGGTTTGATTTATAGTTGAATCATGTCCTATTTCTTTTACGTATTTTTGTTAGCCTGTGTGTTATGTTGAGAAAGGTGTCTTATTTGCACTGATGTTTCTTCCTTTTCCAAGGAGAAAATTATTTCTGTCAGTTATTTTACGTTGTTGCGTCAGAAAACCTTCTGAATCCATATTGGCTTTCACAGCACGTTCTTTGGCCTTTTTTGTTGCGAATGATTATTCCCCGGAGCTACACTGGCACTGTTGCCACGGTAAAAATTCTTGTACGACTTTTTGTAGGGATATGTGCATATGGGCTGGCAAACAAACACAGGATGGGAGAGATGAGGAAATCACAGCCCTTCGTGTGGAAATTCAGGTAATTTTTGAAGAAAGCATGCATTTCTTTCCATAGTTAGATTACTATATCTTGCTTTTCAGGGCTATGCATTGTAACTGTTACTGCAGGTTAGATTCTTCTTTTCAGGGCTATGCATTGTAACTATTTATGATTGTATCTTGCTTATAGAGGGTTTAACATTGCAATGCTTGTAACTGTTCATTATGTTACAATATTGGATTCATTGTTTGAAATTTGGGAAAAGAAAGATGGGCCTCACAGTAATATTTCTCATGGACTAATGATTCTGTATTTGACTGATAATGTTGCTTCTTATGTTTATTTGTGGATTACGGCCACATACACAGAGAGTAGAAAAGGTGGTGGGGATTGACTTTCAACCTGGACTAGACCCAGGAAAGGTAAGATGATCTTTACTAATTTTTTCTTTCTTTTTCATATAATGTTGTCTTTCTTGGTAGGAATTCAATAACAATCTATGGATTTGATATGAAAAGGTTGATGAAATTATGTTGTATTTGTGTTCCTCTTTAGATTGTTAGTGCTTCTCAGGCCGGAGATATTCAATTCCTTGATATAAGATGCAACACCCTACCATACAGAGTCTTATGCTTAAGTCATAATTCAGAGATGGAAAGGTATTACGACCTCTAAAAATTAAAATCTAGTACATATAGTAGTGTGAATAAAGATTATAACTAGGAGCCTTTGAAGAAAAAGGGGTAAAACAAAATCGCAACTCGAAAGCGCAACACTCCGATCGAAAACGTGACAGACAAGGGATAAACCAACGCGAGATTATATATCTATAAAGGGGTGTCAAAAATAGAAATATCAGAACTCATAATCCGGTTGCGAAGATAACCGATCCGAGCATAGCAATATATACAAATAAATAAAATAGGAAACACCAAAGGAAAACCGAAGGGACATAAATACAAAACCTATTCTCCAAAATCCCCTCTAAGAGGAGTCATCACAGTTTGTATTATTCACTAGAGATAAAAGTATCTAAGAAGAACATATAAACCAAAAATAGAGTCCCAAGAACAAAGGGTCTTCGCTAATCCAGAAGTCTCCAGCACGCTTCAGCGAGAAACCTCACGTCCTGCATCTGAAAATCACAAAATCCGCATGGGTGAGAACCAGAGGTTCCCAGCATGGTAACAGTTCCCACATATATAACATGTAATATTAGAGGAAAGCCGAAGGCAATCCTAGAACTTTCTCCAGATAAAATCAAAGCTTATAAACAAGCTAAACCACAAATGGCAACTGACTAAAGATTCTTCAATCTAACTAATACTTCCCTTTCCAAATCCTTCAGACCTCCCAACCACCAGCAAGAGTATAAAATGGCAAACACAGTTATTTCAGACAAGAGATATACAAGTAGGAACAGATAAGGCATTTAGACAAATAGCAAGTAATATGCAGTCAAATAGGCAATCTCAAACAATTCACATAGTATGCATATGATGAATGCCTGTCCCTAATAGCTGATGATATCATCTGTCGGTTATATAGCTAACCCGATAAGTCCTGGTAGCTAACCATTGGACTGTCCCTCTGATGAGCGGATATTTTATACGCTTTTCGGCATTGTTTTTAGGTAGTTTTAGTATGTTTTAGTTACTTTTTATTATATTTTTATTAGTTTTTATGCAAAAATAATATTTCTAGACTTTACTATTAGTTTATGTGTTCTTCTGTAATTTCAGGTATTTCTGGCTGAAATTCTGGCTAAAATTAAGGGACCTGAGCAAAAATCTGATTCAGAGGCTGAGAAAGCTGTTGGACTCTGACCTTCTTGCACTCAAACACATTTTTCTGGAGCTACAGATGTCCAATTGGCACTTTCTCAATTGGGAAGGAAAACTAACATCTTGGGCGTTCCAGCAATGTATAATAGTTTATACTTTGCTTGAGATTTGATGGCCCAAACTGGTGTTAAAACGCCCACCAGAGACCATTTTCTGGCATAAAACGCCGGAACTGGCACCAGAACTGGAGTTAAACGCCCAAACTGGCATCCAAGCTGGTGTTTAACTTCAGAAAAGGCCTATGCACGTGTAAAGCTTAATGCTTAGCCTAAGCACACACCAAGTGGGCCCCGAAAGTGAATTTCTGCACTATCTGCACTTAGTTACTTATTTTCTGTAATCCTTAGTAACTAGTTTAGTATAAATAGCACTTTTTACTATTGTATTCAGAATCTTTTGATCACTTTTATGCAATTTTCATATCTGGGGAGGCTGGCCATTCGGCCATGCCTAGACCTTTTTCTCTTATGTATTTTCCAACGGTGGAGTTTCTACACCTCATAGATTAAGGTGCGGAGCTCTGCTGTTCTTCATGAATTAATGCAAGTACTATTGTTTCTCTTTCAATTCACGCTTACTTCTTCTCCAATATATACTCTAGTACTTAATTCAGTTAAGTCAGAATGAAGGGGTGATCCTTGACAATCACCCACTATCTTCGTTACTCGCTTAGCCAAGATCCGCGTGCCTGACAACCACAAGCGGTCTACATGAAGTTCAACGTAGTCATTGGATGACAGCAGGAGTATATTCTCTTGGGTCTCTGATCCACGGATCTGACTTGTCTCTCCTGACAATAGAGCATTCGAATCCGTGAGATCAGAACCTTCGTGGCATAAGCTAGAACCAATTGGCAACATTCCTGAGATTTGGAAAGTCTAAACCTTGTCTGTGGTATTCCGAGTAGGATCTGGGATGGGATGACTGTGCCAAGCTTCAAACTCACGAATGTTGGGCGCAGTGATAGTGTGCAAAAGGATAGAGAGATCTTATTCCGACACAAGTGAGAACCGACAGATGATTAGCCGTGCGGTAGTTGTGCCTGGTATTTTTCATCTGAGACGAGAGATCCGACAGTTGATTAGCCGTACAGAAACTGTACCTGGAGCATTTTCACTGAGAGGACGGATAGTAGCCATTGACAACGGTAATCCACCAACATACAGCTTGACATGGAAGGGAGCACGCATGATTGGATGAAGACAATAGGAAAGCAGAGGTTCAGAAGCAACAAAGCATTTCGAAACGCTTATCTGAAATTTTCACCAATGAATTACATAAGTATCTTTATTTTAATTTACGTTTTATTTATCTTTCAATTATCAAAACTCATAACCAATTGAATCTGCCTGACTAAGATTTACAGGATGACCATAGCTTGCTTCAAGCCGGCAATCTCCGTGGGATCAATTCTTACTCGCGTATGGTTTTATTACTTGGATGAACCAGTGCACTTGCTGGTTAGTTGTACCGGAGTTGTGAAAAGTGTGATCACAATTCTGTGCACCAAGTTTTGGGCACCGTTCCCGGGGATTGTTCAGGTTTGGACAACTGACGGTTCATCTTGTTGCCTAGATTAGGTAACCTTCTTTCTTGTTTCACCCTTTATTTTCTTTTCAAAAAATATTTTAAAAAAAAATAATAAAATCATAAAAACAAAAGAAAAATTTTTTGTGTTTCTTGTTTGAGTTTTGTGTCAAATTTTAAGTTTGGTGTTAACTGTATTTTTTTAATTTAATTTTCTTAGATTTTCGAAAATTCATGCATTGTGTTCTTCTTTGATCTTCAAGTTGTTCTTGATGATTTTCCTTGTTTGATCTTTAATTTTTCTTGTTTGGTGTCTTTTCTTGTTTTTCTTGTGCATTTTCAAATTTTTAGTGTCCCTAGTACAAAAATTCTTAAGTTTGGTGTCTTGCATGTCTTTCTTTTCTTATAAATTTTCAAAAATATGTTCTTGATGTTCATCATGATCTTCAAAGTGTTTTTGGTGTTGATCTTGACATTCAAAGTGTTCTTGCATGCATTATTTGTTTTGATTCTTAACTTTTTATGTTTTGTTTCATTTTGTTGTTTTTCTCTCTCCTCATTAAAAATTCAAAAGTTAAAAAAATATCTTTTCCTTATTCTTCTCATAATTTTCGAAATTTTGAGTTGACTTGGTCAAAAAATTTTAAAATTTAGTTGTTTCTTGTTAGTCAAGTCAAAATTTCAATTTAAAAACTTTATCTTTTCAAATCTTTTTCAAAATCAATTCTTTTTCATTTTTTTATGATTTTTGAATTTCATTCTTAAATTTTTTCAAAATCTTTTTCATTTTTCTTTTAATGTTTTCGAAAATTTTAAAATTAATTTTTAAAAATCTTTTTCTTAATTTTATTTCATATTTTCGAAAATCCTTACTAACAATTAATGTTTGATTCAAAAATTTCAAGTTTGTTACTTTCTTGTTAACAAATGTTCAAACTTTAAATTCTAGAATCATTTCTTTTAGTTTCTTGTTAGTTAAGTCATTAACTTTAATTTTAAAAATCAAATCTTTTTAATTTCTTTTTCAAAATAAATTTCAATCATATCTTTTTAAAATTTTAATTTCAAAATCTTTTTTCTAACTTCTTATCTTTTCAAAATTTATTTTCAAATCTTTTCAACTAGCTACTTGACTTGTTTGTTTTAAATTTAAAAAAGAAATTTACTATTTCTTATCTTTTTCAAAACCACCTAACTATTTCTTTCACTTCTAATTTTCGAAAATCACCCACCACTTTTTCAAAATTCTTTTTAATTAACTAATTGTTTTAAATTCTAATTTTATTTTATTTCTTTTAATATTTTCGAAACTAACTTAATTAATTAAATAAAAATAAAAATATTTTTCTTTTTCCTCTTTTAAAATTCGAATTCGAATACTCTCTCTCTTATCTCTTTCTCTTTATTCTATTTAATTACTAACACTTCTCTTCTACTCATCATTCGAACCCCTCTCTCTTCTTTCTGTTTGAATTACTCATCTCCTCTCTCTTCTCCTTCTTCTATTCTTCTATTCTTATACTCACATAAAGGAATCTATATACTGTGACATAGAGGATTCCACTACTCCCTTTGTTCTCTTCTTTTTCATATGAGTATGAACAAGGATAAGGACATTCTTGTTGAAGCTGATCCTGAACCTGAAAGGACTCTGAAGAGGAAGCTAAGAGAAGCTAAAGCACCACACTCCGGAGAGGACCTTACAGAAGATCTCAAAAAAGAAGCAGACATGGCAGCCGAACCCAACAACAATGCTAGAGATGCAAGGAAGATGCTTGGTGACTATACTGCACCAACTTCCAACTTCTATGGAAGAAGCATCTCAATTCCTGCCATTAGAGCAGACAACTTTGAGCTTAATCCTTAATTAGTTTCTCTAATGCAGCAGAATTGCAAGTTTCATGGACTTTCATCGGAAGATCCTCATCAGTTCTTAACTGAATTCTTGCAGATCTGTGATACTGTTAAGACCAATGGAGTTGATCCCGAGGTCTACAGACTTATGCTTTTCCCCTTTGCTGTAAGAGATAGAGCTAGGATATGGTTGGACTCACAACCTAGAGAAAGCCTGAACTCTTGGGATAAGTTAGTCACTGCTTTCTTGGCCAAGTTCTTTCCACCTCAAAAGCTGAGCAAGCTTAGAGTGGACATCCAAACCTTCAGACAGAAAGAAAGTGAATCCCTGATAAACCCCATTTTTAGGGTATATCTTGTGTTGGATTTAGAGCATTTTATCAACCTTTTGTCACATTTAACCAATGAATTAGCATGATTTTGTAATCTCTCCCGTATTTGTGCTTGAATATAAAAACATGCTTTTTAAGCCTTTAATGTGATAATTTTAATTCATCCTTGATTCCATAAGATGCCTTGATGTGTTTGCTAGTAATATCATGTTAAAATAGGCTAGGCATTGATCAAAGGAGCAAGGAAGGAAGCATGCAAGTGGAGAGAAGAACAAAAAGCCAAAGAATTGATCTCGGCCAAGGATGCGCACGCACACAAGGCGCTCGCGCGCAGATTGCTAAATCGTCCAGGGACACGTACGCGTACCGTGCGTGCACGCGTCACAGTTCGCACGTGATTTTGTTACTGCAACACGTGCCTGGCGATTTTGGTGGTCTTCTGCAACCAACTTTGGCGCCAAACTGCATATATGAACCAAGGATTGAAGGGGATTGGGACTTTCACATCCATACACTCATTTGGACACTTTCTTAGATATTTTTAGTTAGTTACATTTGTAGAGAGAGAGACTCCAACCTCTCTCTAGGGTTCATCTTCATTTTCTTAATTTTCAACCATTCCTTAGTGAGATCCATTGCAACTCTCAATTTACTTTGTTCATGTTATAGATCCTTTTCTCTAATCTCAATTAGTGCTTGTAATTGTTCAATCCTCATAGATCTTAGATTTAACTTTGTTATTTTGGATTCTATTAATGCATTGGAGATCTCATTTTCATTGTTGTTCATTGTTGATTGTTGTTAATCTCTTGTATTGAATTACTTTGATTCTGAGTTTCTTCTCAATTTTACTATGTCTTTCATTCTTGCTCTCCAAATGTTTGAGAAAATGCCAACTTTAGATATGGAGTAGCATTCCCTCACTTGGCCTAGTGGTTGAGTCATTGGAGACACTTGAAAAATGGATGTCAATTGTTGATTGAGAATTGAGAATTGCTAATTGACTTGGAGTGCACTAAAGCTAGACTTCCCTAGGGTAAGACTAGGATTTGTGACTCAAGTTAGTTACTTTCACTTGACTTTCCTCTATGATTAAGGGTTAACAAAGTGAAGTAATACTCTATTGTTATCACAATTGAAGGAAGCTATAGTGATGGAACTTCCAATGTTCAACCTTGGCCAAGGCCTTTAATATTGATTGATTGTTGTTCACCTTTGTTATCATTTTTATGCCACACTCTTCAAACCACAAAAGACCACTTAACCAATAACATGCATCCTTGTAGCATTCCTAGGGAAGAACGACTCAGGACTAATACTCTCGGTTATTGATTTGATTTGTTTGATGATGGATTTTGTGTCGGTTAAGACTATACTACGATTGGTTACTTGATAATTTCTATACCGGCTAAAATCCATTCATTAATCCCTCTATGAAGCTTGGAAAAGATACAAGCAATTGATTGATAAGAAGGTGTCCTTCTGACATACTTTCAGAATGGAGCATCTTGGATATATTCTACGATGGTCTATCTGAATTGTCCAAGATGTCATTGGACCACTCTTCTGGTGGATCTCTTCATTTAAAGAGAACCCATGCTGAAGCTCAGGAACTCATTGAGGTGGTTGCAAATAATCAGTTCATGTACACTTCTGAAAGAAATCCTGTGAGTAATGGGATGACTCAGAAGAAAAGAGTTTTTGAGATTGATACTTTGAATGTCATATTGGCTCAGAACAAAATATTAACTCAGCAAGTCAATATGATTTCTCAGAATCTGACTGGATTGCAAGCTGCATCCGGTAGAACTAAAGAAGCCTCCTCTGAAGGAGAAACTTATGACCCTGAGAATTCTGCAATGGAAGAGGTGAATTACATAGGAGAATCCTATGGAAACACCTATAATCCTTCATCGAGAAATCATCCAAATTTCTCATGGAAGGATCAACAGAAGCCTCAACAAGGCTACAATAATAATAATGGTGGGAGAAATAGGTTTGGCAATAGCAAGCCCTATCCATCATCTTCTCAGCAACAGACAGAGAATTCTGAGCAGAGCCTCTCTGGCTTAGCAACCATAGTCTCTGATCTATCTAAGGCCACTTTCAATTTTATGACAGAAACAAGGTCCTTCATCAGAAATTTGGAGGCACAAGTGGGTCAACTGAGTAAAAGAGTTATTGAAACTCCTCCTAGTACTCTCCCAAGCAATACAGAAGAGAATCCAAAGAGAGAGTGCAAGGCCATCAATATAACCAAAATGGCCAAACCTATAGAGGAGGAAGAGGCAGTGATTTCCAATGAGGAAGACGTTGCTGGACGTTCACTGACCACTAAGGGGTTCCCTAATGAGGAACCAAAGGAATTTGAGGCTCATATAGAGACCATAGAGATTCCACTGAACTTCCTATTACCATTCATGAGCTCTGATGAGTATTCTTCCTCTGAAGAAGATGAAGATATTGTTGAAGAGCAAGTTGCTCAATACCTAGGAGCAATCATGAAGCTGAATACCAAGTTATTTGGTAATGAGACTTGGGAGGATGAATCTCCATTGCTCATCAGTGAACTGAATGCCTGGGTTCAGTGGCTCTGTGTGACCTGGGATCAGGTATAAACATCATGCCACTCTCTGTAATAGAGAAACTAGGGATCTTTGAGGTACAAGCTGCAAGAATCTCATTAGAGATGGCAGACAAATCAATGAAACAGGCTTATGGACTTGTAAAGGATGTCTTAGTGAAGGTTAAAGGCTTTTACATCCCTGCTGACTTCATAATCCTAGACACTAGGAAGGATGAGGATGAATCCATCATCATTGGAAGACCCTTCCTAGCCATAGAAAGGGCTGTAATTGATGTGGACAGAGGAGAGTTAGTCCTTCAATTGAATGAGGAATACCTTGTGTTTAAGGCTCAAAGATCTTCTTCTATAAACATGGAGAAAAAGCATGAAAAGCTTCATCCAATTCTCCCCATACATAGTCAAGTAGAGCCCCCACATTCAAACTCTAAGTTTGGTGTTGGGAGGCCACAATCATGCTCTGAGTATCTGTGAAGCTCTGTAAGAGCTTATTGTCAAACTATTGAAATTAAAGAAGCGCTTATTGGGAGGCAACCCAATCTTATTTATCTATGTTAATTACTTTTTCATTGCATTTTTCATTGTTAGTTTATGTTTTCTTTAGGATGATGATCATGTAGAGTCACAAAAATAGCTGCAGAATTAAAGTAGAATCAAAAATAGCATAAAAAATAGCACACCCTGGAGGACAGGCTTACTGGCGTTCAGGATAGAAGAAGGGTGTTTAACACCGAGTCTGGCAGCATTTTGGGCGTTAAATGCCATAATTGGTAGACAGATTGGCATTTAATGCCAGAAAAGGGTGCCTGGTGTCTGGCTGGTGTTAAACGCCAGAAAAGGGCATCAGCCTAATGTTTAACACCAGAATTGGCAGACAGACTGGCGTTAAACGCCAGAATTGGCACACAGATGGCGTTTAAACGCTAGAAAGGTGCAGGGATGAGAAATCCTTGACACCTCAGGATCTATGGACCCCACAGGATCCCCGCCTACCCCAACTCACTCTCTCTCCTCTTCACACCTTTCCATCACACTCTTCCCCAAACACGATTCACCTGTCAAATCCTACCCTCTTCCCCATAATCTCTTCACCATTCACATCCATCCACTATTCCCGAAAAACCCATCATAAAGCCCCACCTACCTCACCATTCAAATTCAAAACATTTCCCTCCCAAACCCACCCCTTTCCACACGGATTCTCTCTCCCCCTTTCCCTATAAATACTCATCCTTACTCCTCCACTTTCACACATCACAAACACTTCATAACCCCCTTGGCCGAACCATTCATACCCTTCTATATCCTCTATTTCTTCTTCTTCTTCTTCTTCTCCCTTCTTTCTTCTTTTGCTCGAGGACGAGCAACCTTTTAAGTTTGGTGTGGGAAAAAGCTCTGCTTTTTATTTTTTCATAACCATTAATGGCACCTAAGGCTGGAGAAACCTCTAGAAAGAGGAAAGGGAAGGCAGTTGCTTCCACTTCCGAGTCATGGGAGATGGAAAGATTCATCTCAAATGTCCATCAAGACCACTTCTATGAAGTTGTGGCCAAGAAAAAGGTGATCCCTGAGGTCCTCTTCATGCTCAAAAAGAGTGAATATCTGGAGATCCGACGTGAGGTTCGGAGAAGAGGTTGTGAAGTTCTCACTAACCTCATCAAATAAGTCAGAATCTTAATAGTTCAAGAGTTCTATGCTAATGCATGGATCACTAAGAACCATGATCAAAGTGTGAACCCGAACCCAAATAATTGGCTCACAATGGTTCGGGGGAAATACTTAGATTTCAGTCCAGAAATCGTGAGGTTGGCAATCAACTTGCCAATGATGTAAGGAGATACTCATCCTTTCACTAGAAGGGTCAACTTTGATAAAAAATTGGACCAAGTCCTCATGGACATATGTGTGGAAGGAGCCCAATGGAAGAGAGACTCCAAAGGCAAGCCGGTTCAACTGAGAAGGCCTGACCTCAAACCCATGGCTAGAGGATGGTTGGAGTTCATCCAACACTCTATCATTCGTACTAGCAACCGGTCTGAAGTAACTGTGGATCGGGCTATCATGATCCATAGTATCATGATTGGAGAGGAAGTGGAAGTTCATGAGATCATACCTCTAGAACTATACAAGGTGGCTGACAAGTCCTCCACTTTGGCAAGGTTATCCTTCCCTCATTTCATCTATCACTCATGCAATTCAACCGGAATTGTCATAGCGAAAGACATCCTCATTGAAGCAGACAAGCCCATAACTAAAAAGAGGATGGAGCAAACAAGAGAGCGCATTCATGGACCTCAATAAAAGCATGAGGAAATCCCTGAGATGTCTCAAGGGATGTATTTCCCTCCACACAACTATTGCGAGTAACTCAATACCTCTTTAGGAGAATTGAGTTCCAACATGGAGCAACTAAGAGTGGAGCACCAAGAGCACTCCATCATCCTTCATGAAATCAAAGAGGACCAAAAGGCCATAAGAGAGGAGCAACAAAGGCAAAGAAGAGTCATAGAGGAGCTCAAGAACTCCATTGGTTCTTCAAGAGGAAGAAGAAGCCACCATCACTAAGGTGGACCCGTTCTTTAATCTCCTTGTTTATGTTCTTTTCTGTTTTCGGTTTTTATGCTTTATGTTTTGTCTATGTTTGTGTCTTTATTACATGATCATTAGTGTCTAGTGTCTATGTCTTAAAGCTATGAATGTTCCATGAATCTTTCACCTTTCTTAAATGAAAAATGCTTTCTGAAAAAGAAAAAAAAAGGTACATAAATTTCGAATTCTATCTTGAAAATAGTTTAATTATTTTGATGTGGTGGCAATACTTTTTGTTTTCTAAACGAATGCTTGAACAGTGCATATTTTTTATAGTGAAGTTTATGGATGTTAAAATTGTTGGCTCTTAAAAGAATAATGAAAAAAGAGAAATATTATTGATAATCTGAAAAATCATAAAATTGATTCTTGAAGCAAGAAAAAACAGTGAAAAACACAAAGCTTGCAAAAAAATGGCGAAAAATTAAGAAAAAGAAAGAAAAAGAAAAAGCAAGCAGAAAAAGCCAATAGCTTTTTAAACCAAACGGAAAGAGCAAAAAGCCAGTAACCCTTTAAACTAAAAGGCAAGGGTAAAAAAGATCCAAGGCTTTGAGCATTAATGGATAGGAGAGCCCAAAGGAATAAAATCCTGGTCTAAGCGGCTAAATCAAGCTGTCCCTAACCATGTGCTTGTGTCATGAAGGTCCAAGTGAAAAGCTTGGGGGACTGGTGGACGAAATTGTGATTCCCTTTTTTCTTGTAATTGGATTTATAAAAGATGTATACTCTGAGGGCATTGTTTATTTC
>NC_029774.3:45782605-45782786 GCF_000817695.3 Arachis duranensis
CAATGCCACAGACACATAACTGGGTGAACCTTTTCAGATTGTGACTCAGCTTTGCTAAAGTCCCCAGTCAGTGGTGTCCAGAGCTCTTAAGCACACTCTCTAGCTTTGGATCACGACTTTAACCATTCAGTCTCAAGCTTTTCACTTGGACCTTCATGACACAAGCACATGGTTAGGGACA
>NC_029774.3:45782988-45783145 GCF_000817695.3 Arachis duranensis
TTCGCAAGCTTCCTTTTTCACTGCTTTTTCTTGCTTCAAGAATCAATTCATGAATTTTTCAAATCATCAATAACATTTTGTTGCTTGTCCCCAAGCAACTGAAAATCAAATAGGATAAAAGAAGAGAATATACTATAAATTCCAGAATATCAATGAA
>NC_029774.3:45786692-45787258 GCF_000817695.3 Arachis duranensis
GGGAGGTTCACTTTCCCAAGTCTCATTACCAAATAGCTTGGCATTCAGCTTCATGATAGCTCCTAAGTATTGAGCAACTTGCTCTCCAGTCATCTCTTCATCCTCTTCAGAGGATGAATAATAGTCAGAGCTCATGAATGGCAGAAGGAGATTTAGTGGAATCTCTATGGTCTCTGTGTGAGCCTCAGATTCCTCAGGATCCTTATTAGGAAGCTCCTTCTTGCTTGGAGGACGTCCCAGGAGTTCTTTCTCACTAGGATTTTCGTCCTCCTCCTCTTTTGTGCTTTCGGCCATGTTGACTAAGTCAATGGCTTTGCACTCTCCTTTTGGATTCTCTTCTGTATTACTTGGGAGAATACTGGGAGGAGTTTCAATAACTTTCTTATTCAGCTGGCCTACTTGTGCCTCCAAATTCCTAATGGAGGATCTTGTTTCATTCATGAAACTGAAAGTGGCTTTTGACAGATCAGAGACTATATTAGCTAAATTAGAATTACTTTGTTCAGAGTTCTCTGTCTGTTGCTGAGAAGATGATGGATATGGCTTACTATTATTCAGCCTATTGC
>NC_029774.3:45789134-45789313 GCF_000817695.3 Arachis duranensis
GCTAAAAAAATGAAAAAGATATGATTTTTGAAAAAGATTTTGAAAAGATAAGATTTTTAAAATTGAAATTTTGACTTGACTTGTAAGAAACAACTAATTTTTTAAAAAATTTTTGACCAAGTCAACCCAAAATTTCGAAATTTTAGAGGAAAATAAGGAAAAGATATTTTTGATTTTTA
>NC_029774.3:45789617-45789949 GCF_000817695.3 Arachis duranensis
CAAGAAATCATCAAGATCAAACAAGAGGACTTGTCAAGAACAACTTGAAGATCATGAAGAACACTATGAATGCATGAATTTTCGAAAACAATGCAAGAAAAATTTTGAAAGCATGCAATTGACACCAAACTTAAAAATTAACACAAGACTCAAACAAGAAACACAAAATATTTTAGATTTTTATGATTTTCTAATTTTTTTTTGTATTTTTATTAATTTTTTTTTTCGAAAAACATTTTTGGAAAAACGACAAAGGAAAGAAAATTTTTGAAAAAGTTTTTGAAAAGAAAATTACCTAATCTGAGCAACAAGATGAACCGTCAGTTGTCCAT
>NC_029774.3:45791161-45811044 GCF_000817695.3 Arachis duranensis
GTTATGACGTGTTTTGGGCGTTCAACTCCGGATCATGACGTTTTTCTGGCGTTTAACTCCAGACAGCAGCGTGTACTTGGCGTTCAACGCCAAGTTACGTCGTCATTCTTCGAATAAAGTATGGACTATTATATATTGCTGGAAAGCTCTGGATGTCTACTTTCCAAAGCCGTTGAGTGCGCGCCAATTGGAGTTCTGTAGCTCCAGAAAATCCATTTCGAGTGCAGGGAGGTCAGAATCCAACAGCATCAGCAGTCCTTTTGTTAGCCTTCTTCAGAGTTTTGCTCAAATCCCTCAATTTCAGTCAGAATTTACCTGAAATCACAGAAAAATACACAAACTCATAGTAAAGTCCAGAAATGTGAATTTAACATCAAAATTAGTGAAAACATCCCTAAAAGTAGCTTAAACTTACTAAAAACTATATGAAAACAATGCCAAAAAGCGTATAAATTATCCGCTCATCAGGGACTGAGTGGTTAAAGTCGTGATCCAAAGCAAAAGAGTGTGCTTAAGAACTCTGGGCACTTCTAACTGGGGACTCTAGCAAAGCTGAGTCACAATCTGAAAAGGTTCACCCAGTTATATGTCTGTGGCATTTATGTATCTGGTGGTAATACTGGAAAACAAAATGCTAAGGGTCACGGCCAAGACTCATAAAGTAGCTGTGTTCAAGAATTAACATACTAAACTAGGAGAATCAATAACACTATCTGAATTCTGAGTTCTGATGGATGCCAATCATTCTGAATTTCAAAGGATAAAGTGAGATCCCAAAACTGTTCAGAAGCAAAAAGCTACTAGTCCTGCTCATCTAATTGGAACTAAGCTTCATTGATATTTTAAAATTTATTGTATTTCTCTTCTTTTTATCCTATTTTGTTTTTAGTTGCTTGGAGACAAGCAACAATTTAAGTTTGGTGTTGTGATGAGCGGATATTTTATACGCTTTTTGGCATTGTTTTTAGGTAGTTTTTAGTATGTACTTTTTATTATATTTTTATTATTTTTTATGAAAAAATCACATTTCTAGACTTTACTATGAGTTTGTGTGTTCTTCTGTAATTTCAGGTATTTTCTGGCTAAAATTAAGGGACCTGAGCAAAAATTTTGATTCAGAGGCTGAGAAAGGACTGTAGATGCTGTTGGATTCAGACCTCCCTGCACTCAAATGCATTTTTCAAGAGCTACAGAAGTCCAATTGGCACTTTCTTAATTGGGCTGGAAAGCTAACATCTTGGGCTTTCCAGCAATGTACAATAGTTCATACTTTGCCACAGATTTGATGGCCCAAACTGGCGTTAAAACTCCCACCAGAGACCCTTTTCTGGCGTAAAACGCCGGAACTGGCACCAGAACTGAAGTTAAACGCCCAAAATGGCATCCAAGCTGGTGTTTAACTCCAGAAAAGGCCTATGCATGTGTAAAGCTCAATGCTCAGCCCAAGCACACACCAAGTGGGCCCCGAAAGTAGATTTCTAAACTATCTGCACTTAGTTACTTATTTTCTGTAATCCTTAGTAACTAGTTTAGTATAAATAGCACTTTTTACAATTGTATTTAGAATCTTTTGATCACTTTTATGCAATTTTCATATTTGGGGAGGCTGGCCATTCAGCCATGTCTAGACCTTTTTCTCTTGTGTATTTTTCAACGGTGGAGTTTCTACACCTCAAAGATTAAGGTGCGGAGCTCTGTTGTTCTTCATGAAGTAATGCAAGTACTATTGTTTCTCTTTCAATTCATGCTTACTTCTTCTCCAAGATATACTCTCGTACTTAATTCAGTTAAGTCAGAATGAAGGGGTGATCCGTGACAATCACCCACTATCTTCGTTACTCGCTTAGCCAAGATCCACATGCCTGACAACCACAAACGATCTACATGATGTTCAACGTAGTCATTTGACGACAGCCGGAGTATATTCTCTTGGGTGTTTGATCCACGGATCTGACTTGTCTCTCCTGACAATAGAGCATTCAAATTCGTGAGATCAAAACCTTCGTGGTATAAGCTAGAACCAATTGGAAGCATTCTTGAGATCCGGAAAGTCTAAACCTTGTCTGTGGTATTCCGAGTAGGATCTGGGATGGGATGACTGTGATGAGCTTCACACTCACGAATGTTGGGCGCAGTGACAATGTGCAAAAGGATAGCAAGATCCTATTCCGACACAAGTGAGAACCGACAGATGATTAGCCGTGCGGTAGCTGTGCCTGGTATTTTTCATCCGAGACGAGAGATCCGACAGTTGATTAGCCGTACAGAAACCGTACCTGGACCATTTTCATTGAGAGGATGGATGGTAGCCATTGACAACGGTGATCCACCAACATACAGCTTGCCATGGAAGGGAGCACGCATGATTGGATGAAGACAATAGGAAAGCAGAGGTTCAAAAGTAGCAAAGCATCTCCAAACGCTTATCTGAAATTCCTACCAATGAATCACATAAGTATCTTTATTTTAATTTACATTTTATTTATCTTTCAATTATCAAAACTCATAACCAATTGAATCTGCCTGACTAAGATTTACAGGATGACCATAGCTTGTTTCAAGCTGGCAATCTCCGTGGGATCGACCCTTACTCGCGTAAGGTTTTATTACTTGGACAACACAGTGCACTTGCTGGTTAGTTGTACCGGAGTTGTGAAAAGTGTGATCACAATTCCGTGCAACATCCTCTGTCGTGCATCCCCAACTCGAGTTATACTCAACATAATTCGTGATCATAATCATTATCCATATCCAACACCCTCACTGGTGTATATTCACGGGGGCGAGCTCATACGGGTCTTTCACAGTGCCCGGCCACCCTTACGACATAGGGTTAACAGAATCTCGAGTCTCCACCTAGCGTACGTGGTGGCTAGCTACTACTTTCTCCTAGGAAAACTCGTGTCTCAGATGGTGGAAGTGCAAACATTCACATTTCATTCAACAGCATATATGCATTTATACTTAGCCATAATCATGGCTCCGCCGTAACACAGCAATAAACCAGCCATCCGGCTCATGGTTAAATCCATAACCAGCCAATTAATTATCAATTACGGCCCTTCGGCCTATGGCATAACAAGCACTTCCACCGCCATCCTCTGTATCTCATATAATCATCATTGATCATCATTGATCATTAATTCTTCCCTTGCTTCACTCGCAAGTTACCACATCCCCTAGCTCCTTTTCTCATTGCTAGGCATATCATAATGATTTAAGACATAAGTGGTGAGATCGAAGGCTTAGAAATATGAAATTTAGCTTCTAAAACTCAAAAATCAACTTTGGGATAAAAACAGGGCTACGCACACGCGTCCTTCACACGCACGCGTGGATAGCCTTACAGTTCATCGACGCGTATGCGTCATTCACGCGGACGCATGGATTGAAAAACATCCAATCGACGCGTACGCGTCAGCCACGCGTACGCGTGGGTGCATTTGTGCCCCACGCACAAAATTGGCACAGCTCTGGCACAACTCTCGGGAAGGATGGCTGGGCAATGGGTGCAGCGCATCGACGCGCACGTGTGGATGGTGCTTCCTTGAAAAAAGACGCGTACGCGCCAAGCACACCTACGCGTGGAGGGTCATTCTGCTAAAAAAATTTTTCTAAGTTAAAAGCTGCAGAATTCCCAAATTCAACCCCCAATCTTCTGACGGACATAACTTTCCCAATTTAAATCGTTTTTCACCCATTCTTTGACCGGCATGGACATCCTGGATCCAATTTCATTTCTAAACAAATTTGGCACAAAACGAAGATCTAGAGTCCAAGTTATGTCCCATCAAAGTATGCCCAAAAACCATATTTTCACATAAAACCACAAAGTGCCATTTTCAAAACAAACCAATTTCATCCCTTTTCAAAATCAACCAAAACATGCCAATTTCAACCCTTTTTGAAATCAATCAAAATATACCAAAATCAACATCAAGCCTCTTCAACTCACACATCAACAGTTCACCACAATTCACAAAACATGATCCCACCATTTTAACACTTCTCAATCAAATGGCTAAGAGACAAACACATTGACATGTCATACATCCTTTCTCATCCCAATTTCCAAAAATACCATTTCCAATCAACCATCATTATATATAATCAATATCATACTCACCATCAACATGGTTTCACCCACAATTCAACCTTAATTATTCATCATGCATATATCACAACATGCATTTTTCTCATATATCACACCATCAAGGCATCAATATTCATAACCACATATATGACCACATCATATATCTCATCCATTCAACAACATCAATAATTCAATGCCTATCTTAGGGTCTCTAGCCTAAGTATTTCCCACCACATTACTATTAGATACGAGAAACCGAGACCATACCTTAGCCGATTTTCCAAGCTCAACCGGAGCACTTCCAAACTACTTTTCCTCAAGCTCTCAAGGTCTCAACACCTCTAAGAACAGATTTTTGCATACAAAACCCTCTTCCAAGCTTTCCAAAATCACCAATCAAGCTCCAATACACATATATAAAATGCCTAAGCCACAATATCATACCAAAACACAAGAGCTCAATACTCACAACCACAAATTCAATATTCTCACTAGGGTTTGAGATATCTTACCTTACTCAAGGACCAAGAGAGCAAGAACAAGCCTTCTCTTCAAGCTAATTTGGCCCTATAACACAAAGGAACTCACAAATCTCAACATTTTACCCAATGAACTCGAAATCAAAGCTGAAATTTCGAAGAGCACAATGTGGCTTACCTCAAGATTGATTGTATGGATTTTGTAGAGCTCTCCGCGATGAACGAGTGGCCGTAAACGGTGCGGCAATCGAAGCTCTAGATCAAAAGTTATGGTGGTTTGAAGATTAAGTGAGAGATAGAAGTTTGAGAGAGTGTTCTTCCCCTCCCTTACTCCATTTCAGCGTGTGAGTGTGTCAAGTGAGGAGAGAGAGTGCTGAAATTTAGGGTTTTGGTTTAGTTAGGTTGGGTCAAGGGCCCAATATGGGTCCGGTTGCCCCGGTTTAGCCCGTTCGGTCCAATCTTGGTCTGAATTCTACAAAATTGGTATCGAAATTCTCGTCTCAATCCCCTCTATCATATTTAGCCATAAAAATCACATTTTTGTCTTTCTAGAATAAATTCTCATTTATGGGTTAATTAGCCATTAATTAACCGGGTTTTACATTCTACCCACCTAATTAGGAATTTTGCCCACAAAATTCAAATTCAATTACCTGAGAATAAATACGGATAGTCCGTTCGCATCTCCGAATCAAGTTTCCAAGTGTGTTCCTCAACACCGCCTCGACTCCATGCCACTTTGACTAATGAAACCTCCTTTCCACGCAATCGTTTGATACTAGTATCATTGATTCTGACTGGAGCCATCAGAAGCGTCAAATCTTCTCTTAACTGAACCAATTCAGGTTCAACCACATGGCTAGCATCAGGAGTGTACTTCTGAAGCTGTGACACATGAAATACATCGTGCAGGTTCGAAAGGTGAGGTGGTAGAGCCATTCGATACGCCACCAGTCCAATCCTCTCTAGGATCTGAAGTGGACCAATGTACCGAGGATTCAACTTCTTTGCTTTAATCACCCTACCTACTCCTGTGGCTGGAGTAACTTTAAGGAAAACATGGTCTCCTTCCTCAAATTCCAAGGGCTTCTGCCTCTGGTCGGCGTAACTCATCTGACACTCTGCACCGTAAGCATCCTATCTCAGATTTTCTTGACTTGTTCTGTGGTCTCAGCTATCATTTCTGGCCCCAACAAGCCTTTCTCTCTAGCTTCATACCAACACAGCGGAAATTGACATTTCCTCACATACAAAACCTCATACGGAGCCATTCCGATGCTCTCATGGTAACTATTATTGTATGCAAACTCCACTAACGGCATATACCGATCCCAACTCGCCGGTTGGTCCAAAACACAAGCTCTCAAGATATCCTCTAGTGTTTGGATTGTCTTCTCGGATTGACCATCGGTTTGAGGATGGTAAGCTGTACTCAAGCTTAATCGGGTCCCGAAAGCCTTCTAAAATGCACCCCAAAACCTCGAAGTAAAACGAGGAACTCTATCAGAGATTATAGTAGTAGGTACACCATGAAGTCTCACAATCTCCTTTATGTATAACCGTGCTAGCTCCTCAAGGGTGAAAGTCATCCGAATGGGTAAAAAGCAAGCTGACTTCGTCAGTCGGTCCACAATCACCTAGACAGCATCAAAACCAGCCCTAGTCATTGGCAATTCCGACACAAAGTCCATTGCAATACTTTCCCACTTCCATTGTGGAACCTCTAAAGGTTGCAACATCCCGAAAGGTCTTTGATGTTCAATATTCACCTTTTGATAAGTTAAGCACTTTGAAACATATTCCGCCACATCTTTCTTCATACCCGATGATAGGCAAAATTGTGATTTACACTTTTTATAACTCGAACAATTCTTAGTAATGGCTCCAAAGACTTGGTGCACACTACTATGATTCACTCACATTCTTCACAACTTCGACAACTAACCAGCAAGTGCACTGGGTCATCCAAGTAATAAACCTTACGTGAGTAAGGGTTGATCCCACGGAGATTGTTGGTATGAAGCAAGCTATGGTCATCTTGTAAATCTCAGTTAGGTTGATTTAAATGATTATAATGGTTTTCAAAAATTATGATAAATAAAGCATAAAATAAAGATAGAGATACTTATGTAAATCATTGGAAGGAATTTCAGATAAGTGTATGGAGATGCTGTGTTCCTTCTAAATATCTGCTTTCCTACTGCTTTCATCCAATCCTTCTTACTCCTTTCCATGGCAAGCTGTATGTAGGGCATCACCGTTGCCAATGGCTACTTCCTATCCTCTCAGTGAAAATGGCCCAAATGCTCTTGTCACAGCACGGCTAATCATCTGTCGGTTCTCGATCATGTCGAAATAAAATCTATTGATTCTTTTGTGTCTGTCACTACGCCCAACAATCGCGAGTTTGAAGCTCGTCACAGTCATTCAATTCTTGAATCCTACTCAGAATACCATAGACAAGGTTTAGACTTTCCAGATTCTCAAGAATGGCCGCCAATAATTCTAGCTTATACCACGAAGATTCTGATTAAGGAATCTAAGAGATATTTGTTCGGTCTAAGTTAGAATGGAGGAGGTTGTCAAGCACGCGTTCATAAGGATGGATGATGATGAGTGTCACAGATCATCACATCCCTCAGGTTGAAGTGCAACGGAGATCTTAGAACAAGAATAAGCTGAATTGAATAGAAAATAGTAGTAATTGCATTAAAATTCGAGGTACAACAGAGCTCCACACCCTTAATCTATGGTGTAGAAACTCCACCGTTGAAAATACATAAGTGATCAAGGTTCAAGCATGGCCAAATGGCCAGCCCCCAAAATCTAAGAACTAAACGTCCAAAGATAGATACCAAGATGAAAACCAAGATGAAATTACAATAGTAAAAAGTCCTATTTATACTAGACTAGCTACTAGGGTTTACAGAAATATGTCTAAGTGTAGAAATCCACTTTCGGGGCCCACTTTGGTGTGTGCTTGGGCTGATCCTGAGCTTTACACATGCAGAGGCTTCTCTTGGAGTTAGACGCCAAGTTGTAACGTGTTTTTGGTGTTTAACTCTGGTTTATGATGTGTTTCTGGCGTTTTACTCCAGAATGCAGCATGAAACTGGCGTTGAATGCCAGTTTGCATCGTCTAAACTCGAACAAAGTATGAACTATTATATATTGTTGGAAAACTCTGGATGTCTACTTTCCAACGCTATTAAGAGCGCGTCATTTGGAGTTCTGTAGCTCCAGAAAATCCATTCCGAGTGCAGGGAGGTCAGAATCCAACAACATTAGCAGTCCTTTTTTAGCCTGAATCAGATTTTTGCTCAGGTCCATCAATTTCAGCCAAAAAATATATGAAATCACAGAAAAACACAAACTCATAGTAAAGTCCAGAAATATGAATTTTGCATAAAAACTAATAAAAACATCCCTAAAAGTAGCTAGATCCTACTAAAAACTACCTAAAAATAATGCCAAAAAGCGTATAAATTATCCGCTCATCACAACACCAAATTTAAATTGTTGCTTGTCCCCAAGCAACTGAAAATCAAATAGGATAAAAAGAAGAGAACATACTATAAATCTCAAAATATCAATGAATATTAGTTCTAATTAGATGAGCGGGACTTGTAGCTTTTTGCTTTCTAAACAGTTTTGGCATCTCACTTTATCCTTTGAAGTTTAGAATGATTGGCATCTATAGGAACTCATAGTTCAGATAGTGTTATTAATTCTCCTAGTTAAGTATGTTGATTCTTGAACACAGCTACTTTATGAGTCTTGGCCGTGGCCCTAAGCACTTTGTTTTCCAGTATAACCACCGGATACTTAAATGCCACAGACACATGACTGGGTGAACCTTTTCATATTATGACTCAGCTTTTCTAAAGTCCCCAGTTAGAGGTGTCCAGATCTCTTAAGCACACTCTTTTTGCTTTGGATCACGACTTTAACCACTCAGTCTCAAGCTTTTCACTTAGACCTACATGCCACAAGCACATGGGTAGGGACAGCTTGATTTAGCCGCTTAGGCCTAGATTTTATTTCCTTGGGCCCTCCTATCCATTGATGCTCAAAGCTTGGATCCTTTTTATCCTTGCCTTTTGGTTTTAAGGGCTATTGGCTTTTTCTGCTTGCTTTTTCTTTTTCTTTCATATTTTTTTTCGCCACTTTTTTTTCGCAAGCTTTGTTCTTCACTGCTTTTTCTTGCTTCAAGAATCAATTTTATGATTTTTTAGATCATCAATAACATTTCTCTTTTTCATCATTCAGAAAACAAAAAGTATTGTCACCACATCAATATAATTAAACTAATTTCAAGGATATATTCGAAACTCATGTACTTCTTGTTCTTTTGTATTAAAAACATTTTTCATTTAAGAGAGGTGAATGATTCATGGAATTATTCATAGCCTTAAGACATAGACACTAGACACTAATGATCATGTAGTAGATACACAAACATAGACAAACATATAGCATAAAAACCGAAAAACAGAGAAATAAGAACAAGGAATGAGTCCACCTTAGTGATGGTGGCATCTTCTTCTTGAAGGACCAATGATGTCCTTGAGCTCTTCTATGTCTCTTCCTTGCCTTTGTTGCTCCTCCCTCATTGCTCTTTGATCTTCTCTAATCTCATGGAGAATAATGGAGTGCTCTTGGTGCTCCACCCTTAATTGGTCCATGTTATAACTCAAGTCTTCTAGAGAAGTGTTGAGTTGTTCCCAATAGTTGTTTGGAGGAAAATGCATCCATTGAGGCATCTCAGGAATTTTTTGATGATGAGCTTCCTTATGCGTCTTTTGAGATCCATGGACGGACTCTCTTGTTTGCTCCATCTTCTTCTTAGTGATGGGCTTGTCCTCTTCAATGAGGGTGTCTCCTTCTATGACAATTCCAGCTGAGTAGCATAGATGGCAAATAAGATGAGGAAAAGCTAGCCTTGCCATGGTAGAGGACTTTTCGGCTACTTTGTAGAATTCAAGAGAGATGACTTCATGAACTTCTACTTCCTCTCCGATCATGATGCTATGGATCATGATGGCCCGATCCATAGTAACTTCGGATCGGTTGCTAGTGAGGATGATAGAGCGTTGGATGAACTCCAACCATCCTCTAGCCACAGGCTTAAGGTCCAGTCTTCTCAATTGAACCGGCTTGCCTTTAGAGTCTCTTTTCCATTGAGCTCCTTTAACACATATGTCCATAAGGACTTGGTCCAACCTTTGATCAAAGTTGACCTTTCTAGTGTATAGGCGTGCATCTTCTTGCATCATAGGCAAGTTGAATGCCAACCCATCATTGGCATAGAACTCTTGAACCATTAAGACTCTAACTTGTTGAATGGGGTTGGTCAGAATTTCCCAACCTCTTTTTTGGATCTCATGTTGGATCTCCGGATACTTATTTTTCTTGAGCATGAAAGGGACCTCAGGGATCACCTTCTTCTTGGCCACAACTTCATAGAAGTGGTCTTGATGGACCTTTGAGATGAATCTCTCCATCTCCCATGACTCGGAGGTGGAAGCTTTTGTCTTCCTTTTCCTCTTTCTAGAGGTTTCTCTGGCCTTAGGTGCCATAGATGGTTATGGAAAAATAAAAAGCTATGCTTTTACCATACCAAACTTAGAGTATTGCTCGCCCTCGAGCAAGAAAAGAAAGAATAGAAGAAGAAGAAGAAGAAGAAGAAGAAGAAGAAGAAGAAGAAATGGAGGAGAGGGAGAGAGAGAGGTGTATTCGGCCAAGAGAGAGAAGAGAGTGTTGTGTGGTGTGAAAATGAAGAAGGATGAAGGGGTTTATATAGTGGAGGGAGAGGGGGTAGGTTCGGTTATTTAGGATGGGTTTGGGTGGGAAAGAGAATTTGAATTTGAAGGTAGGTGGGGTTTATGGGGAAGAGTGGATGGATGTCAGTGGTGAAAAGGTGATGGGGAAGAGAGATTGAGGTGATTGGTGAAGGGTATTTGGGAAAGAGATATGGAGGTGATTGGTAAAGGGTGATCCTATAGGGTCCACAGATCCTGAGGTGTCAAGGATTTATCATCCCTGCACCAATTAGGCATGTAAAATGCCTTCTGCATGCAATCCTGGCATTTAACGCCAGATTGATGCTTGTTTCTGGCGTTAAACGCCAGTTCTATGCTTGTTTTGGGTGTTCAACGCCAGTCTGCAGCATGTTTCTGGCGTTGAACACCAGTTCCATGCTTGTTTCTAGCGTTTAACGCCAGCTCTCCTCAGGGTGTAATCCTGGCGTTTGAACGCCAGACTGTTGCTTGTTTATGGCGTTCAACGCCAGATTCATGCTCTGTTCTGGCGTTGAACGCCAGATAGATGCTCCTTACTGGCGTTTGAACGCCAGTAAGCTCTTCCTCCAGGGTGTGCTTTTTCTTCTGCTGTTTTTTATTTTAATTTTAATTTTTACAATTGTTTTGTGACTCCACATGATCATGAACCTAATAAAACATAAAAGAACAATATAAATATAAATAAATAAAAATTGGATTGCCTCCCAATAAGCGCTTCTTTAATGTCAATAGCTTGACAGTGGGCTCTTATGGAGCCTCACAGATGTTCAGAGCATGATGAGGGCCTCCCAACACCAAACTTAGAGTTTGAATGTGGGGGCTTCTCAACACCAAACTTAGCGTTTGGTTGTGGCCTCCCAACACCAAACTTAGAGTTTGATTTTGGGGGCTTTGTTTGATTCTGTATTGATAGAAGCTTATCGTGCCTCTTTTTCATGTCCACAGAGGGATACCCTTGGGCCTTAAACACAAGGTAGTCTCCATTCAATTGAAAGACTAATTCTCCTCTATTAACATCAATTACAGCTCCTGTTGTGGCTAGGAAGGGTCTTCCAAGGATGATGCATTCATCCTCCTCCTTCCCAGTGTCTAATATTATGAAATCAGCAGGGATGTAAAGGCCTTTAACCTTTACTAATATGTCCTCTACCAATCCATAAGCTTGTCTTATTGACTTGTCTTCCATCTCTAATGAGAAAGTGGCAGATTGTACCTCAAAGATTCCCAGTTTCTCCATTACAGAGAGTGGCATAAGATTTATACCTGACCCCAGGTCACACAGAGCCTTCTCAAAAGTCATAGTGCCCATGGTACAGGGTATTAAGAATTTACCAGGATCTTGTTTCTTTTGAGGTAAAGTTTGCTGAACCCATGTATCTAGTTCACTAGTGAGCAAGGGAGGTGCATCTTCCCAAGTCTCATTACCAAACAACTTGGCATTCAGCTTCATGATAGCTCCTAGATATTGAGCAACTTGCTCTCCAGTTACAACTTCATCCTCTTCAGAGGAAGAATCATTTTCAGAGCTCATGAATGGTAGAAGGAGGTTTAATGGAATCTCTATGGTCTCTATATGAGCCTTAGATTCCTTTAGGTCCTCAATAAGGAACTCCTTCTTGTCTGGAAAACGTCCCATGAGGTCTTCCTCATTGGAATTCACGTCCTCCCCTTCCTCTCTAGGTTCGGCCATTTTGATTATGTCTATGGCTTTGCACTCTCTTTTCGGATTCTCTTCAGTATTGCTTGGGAGAGTACTAGGAGGTATTTCAGTGACTTTCTTACTCAGCTGGCCCACTTGTAACTCCAAATTTCTGATGGAGGACCTTGTTTCAATCATGAAACTTAAAGTGGCCTTAGACAGATCAGAGACTATGTTTGCTATGCTAGAGGAATTCTGCTCAAAATTCTCTGTCTGTTGCTGAGAAGATAATGGAAAAGACTTATTATTGCTAAGCTTGTTTCTTCCACCATTATTAAAGCCTTATTGGGGCTTCTGTTGATCCTTCCATGAGAATTTTGGATGATTTCTCCATGAAGAATTGTAGGTGTTCCCATAAAGTTCACCCATGTAATTCACCTCTGCCATTGTAGGGTTCTCAGGATCATAAGCTTCTTCTTCAGAAGATGCCTCTTTAGTACTGTTGGATGCATTTTGCCATCCATTCAGACTTTGAGAAATCATGTTGACTTGCTGAGTCAACACTTTGTTCTAAACCAATATGGCATTCAGAGCATCAATTTCAAGAACTCCCTTCCTCTGAGGCATCCCAATACTCACAGAATTCCTCTCAGAAGTGTACATGAATTGGTTATTTGCAACCATGTCAATGAGTTCTTGAGCTTCTGCAGGCGTTTTCTTTAGGTGAATTGATCTACCTGCAGAATGGTCCAGTGACATCTTAGAGAACTCAGATAGACCATAATAGATTATATCTAAAATGGTACACTCTGAAAGCATGTCAGAAGGACACCTTTTGGTCATCTGCTTGTATCTTTCCCAAGCTTCATAGAGGGATTCACCATCTTTTTGTTTGAAGGTCTGAACATCCACTCTAAGCTTGCTCAGCTTTTGAGGAGGAAAGAATTTAGCCAAGAAGGCTGTAACCAGCTTATCCCAAGAGTCCAGGCTATCCTTAGGTTGTGAGTCTAACCATGTTCTAGCTTTGTCTCTTACAGCAAAAGGGAAAAGCATGAGCCTGTAGACTTCAGGATCTACTCCATTAGTCTTAACAGTCTCACAGATCTGCAAGAACTCAGTTAAAAACTGGTAGGGATCTTCTGATGGAAGTCCATGAAACTTGCATTTCTGTTGCATCAAAGCAACTAGTTTAGGTTTCAGCTCAAAATTGTTTGCTCCAATGAAAGGGATTGAGATGCTTCTTCCATCAAATTTGGAAGTAGGTGTAGTATAATCACCAAGCATCCTCCTTGCATTATTATTTTCGGCTGCCATCTCCTCTTCCTTTTCAAAAATTTCTATAAGGTTGTCTCTGGATTGTTGTAATTTAGCTTCTCTTAGTTTTCTCTTTAGAGTCCTTTCAGGTTCAGGATCTGCTTAGAATATTCTTGTCCTTGATCATGCTCATATGAAAAAGAAGGGAACAAAAAATAATAATACGGATCCTCTTTACCACAGTAGAGAGATTCCTTTATGTTAGTAGAAGAAGAAAAGAATAGAAGAAATAAAAGAGGAAAATTCAAACTCAGAGAAAGAGAGGGTTCGAATTTTTAGATGAAGAGAAGTGTTAGTAAATGAATAAAAAAATAGAAAAGAGATAAGAGAGAGGAGTTCGAAAATTAATTTAAAAAAAGGTTAGTGATTTTCAAAAATTAAGAAATAAAATTAAAATTAAAATTTGAAACAATTAGTTGATTAAAAGAATTTTGAAAAAAGAGGAAGGAAATTTTCAAAAATTAGAGAGATAAAATTAGTTAGGTGGTTTTGAAAAAGATAAGTAACAAACAAAAAGTAAATTAGTTAGTTGAAAAAGATTTGAAATTCAATTTTGAAAAGATGAGAAGTTAGAAAAGATTTTTGAAATCAACTTTGAAAAAAATTTTTGAAAATAAATAAAAAATGAAAAAGATTTGATTTTTGAAAAAGATTTTGAAAAGATAGAATTTTTAAAATTGAAAATTTGACTTGACTTATAAGAAATAGCTAACTTTTAAAAATTTTTGACTAAGTCAACTCAAATTTTCGAAAATTATGAGCAAAATAAGGAAAAGATATTTTTATTTTTGAATTTTTAATGAGGAGAGAGAAAAACACAAAAATGACTCACAACATGAAAATTATGAATCAAAACACAAGATGCATGCAAGAACACTATGAATGTCAAGATGAACACCAAGAACACATTGAAGATTATGAGGAACATCAAGAACTTATTTTTGAAAAATTTTCAAGAAAAGAAAAACATGCAAGACACCAAACTTAGACATTTTTCATGCTTAGACATTATGAATGCAAAAATGCATATGAAAAACAACAAAAACACACAAAACAAGAAAATATCAAGATCAAACAAGAAGACTTATCAAGAACAACTTGAAGATCATGAAAAATACATGCATGAATTTTCAAAAAATGCAAAGGTTTTTGAAACATGCAATTGACACTAGACTCAAACAAGAAACATAAAATATTTTTATTTTTATGATTTTATTAAAATTTTTTTGTATTATTTTATTTTTGAAAATAATTTTTAGAAAAAACAAAAAAGAAAAAAATTTAAAAGATTTTTGAAAACATTTTGAAAAAAATTTACCTAATCTGAGCAACAAGATGAACCGTCAGTTGTCCAAACTCAAACAATCCCCGGCAACAGCGCCAAAAACTTGATAGGCAAAATTGTGATTTACACTTTTTATAACTCGAACAATTCTTAGTAATGGCTCCAAAGACTTGGTGCACACTACTATGGTTCACTCACATTCTTCACAACTTCGCACAACTAACCAGCAAGTGCACTGGGTCGTCCAAGTAATAAACCTTACGTGAGTAAGGGTCGATCTCACGGAGATTGTTGGTATGAAGCAAGCTATGGTCATCTTGTAAATCTCAGTTAGGTTGATTCAAATGATTATAATGGTTTTCGAAAATTATGATAAATAAAGCATAAAATAAAGATAGAGATACTTATGTAAATCATTGGTAGGAATTTCAAATAAGTGTGTAGAGATGCTGTGTTCCTTCTGAATCTCTGCTTTCCTACTGCTTTCATCCAATCCTTTTTACTCCTTTCCATGGCAAGCTGTATGTAGGGCATCACTGTTGTCAATGGCTACTTCCTATCCTCTCAGTGAAAATGGTCCAAATGCTCTTGTCACAGCACAACTAATCATCTGTTGGTTCTCGATCATGTCAGAATATAATCCAATGATTCTTTTGCGTCTGTCACTACACCCAACAATCGCGAGTTTGAAGCTCGTCACAGTCATTCAATCCCTAAATCCTACTCGGAATACCACAGACAAGGTTTAGACTTTCTGGATTCTTAAGAATGGCCGCCAATAATTCTAGCTTATACCACGAAGATTCTGATTAAGGAATCTAAGAGATATTTGTTCGGTCTAAAGTAGAATGGAGGTGGTTGTCAAGCACGTGTTCATAAGGATGGATGATGATGAGTGTCACAGATCATCACATCCATCAGGTTGAAGTGCAACGGATATCTTAGAACAAAAATAACCTGAATTGAATAGAAAATAGTAGTAATTGCATTAAAACTCGAGGTACAACAGAGCTCCACACCCTTAATCTATGGTGTGTAGAAACTCCACCGTTGAAAATACATAAGTGATCAAGGTTCAGGATTGTAATTCAACTCAAAGTCGTAGTCCTTCAATAATTCCATCCACCTCCTCTGCCTCATATTAAGCTCTTTCTAATCGAAGAGGTATTTCAAGCTCTTGTGATCGGAGAAGACTTGGAACTTAACCCCATAGAAATAATGCCTCCACACCTTCAAGACAAACACAACTGTAGCAAGTTCCAAATCGTGCATAGGATAATTAACTTCATGAGGTCTTAACTGCCGTGAGGCATACGCCACCACATTACGATATTGCATCAGCACGCACCCTAGACCCTTTAGTGAGGCATCACAGTACACCTCAAACGATTCATTCAGCTCAGGTAACACCAACACAGGTGCGGTGGTCAACTTTTTCTTCAATGCCTGAAAGCTTTTTTCACACTCAGGAGGCCAAATAAATGCCGCATCCTTGCGGGTTAACTTTGTCAATGGCAAAGCTAATTGCGAAAAGCCTTTAATGAATCTTCGGTAATAGCCAGCTAAGCCCAGAAAACTTCTTATCTCAGTTACTTTGGTTGGTTACTTCCATTCCATCACTGCCTCCACCTTAGATGGATCAACTGCTATCCCCCGTCTACTCACTACATGTCCCAAAAACTTTACCTCACTCTTCCAGAATTCACATTTGGACAGCTTGGCATAGAGTTTCTTTTCCTTCAGTATCTACAACATAGTCTTCAAGTGTTCCGCATGCTCTTCTTCAGTCTTGGAATAAATCAGTATGTCATCAATGAAGACAACAACGAATTTAGCCAGAAATTGACAGAAAAATCTATTCATATAATCCATAAACACCGCAGGAGCATTTGTCAAACCAAAAGACATTACAGTGTACTCGTAATGACCATAACGAGTCCTGAAAGCAGTCTTAGGGATATCCTCTCCCCTCACCCTTATCTGGTGATAACCGAATCGCAAATCGATCTTGGAGAAAACCCCAGCTCCTTGTAACTGATCCATGAGATCATCAATCCTTGGCAGTGGATACTTATTCTTTATTGTAACCTTGTTCAGCTGCCTATAATCCACATATAGCCGCATACTCCCATCTTTCTTCTGTACCAGTAACACTGGAGCACCCCACGGGGAAACATTTGGTCAGATAAAGTTCTTACCCAACAAATCCTCTAACTGAGACTTTAGCTCAGCCATCTCTAATGGTGACATCCTATAAGGAGCACTTGATATTGGTCCAGCCCTAGGCCCCAACTCAATAGCAAACTCAACCTCTCGGTTAGGTGGAAACTCATCAATGTCATCGAGAAACACTTCCGAAAGCTCACACACAACCAAAATTTGTTCCAATCTTTGATCATCACCCAAAACACCCGCGGTCAACAACAGAATACCCTGACATTCAGTCCCAGAGCAATTCACTATCATAGAGTTCAAATAATAACTATTTACCACAACCGGTCCTTCTGTTCCTTCCAGCATGAAACACACTATTTTTGTAGAACAGTCGAGTAGGACATGGTTCTCAGATAACCAGTCCAATTCCAAGATAAGATCAAGACCGATCATCGACAAGCAGATTAAATTATGGACAAAATCACGCTGCTTGAACCTAAAGTAAACTTGCGGGCATTCTAGCCTAGTTATCATGGCTTCATGGGTAGCATTATATACTTTTAGGTCATAACCTAAGGTTACAATCTTCAATCCTAACTCATGGGCTTTCTCAAATGCAATGAATGAATGCGATGCTCCCGAATCAAATAAAGCGTTTAAAGTTTGACCAGCCATTTCACAGTTACCTCGGATAAGTGCCTCAAATCCCTTAACACCTATAGCTAAAGTGGTGAACACCTGACCAGTCTGCTGCGCCTTCCCGGCACCTTGTTTCTGCTTCTCTGGACAGTTCATGGCCTTATGTCCTGCCTTACCACAAGAATAGCACAAGCCCCCCCAGCCTTGCATGGGGCTCCCGGATGGTGACTTCCGCACCTAGCACATGCTTGCTCACTCTGAGGCTGCTTCCCAAATCTCTTTCCTTGGGAGTTGTTGTTGTTGGACTTTCTGAAGGAGCCTTTCCGCTTGAAAGGCAGACCTTTAGGTGTAAGGTTCTTCCCTTGGTTCTGTGGGAATGATCCTTTGTGACTTCCTCTCTCAGCGGCTGCCTTCTTCACACACTCTTCAGCAACCCTATACTTGTTCACCAACTCGGAGAAAGTCCTAATCTCCATTGGTTCCACTGAACAAAAAATATAACTCCGGAGTCCTCCTTCATACTTAATACACTTCCATTCCTCATATTCCACCGGAGTCCCTTGACACATACGGGAGAACCTGAACAGCTCCTCAAACTTGTCAGTATACTCAGATACGGACATAGTACCCTGCTTCAGCTGCAGCAACTCAAGTTCTTTGGCCATCTTGGCAGAAGTTGGAATGTACTTCTTATAGAACTCCTCTCGAAAGGAATCCCAAGTGATATAGTCATCACCCTACTGTAGGAGACGTCAAACTCCTTGCCACCAATGCGATGCTTCCCCAGTGAGCAAATAGGTAGTAAACTCTACACGTTGCCCTTCAGGTACTAACTGCGCTTGCAGTGCTCGCTCCATAGACTGGAACCAGGTGTCGGCTTCAGTCAGGCTAGTAGTTCCCTTGAACTTAGGTGGATTAACCTTCAAAAATTTTGCCAGAGTCATCGGGCTCTGAACTCCACCTCCGTCATTGCCATGGTTGTTCATTTGTTGCCCAAGAGCCTCAGCAGTGGCTTGCATGGCCACAGCCATGTTCTCCAACGCCGTCATAAAGTTTACCGGGTCATTTGGGTTAACCTCCGGCGCATGAGCATTGGTGTGACCTCTCCCACGGCCTCTACTGTGTCCACGAGGCGCCATCTGGTTCCTATACACACCAAACAATCGATATTAAGTTGATCAGTCTCAATATCGGAAGTTCAGTGCTTCAAAGTCCCAAATACATGCTCACGTTTATGCCAGTTATATCAAGTAGATACATGGAGCACAAAATTGTGATCATCAATGGTGCCATCAACATGGTACGCTCAATTGCAATCTCAACTCTTTATCACAACTTCGCACAACTAACCAGCAAGTGCACTGGGTCGTCCAAGTAATAAACCTTACGCGAGTAAGGGTCGATCCCACGGAGATTGTTGGTATGAAGCAAGCTATGGTCATCTTGTAAATCTCAGTCAGGCAGACTCAATTGGTTATGGATGATTTATGAATAAAGCATAAAATAAAGATAGAGATACTTATGTAATTCATTGGTGAGAATTTCAGATAAGCGTATGGAGATGCTTTGTCCCTTCCGTCTCTCTGCTTTCCTACTGTCCTCATTCAATCCTTCTTACTCCTTTCCATGGCAAGCTGTATGTTGGGCATCACCGTTGTCCATGGCTACAGTCCCAGCCTCTCAGTGAAAATGTTCAACGCGCTCTGTCACAGCACGGCTATTCATATGTCGGTTCTCGATCATGTCGGAATAAAATCCAGTGATTCTTTTGCGTCTGTCACTAACGCCCCACAATCGCGAGTTTGAAGCTCATCACAATCATTCAATCCTCGAATCCTACTCAGAATACCACAGACAAGGTTTAAACTTTCCGGATTCTCTTGAATGCCACCATCAATTCTAGCTTATACCACGAAGATTCCGATTAAGGGATCCAAGAGATATCCACTCAATCTAAGGTAGAACGGAGGTGGTTGTCAGGCACACGTTCATAGGTGAGAATGATGATCAGTGTCACGGATCATCACATTCATCAAGTTGAGGAACAAGTGATATCTTAGAACAAGAATAAGCCGAATTGAATAGAAGAACAATAGTAATTGCATTAATACTCGAGGTACAGCAGAGCTCCACACCTTAATCCATGGTGTGTAGAAACTCCACCGTTGAAAATACATAAGAACAAGGTCTAGGCATGGCCGAATGGCCAGCCTCCCAACGAGGGTTCAATCATCAAAACATGATCAAAAGATTCAAGTGATCAAAGACCTCCAAATACAATAGCAAAAGGTCCTATTTTTAGAGAACTAGTAGCCTAGGGTTTACAGAAATGAGTAAATGACATAAAAATCCACTTCCGAGCCCACTTAGTGTGTGCTTGGGCTGAGCATTGAAGCATTTTCGTGTAGAGACTCTTCTTGGAGTTAAACGCCAGCTTTTGTGCCAGTTTGAGCGTTTAACTCCCATTCTTGTGCCAGTT
>NC_029774.3:45811166-45811462 GCF_000817695.3 Arachis duranensis
CCAGGATGTCTACTTTCCAACGCAATTGAGAGCGCGCCAATTGGACTTCTCTAGCTCCAGAAAATCCACTTCGAGTGCAGGAAGGTCAGAATCCAACAGCATCTGCAGTCCTTTTCAGCCTTTGAATCAGATTTTTGCTCAGGTCCCTTAATTTCAGCCAGAAAATACCTGAAATCATAGAAAAACACAAAAACTCTTAGTAAAGTCCAGAAAATTGAATTTTAAATAAAAACTAATAAAAATATAATAAAAACTAACCAAAACATACTAAAAACATACTAAAAACAATGCCAAAA
>NC_029774.3:45811510-45812337 GCF_000817695.3 Arachis duranensis
CAAAAAGCGTATAAATTATCCGCTCATCACAACACCAAACTTAAATTGTTGCTTGTCCCCAAGCAACTGAAAATCAAATAGGATAAAAAGAAGAGAATATACAATGAATTCCAAAAACATCTATGAAGATCAGTATTAATCAGATGAGCGGGGCTTTTAGCTTTTTTCCTCTGAATAGTTTTGGCATCTCACTTTATCCTTTGAGGTTCAGAATGATTGGCTTCTATAGGAACTTAGAATCCGGATAGTGTTATTGATTCTCCTAGTTAAGTATGATGATTCTTGAACACAGCTACTTTATGAGTCTTTGCCATGGCCCAAAGCACTCTGTTTTCCAGTATTACCACCAGATACATCCATGCCACAGACACATAAATGGGTGAACCTTTTCAGATTGTGACTCAACTTTGCTAGAGTCCCCAATTAGAGGTGTCCAGGATTCTTAAGCACACTCTTTTTGATTTGGATCACGACTTTAACCGCTCAGTCTCAAGTTTTCACTTGACACATTCACGCCACAAGCACATGGTTAGGGACAGCTTGGTTTAGCCACTTAGGCCAGGATATTATTCCTGTGGGCCCTCCTATCCACTGATGCTCAAAGTCTTGGATCCTTTTTATTTTTACCTTTGCCTTTTGGTTCAAAGGGCTATTGGCTTTTTCTGCTTGCTCTCTCCTTTTTTTTTTGAATTCACTGCTTTTTCTTGCTTCAAGAATCATTTTTATGATTTTTCAGATCCTCAGTAACATGTCTCCTTTTTCATCATTCTTTCAAGAGCCAACAATTTTAACATTCATGAACAACAAATTCAAAAGACATATGCACT
>NC_029774.3:45812603-45813690 GCF_000817695.3 Arachis duranensis
CAGAAAAATAAAGAACAAGGAGATTAAGGAACGGGTCCACCTTAGTGATGGCGGCTTGTTCTTCCTCTTGAAGCTCTTATGGAGTGTTTGAGCTCCTCAATGTCTCTTCCCTGTCTTTGTTGCTCCTCTCTCATGATTCTTTGATCTTCTTTAATTTCATGGAGGAGGATGGAATGTTCTTGGTGCTGCACCCTTAGTTGTCCCATGTTGGAACTCAATTCTCCTAGGGAGGTGTTGATTTGCTCCCAATAGTTTTGTGGAGGAAAGTGCATCCCTTGAGATATCTCAGGGATTTCATGATGAGTGGGATCTCTTGTTTGCTCCATCCTCTTCTCAGTGATGGGCTTGTCTTCATCAATGAGGATGTCTCTCTCTATATCAATCCCAACTGAATAACAGAGGTGACAAATGAGATGAGGGAAGGCTAACCTTGCCAAGGTGGAGGACTTGTCCGCCACCTTATAAAGTTCTTGGGATATAACCTCATGAACTTCTACTTCTTCTCCAATCATGATGCTATGAATCATGATAGCCCGGTCTATAGTAACTTCAGACCGGTTGCTAGTGGGAATGATTGAGCATTGGATAAACTCCAACCATCCCCTAGCCACGGGCTTGAAGTCATGCTTTCTCAGTTGAACCGACTTTCCTCTTGAATCTCTCTTCCATTGAGCGCCCTCTTCACAAATGTCTATGAGGACTTGGTCCAACTTTTGATCAAAGTTGACCCTTCTAGTGTAAGGGTGTTCATCTCCTTGCATCATGGGCAAGTTGAATGCCAACTTTACATTTTCCGGACTAAAATCTAAGCATTTCCCCCGAACCATTGTAAGCTAATTCTTTGGGTCCGGGTTCTCACTTTGATCACGGTTCTTGGTGATCCATGCATTGGCATAGAACTCTTGAACCATTAAGATTCTGACTTGTTGAATGGGGTTGGTAAGAACTTCCCAACCTCTTCTTCAGATCTCATGTCGGATCACCGGATATTCACTCTTTTTGAGTATGAAAGGGACCTCGGGGATCACCTTCTTCTTGGCCACAACTTCATAGAAGTGGTCTTGATGCACCCTTGAGATGAATCTCT
>NC_029774.3:45813779-45814978 GCF_000817695.3 Arachis duranensis
AAAAAGCAATGCTTTTACCACACCAAACTTAAAAGGTTTGCTCGTCTTCGAGCAAAAGAAGAAAGAAGAGAGTAGAAGAAATAGAGGGATGGAGGTGGCTTTGTGGTTCGGCCAATGGGGAGAAGTAGTGTTTAGGTTGTGTGAAAATGAAGGAGTGAAGATGGGTTTATATAAGAGTGGAGAGGGGGTGTATGGTTCGACCATTATGGGTGGGTTTGGGAGGGAAAGTGGTTTGAATTTGAATGGTGAGGTAGGTGAGGTTTTATGAAGGATGGATGTGAGTGGTGAAGAGAATAGTAGGATTTGATAGGTGAGGGGTTTTTGGGAAAGAGGTGTTGAGGTGATTGGTGAATGGGTGAAGAAGAGAGAGAGTGGTGGGGTAGGTGGGGATCCTGTGGGGTCCACAGATCCTGAGGTGTCAAGGAAAATTCATCCCTGCACCAAGAGGCGAGCTAAAATGCTCTTTTTGCCAATTCTGGCGTTAAACGCCGGGCTGGTGCCCATTTCTAGCGTTTAACGCCAGCTTCATGCCCCTTCCTGGCATTTAACGCCAGTCTGGTGCCCCCTTTCTGGCGTTAAACGCCCAGAATGGTGCCAGACTGGGCGTTAAACGCCCATTTGCTGCCCTTACTGGCGTTTAAACGCCAGCATGTTTTCCTCCAGGGTGTGCTGTTTTTCTTTCTATTTTTCATTCTGTTTTTTTTTTTTTTGCTTTTTCTATTGATTTTGTGACTTCCCATGATCATCAACCTGTAGAAAACATAAAATAACAAAGAAAAATAGATAAATATAACATTGGGTTACCTCCCAACAAGCGCTTCTTTAATGTCAGTAACTTGACAGTGGGCTCTCATGGAGCCTCATAGATACTCAGAGCAATGTTGGAACCTCCCAACACCAAACTTAGAGTTTGAATGTGGGGGTTCAACACCAAACTTAGAAGTTGGTTGTGGCCTCCCAACACCAAACTTAGAGTTTGACTGTGGGGGCTCTGTTTGACTCTGTCTTAAGAGAAGCTCTTCATGCTTCCTCTCCATGGTCACAGAGGGATATCCTTGAGCCTTAAACACAAGGGATTATTTATTCACTTGAATGATCAATTCTCCTCTGTCAACATCAATCACAGCCTTTGCTGTGGCTAGGAAGGGTCTGCCAAGGATGATGGATTCATCCATGCACTTCCCAGTCTCTAGGACTAT
>NC_029774.3:45816307-45818053 GCF_000817695.3 Arachis duranensis
TCAGGGTCAACCCCATTAGTCTTGACTGTGTCACAGATTTGCAAGAATTCAGCTAAAAATTGATAAGGATCTTCTGATGGAAGTCCATAGAACTTGCAATTCTGTTGCATTAGAGAAACTAATTGAGGCTTAAGCTCAAAGTTGTTTGCTCCAATGGCAGGAATAGAGATGCTTCTCCCATAGAAGTCGGGAGTAGGTACAGTAAAGTCACCCAGCACCTTCCTTGCATTGTTGGCATTGTTGTTGTTTTCAGCTACCATGTCTTCTTCTTTGAAGAATTCTGTTAGGTCCTCTACAGAGAGTTATGCTTTAGCTTCTCTTAGCTTTCGCTTCAAGGTCCTTTCAGGTTCAGGGTCAGCCTCAACAAGAATGCTTTTGTCTTTGCTCCTGCTCATATGAAAGAGAAGAGAACAAGAAAATATGGAATCCTCTATGTCACAGTATAGAGATTCCTTGAGGTGTCAGAGGAAAAGAAAAATAGAAGGAAGAGGTAGAAGAATTCGAACTTAGAAAGATAGAGTTCGAATTGTGCATTGAGGAGGAGTGTTAGTCCATAAATAAAAGGATGTGAAAAAAGGGGAAGAAATTTTTGAAAATAAATTAAAAAGATTTTAAAAACATTTTGAAAAATTGAAGAATGATTTTCAAAAAATATAATTGGGAAAGAAATAGAGTGATTTTTGAAAAAGATTTTGAAATTAGAAATCAAAAAGATATGATTGAAAACTATTTTGAAGAAGATGTGATTAAAAAGATATGATTGAAAAGTTATGGTTTTAAAGAGATATAATTGAAAAGATATGATTGAAAAACAATTTAAAAAGATTGGATTTTTAAAATTAATGACTTGGCTAACAAGAAAATATATGATTCAAACATTAAACCTTTCTCAACAGAAAAGGCAACATACTTGAAATGTTGAATCAAATCATTAATTGTTAGCAAGTATTTTTGAAAATGGAAAGAAATTGATTTTGAAAATATATGATTGAAAAGATATGATTTGAAAAAGATTTGATTTTGAAAAATTTTGAAAACTTGAAAACAAAAATTTGCATTTAAAACAAAGTCTTCCCTCTTGTGCCATCCTGGCGTTAAATGCCCAGAATGGATACCATTCTGGGCGTTTAACGCCCAAAATGCTACCCTTTTGGGCGTTAAACGCCCAGCCAGGCACCCTGGCTGGCGTTTAAACACCAGTTTTCCTTCCTCACTGTGCATTTTGAACGCCCAGCTTTTTCTGTGTAATTCCTCTACTGTATGTTCTGAATCTTCAATTCTCTGTATTATTGACTTAAAAAGACACAAAAAAATATTTTTGGATTTTTAATAATGAGGAATAATCAAAATGAAACTAAAATCAAATAAACAATGCATGCAAGACACCAAACTTAGAAGTTTGTTTACCACTGACACTAACAAGTTGAGAATGCATATGAGAAACAACAAAACACACAAAACAAGAGAATTTCAAGATCAGAGCAAGTAAATCATCAAGAACAACTTGAAGATCAATGAAGACACATGAAAAATGCAAGAAGAACAGAGACATGCAATTGACACCAAACTTAAAATGAGACACTAGACTCAAATAAGAAACATAGAATATTTTTTGTTTTTATGGATTTGTAATTTTTTTGGTTTTTTTTGAAAATTTATGTGGAAAAGAAAATAAAAAGATTCAAAATTTTTAATAAGAATTCCAGGAATCATGCAATGTTAGTCTAAAGCTTCAGTCTAAAGGAA
>NC_029774.3:45818228-45833082 GCF_000817695.3 Arachis duranensis
TACCTAATCTAAGCAACAAGATGAACCGTCAGTTGTCCAAACACAAACAATCCGCGACAACGGCACCAAAAACTCGGTGCACGAAATTGTGATCATCAATGGCGCCATCAATATGGTACGCTCAATTGCAATCTCAACTCTTTATCACAACTTCGCACAACTAACCAGCAAGTGCACTGGGTCGTCCAAGTAATAAACCTTACGCGAGTAAGGGTCGATCCCACGGAGATTGTTGGTATGAAGCAAGCCATGGTCATATTGTAAATCTCAGTTAGGCAGACTCAATTGGTTTTGGAGGATTTATGAATAAAGCATAAAATAAAGATAGAGATACTTATGTAATTCATTGGTGAGAATTTCAGATAAGCGTATGGAGATGCTTTGTCCCTTCCATCTCTCTGCTTTCCTACTGTCTTCATCCAATCCTTCTTACTCCTTTCTATGGCAAGCTGTTGTTGGGCATCACCGTTGTCAATGGCTACAGTCCCGTCCTCTCAGTGAAAATGTTCAACTCGCTCTGTCACAGCACGGCTATTCATATGTCGGTTCTCGATCATGTCGGAATAGAATCCAGTGATTCTTTTGCGTCTGTCACTAACGCCCCACAATCGCGAGTTTGAAGCTTGTCACAGTCATTCAATACTCGAATCCTACTCAAAATACCACAGACAAGGTTTAGACCTTCCGGATCTCTTGAATGCCGCCATCAATTCTAGCTTATACCACGAAAGATTCCGATTAAGGGATCCAAGAGATATCCACTCAATCTAAGGTAGAACGGAGGTGGTTGTCAGGCACACGTTCATAGGTGAGAATGATGATGAGTGTCACGGATCATCACATTCATCAAGTTGAGGAACAAGTGATATCTTAGAACAAGAATAAGCTGAATTGAATAGAAGAACAATAGTAATTACATTAATACTCGAGGTACAGCAGAGCTCCACATCTTAATCTATGGTGTGTAGAAACTCTACTGTTGAAAATACATAAGAACAAGGTCTAGGCATGGCCGAATAGCCAGCCTCCCAAAGAGGGTTCAGTCATCAAAACATGATCAAAAGATTCAAGTGATCAAAAACCTCCAAATACAATAGCAAAAGGTCCTATTTGTAGAGAATTAGTAGCCTAGGGTTATAGAAATGAGTAAATGACATAAAAATCCACTTCCGGGCCCACTTGGTGTGTGCTTGGGCTGAGCATTGAAGCATTTTCGTGTAGAAACTCTTCTTGGAGTTAAACGCCAGCTTTTGTGCCAGTTTGGGCGTTTAACTCCCATTCTTGTGCCAGTTCCGGCGTTTTACGCCAGAATTCTGAAGCTGACTTGGAACGCCTGTTTGGGCTGTCAAATCTCGAGCAAAGTAGGGACTATTATACATTGCTGGAAAGCCCAGGATGTCTACTTTCCAACGCAATCAATAGCGTGCCAATTGGGCTTCTTTAGCCCCAGAAAATCCACTTCGAGTGCAAGAAGGTCAGAATCCAACAGCATCTGCAGTCCTTTTCAGCCTCTGAATCAGATTTTTGCTCAGGTCCCTCAATTTCAGCCAGAAAATACCTGAAATCATAGAAAAGCACACAAATTCATAGTAAAGTCTAGAAAAGTAAATTTTAAATAAAAACTAATAAAAATATAATAAAAACTAACTAAAACATACTAAAAACATACTAAAAACAATGCCAAAAAGCGTATAAAGTATCCGCTCATCAATATACTAATAACACATAACACACACACACAGAGAATGCACAGAAGCATAGTCAGTCCGTCCCTTAGGCTTTACAGAAATGAACTGCTCTGATACCATAATGTAACAGCTCAGACCACCCGCTAGCACAATATTGTCCGCTTTGGCACACAAGGCCTCATGGTTTTGCCTTTGACGATAGGAATACTAGCCGAAGCCCCCCTCACACTCACTCGTCAAAATGAGTCATGCTAGAGAGAGGTATCCACACCCTTATAAGGCATGCTTCGTTCCCCTTCCCAACAGATGTGGAGCCTTACATAAGACTTTAGGGTGACCGCATCATCGTAGTAGCAAATGATATTATTAGTACTACTATATATAGGATTTAAGATACATACAATGATAAGACCTTGATTGAAACCAAATTTACTTTCTTAAATACCATCTTAGCTTGGTGATGATCATGCCAGAAACTTATATTGTTGTGCCATGATTCAATTTATAAAAGGAACTATGCCATAAACATATAATTAGAAAGGGTGATGAGCAAGGCTATATATATACCCACATAAATTACATAACACCCAACCTTTTTCAGATATGTTAATCATTCTGAAGACAAAATAAAGAAACCTAAATTGCATTTAGCTTCTCTTTACCAACTTCACATGGATAACATACCAGAAACATAAAAAAGGGGTGTACTTCCCATGCATCTTTATTAGTTCTTTAGTCTTTACCTTTTTTTTGGTCGGTATTTAATTTGGTAATAAAGAAGAAATTGTATATTGTGATTTAAGTAAAATTGCTCATGCACTATATCTTACTCTGTTATTTCAGTTTGGGTGTTTGAGCTGTGTTTGTAACATCCCAAAATTGGGAGAAGAAGGACAAGCTGACAAAGGAGCCAAGGAAGGAGGATCTAAGGTTCTCGGCCAAGTTCTACTGCAAACTAGCCACATTCTCCCTTAAAGCTTCATTTTTTAGCTTCAAAAAAGTAGGATATTCTTGTTTAATTGATTTAGTTGAATGCATGTGACTGTAAGCTAATTAGCAAGTAGGCTTGGTTTTGGTTGGGTAGGAAGATCATTGATTCCTATTTTAGTTGAGTGCATATTGGTCTAGGATAATTATTGGTGATTATATGTCTTTGCATGTGATATTTTACAGCTTGATTATTGATTCACTTTTGTTGGATTATCTGGTTTATGTGGATGATGATAGTAGTTGCTAATGGATTCTTCACTTTTGTTGTTGTTATTATGATTTGTGAGCTGAACTTGTGGGTGAGTTAGTTTATTTGAGGGATTGCAGGATTCACTTTAACCTGTAGGCACTGGTGGCAGATTGATAGATAATTTTACGTCAAATTAAAAATGATGACTGAGTAATACTACTTGTTAATTTTAAAGCTTAGGTTCATGCCTCTTTTTTCTCAGTGGAGAGTTTACTCTATTGTTGAATAAAGTATGATTTGCTTTATCTGATTTGGATTAAAAGATATTAAAATATAGGGTTTATTGTGAAGTCTTCCCTAGTAATTACTTTGTTTTCGATATTAAAGGCATACTGCATAGTCGATCTTAAAGAGCTTTCCTCTTTTTTCCTCCTGGTTTAAAAAAGAAAGAGAAAGAAAGAGTTTTGTTTTTAAAGATAACACTGAAGATGATTTTGATATCAATACCAAGAAAGTGCCACTTCTTCTCATGTTTTCATTTGAAAAATTAGAGTTGCATGTTTTAATATCAATACCAAAAAAGTGCCAAAGGTGGAGTTGCATGCTCATCTCAATGGATCCATTAGAGACTCCACACTCCTATATGTAGATCCATATCTCTATCTTCTGATCTTCATCATCCTTTTATTCTTTTTTTAATTATTATCTAAGATTATTGTGATTTATTATTATTAAGTGTGGGCATATTCAACCCGTTTCTTTGTTCTTGTAGCTTGAATTAGAAATACATTAATATAAAAGTATCATATATAGAAATTTTGAGTCATGTTGCTTGTCAATTTGTGTTTTCTTCTGCTAATTCTTTTAGTTCTCTGAAGATGTCTACAAGAGATCAACATTTTCTGTTTTTAAAGCACATGGGTTGGCCCAGGCATCAATAGATGATTGTGTATCAAAAATATTTTCTGCTATTCGAACAGTGAGTTCTTCATGGTTTATACTTCAAATTTATAGTAACTTTGTACATTGTAAAGTCTTGTATTTTTAATAGACAGTTGATAACAGTAAAGTAAATTATTATAGGTAAGATCTTTTGGTGGTGAAAAAGGGCAGATGTTTACATTTGCTAAATAGGTAAGATTATTCAAGAACGAATAGGTTTTTGTTGTGAAAGGCTTGACACCTCTAATTATTAGTTCTTTACAGGTTCTGTCTTTCCAGTCAAGTGGGATAAAGCTTGGTACTTTCACATCATTTAATGAATCTATGACCAGGGTTGCTGTTTATATCTCTTTGATTTCATTATATTGTCTTGGAGGGAACAAAGTTAAGGCGGTAAGTAGTTCTAATTTGTTCAAAATTTCTATTTTTCCATTTATATTTCTCTCTCACCGTTTTTTTTGCAACAAGTTCAACCATTAAAATAACATTTTTAAGTTGCTTTAGTTTCTGTTCTCGGGGTGAGCTCTCTGTCGGAGCTATGGCATCTTTTATTGGATATACTTTCACCTTAACATTTGCCGTAAGGAAATTAAGTTGTGACTTGTTATTTATTTCATCTTATCTTTTGATCTTTACTTGATTGTCTGATATTATATCGTTTAGGTTCAAGGACTGGTTAATATCTTTGGGGATCTCCGAGGAGCTTTTGCGGCCGTTGACAAGATCAACTCTGTTTTATCTGGAGTTCAAGTTGATGATTCTCTTGCCCATGGCTTAGAAAGAGAACTAAGACAACAGAAAGCAGTGGATGATGAGAAATATAAATTATTCTTCTCTAATAGTTCAACTGTGAAAAACCAAATGCATTACATGCCGGCACTAAAAACATCTAACAATTTGTTTAGTTTGGCTTGGCTTGGCAAATATACACGCTAAGAGATTTCTTATTCCATAAGATTTGACAACATGCTCTTTTAATTAAATATTTATTTGTGATAAATTATAGTTGATGTATCAACACACTTTGATATATGGTTGTTATTTAATATTATAGTTGATGTATTAATATACTTTGTTTATGTTTTGAATTATATTAACTTGCTTGTTTATAGTACTTTTCTTTTAGTTTTATAATACGATGAATTTGTTTATTTTTTGAAATATTATAAATATTCGAATATAAAATAGATAAAAAATTGTATTTATTAAATTTATATTTATTTCGTATGAAAACAGGTTTATTTTTCTAATAGAAAAATCTAAAAAAAATTATTTTACCTTACCAACGGATTTACTAACGGATTTTCTGTCTGTAATCAGAGTGTAAGATGGTTTTCCAAGATTCAAATTACAGACAAAAAATCTGTCGAAAAATCCGTCTGTAATTACAGACAAAAAATCCGTCGGGAAATGGATAGAAAATTTATAGAGAGAAAATTCGTCGGTAACTGGTAAAAATCCGTCGATAATTTTCCGACGGAAAAAATCCGTCGGTAAATAATTTTCGATGAGGCTTTTACAGAAATCCGTCGGTAACCAAAAATCTGTCTGTAATAAAGACTAAATCTATCTATAAATCTGTCTGTATTAATCTATTTTCTAGTTGTGAGTCATTATCAATAATGGAAGTTTCAATAATAGCATAATTAAGATACCTATCACAAAAATTGTAAGGGTAAAACTAAATATTATATATTATCTCAATTAACTATTAAGAAAAATTACTAAATATTAGTAGTCTATTTATATTTAAAAAGTTTGTTTTAAACTTGAATAATTAGATAATTGAATTATTATTATTCGCACTTTTTAGTTGAGTAAATATGATTTCATCCAATCTTAATAAATCAAATTTATATAATACAATAACTTTTATTATTATATTAATATTTAATAGTATAAATTTTGTACACATAAATAACTTTTTTTTATATACAGGGACACATATATTATTACTGATGGTTTCAGTGGCTAAGAGAAGGTGGGTTGAATCTTAGCCCCCTTTTTACTCGCTAACACTTGCTGGACTTAGAGGAGACTTTTCTGTTTTTAGCTCGTCCCTAGTCACGAGACTTTTTCATTTTGTCTCGTCACTTGGCACGAGACATTTTTGGATTTTGCTCCTATGCAGTAGAAACAAAAATGGAGTAGGAGAGAAGGAAGATTACACCCAGATATATCCTGGTTCAGCTGCTAAGTGCAGTGCAGCCTACATCCAGTCTCTATCACAACAATGATAGAATTTCATTATAATCTTCTTGATTACAAACTGTAAAGTGCTAACCAAACTTACAAGAGGATTTCCACAGAATCATGAAACACAACACATATGTACAAAGGAACTCTAAGGACATCTATGGCTTTTCTTTTAATTTTGCACTCTCTACCTTTTTCTGCTCTATGGCTTTTTCATACAAACCTCACTGTTTGCCTTTTTTCCATGAGACTCAAGACATGACAAAATTAAACAGAAAAATACAAATTGGAATACATTGAAGGAGAAGAGAAATATGTTAGCTCAGGTAGCTCTGAGAATACTGTGCCTCGCACTCTCACACTTTCTCCTTTAAATCAAACCATGATTGTTCACCCCTTTTATAGAGAAGTGAAGCCTTCATAGTTGAAACACAAAACCGAGCTTAGCTTCTTTTTCTTCAAAGCAAACCGGGTCGGCCACAGAGAGAGAAGAGGAAACTCATGCAAAAACCAACATGCAAATACCTCTAGTCCTTCCTTGGTCATCACTCTTCATTAATCCGATCGCTCCATCCTTGGCTTCCTCTCCAAGATGGATTTCTGGCCCATGATGCTCCATGATGATGATGGCTTCATCTGCTCCAATCTCTACCTCTTCTGTCACTTCGCCACTCTAGCTACTTCCTGTGGTGGTTGAGCAGAATCAGAGACAAGCCATGCCTCCAAGAATCTCACCTTGCTGGCCAAATCTTCTTCCTTCTTTTTGAGTATGAAGGATCCGAGATTACCTCACCAAATCTTACTACATTTGATGATTATCTCAGCCACAACATACTTTTGGTTTTCTTTTTCTTGCCATCATTAACCTGGTGGTCTTGATGCATGCAGCTTCTTCTTTTCGGTGAGTGTAGCTTAATGTAGCTTCCATGGTTGCTGTGACATGACCGAAAGAGAAGAGAGAAAGAGATGAGAGAGAATGTGAAGTTAAAGTGAAAGCAATTAAATGAAATGTAACATATTGAAGTGTTGCTTTTACTTCCCTTGCTTTGAGTAGCGTACAGCATTAATCATAATGATTCCCATCAAATCAATTTCTCTCTCATCGTTCCAAGGTCTGCAATAACTCCATTTAATAAAATTTGGATTCCATCAAGGAATAAAGGTGATATCCGTTGAAGCATGTAGAACATAATCAAAGGAATGGGTTTCTTTTGTTAAGTGAATAAAACAATATTGTGCCCCATTTCCTTTTAATTTCGGACCAAACATTTTTGGTCTCATACCAAGACCTTTGATTGGGCTTGTTATCACAATTGCTGGCCCAATTAACAATAACACTGTTTTAGCCATCATGATCTCAATAATTTAACATCTAGGCTGAAAGAAAATTCTTCCAATGGGCTTTGTTTAAGTTTGTTCTTTTCTGTTCGGCCCATAAAAGAAACTGCACAGCAAAAATTATTATAATTAACATACTTTAATAAATTAATAATTTTGCTGTTAATAATGTTTAATCATCATCAATTTAAATTAGAGTTTTCCAAACTTATCAATTACAATAACCATCAAAAGATAAAGTGGAAGCAAAAAATCTTTAAGAAACTAACTTCATACCAAGGTTGAAAGGATATATATATATATCATGAAATTGATAGTTTGGTTATAGTCTTATTTGGTAGTCATTATCAATGGAAGTTTCAATAATAGCATGATTAAGGTACCTATCGCAAAATTTGAAAGGGTAGCGTCAGATCCATTTGGTTTGGCAACTCCAATTACTTTCCCCCACGAGTTTGGCAACAGAGATGTCTTACTATTTTTATCAATTAATCATGAAAATATATTGATAGGGACATCTAAAAAAAAAACCTGAAGTTGATACTCATCCATCACCCATGGATAGTGGTGTGTGTGTTTAAGAATATATATGGAGAACGAATATTAACAATCTTTAACGAGCTCATGCATGCATGATCCTATCTTTGCACTTGTTTTGTGCACGTCTAAACTTTTAATCTCTATATTTTCAACTAGGGTGCATATAATTCGGCTCGGTCTGAAAATTTAGTCCGGAATTAAATATTTTGGAACTAATTTGGTATAATTTTACTGAGTTTAGAATTAGGTAAAGATCTCAAAAATAAACTCAGTCATTATTTAGAGTTAGATTTGGGTCAAGGAGAACCCAGCTTCAACCGGCACATGTGCACCTTAGGGAAACTAAAAAATGTATATATGTTTTAAATTAATTCCAATATTATGTTATATTAATTATAAGTTTATTGTTTTGTTTTTAATCACATTTGTTGAATTAGGAAATAGATCAACGAAGAATAAAATTAGAATTTATGAACAAACTCAAGTTCAAGTATGGTTATTAACTTCTCTATAACAAATATTTTTTTTCTTCTTTATAAATGAGCGCATCATAATTTTTTGACATAAAATTTATGAAGACTTGGACTTCATCCAGTCGAGACCCGGTTTTAATGTGACCCGAAAGTAATGTGATTTCACAGGTCTAGAATCGAGTAAGGGTCTCAAAAATAGATCTGATAATTATTTAAAACCGAATCCAAATCAAGGCGAATCCAGTTTCACCCGATCCCATATGCACCTCTAGTTTCAATCATCTAATTGACTAAATTGAGTTAGTATAGATGAAGATGTTATCTAACCAACTTGAGTTGGTCGAGTAATTAGCTCACTCGTCTGCTTAAATAAGTGTCAGAAATTTAAATCTTACTTTATGCATGTAACAACCCATTAGCCAATAATGAATTAATCTTTAACCAGTCATTTTTTGTTAGTCACTAACCATTGCTCACTTCACCAATATGTTGATGGTGAGGGTCCAATATCCATGACTTAGATATCAATTGATAGACTAAGCTAGGAGAGTTGACAAATATAGTAAAAAGACTAAAAGCTCAAAATATATTTTAAAAAGATGCGAGTTCGAGGATACCCAAACCAACTTTTCAGATTGATAAATCTCGGTTTGTCGTGATTCAAACATTGTGGGTGACATAAACATGGCTGGTTCTACTACGGGGAAAGAATAATGTGGTCCTCTAAGGACCTGGGAGGTTTTATAAAATAAAAGAGTTACAGGGGTTGATTTATAAATATTAATTTAGTTCAAAAGCTGTGTTTAGGAAAGTATTTAGAGATAAATTTGCTGATGATTTAGATGAGTACTGTAAACACTGGAAACGAGCAAAACGACGTCGTGTGAAGAGGCATATACCATCGAACAAGAAGAAACAGCAGCTGCAGAGAGAAATGGTTTTGACTGAGCTACAAGAAAGGAGTATCTTCGGCCACTTGATCTGACGCACTAGGGTCGAATCTCAGTACACTCATAGTAACATCTCTTTGTTCCGCCTTCCATCCACCAGATCCAACGATTCAGATCCACGAGGTTAGTGCAGTTTTTCGCTGTATGAATGTTTGAGGTAGGAATTGGGGAACCCTATAACGACAACCACTAATTTTTAATGAGTGCCGTATGTTTCACCTTGCTAAGTTTCTTTCCTTTGTTAGAGCAAACAGACGTGCATGGGGTTGTTTTTCACGGTTTTAATGGGTTGTAAAGTGAATTTTGTGTTGAAATGTGATACTGAGTTGAGGTGTTATAGATTTCTTTGGTTCAGGCGAGGCTTACCCTTGCATAGCAGTGCAAGCTGAGATATTTTGAACATACTTTTCAATATTGATAAGTGGTAACTAAGAACTTTGTTTACACTCTTCTGCTTCTGTAAGGAAAATTAAAGGGGGGGAAAATAGTGAAGGGTTTATGCAAAATATTGACTTGGGAAAAAAATTATTTGTTCATTTATTTAAACAGACCTACATCCCCAAGCTATAGTCCTACTTCCCCTTATTACAGTTGATTATCTGCAGAGTATAGTCCCACATCACCATACTATAGGTGAGTCATTCTTTGGATTCCTTTGATTGTTGAGCTTTGCTAATGGATGCAGAAATGGAACTTGCCAACACTAAAATGAGGATGAGCCTTAACCTTGGTTCTCAATAGTAGATTTTTGGGTAGTTGAAAATGGTCCAGTGACTTTGGTTCTCAACTGCACACTTGTTTTGTTATAGTTCTTCACTCCAAGTAACTATGTGCCATATTATTTTGCAACTCCTCATCACCAACATATTCTCCATCCAGCCCAACATTTAGTCCAAGCAGGTAAGTTAAGAACAACAGTACAAATGTTTTCTATATCTTTCTTTCTTTCTTTCTTTTCTTGCTTTCTTATATGTTGGTAAAATTGCAAGAGGTTGCATTTCTTCTATTGTTTGACTAATTCACATTTTTGCATTTTACAAGTCTGGATTTCAGCCTAACTTCTCCACAATTCAGGTATGCATCTATAGATATATCATTATTTTAGTTGCCAAATATCTGGGCATGTCTATTAATTTTGCCATTCTGTTTCATCATTTGTAGTGCTTCAATGGAATACTCGCCAAGTCGACCTGGTTACTCACCGTTATCAACCAGCCAATACACTCCATAGACAAGTGTCAAGAATGAGGATGATAATACAACTCTGAGGTAAACTCACACCTGAAGAAAATTAATATCTATCATGATTTCTATCTTTATTGGATGGAGTATTTGACTGTAAACATAATTATGAAAATCTTCGCTAGGTATATAAGGTGATTCAATATTCACTTGATTCTATTTTGCTCGCATTGATTTAATAAATGTGCACTTGAAAATAAAAAATCTTTAAATAGTCTCTCATTTTTTCAAAGAAAAAGAATAGTACAAGAAGTGTTATTATTTTTAATGTAAAACTACTTTATATTAAAATAATAATTAAAGATATTTTTTAAACAAATTTTATGAATAAAAAAATTACTATAATATCAAGTTTATAACTTTTTAACATAAAACATTTATTATCTCATTAGTGATCGTATTTTTCTAAAATATTTTCCAAACACAATAATGGCCAGATGTTTGGAAAATTGGAGGATATTTATTGTTGCTAGTATAAGGAATCGAGGGAAAAAGAAAGAAAGTTTTGATGTTGACATTCTTGCACTTTAACTTCCCTTGGGATTCATGGTTGCACAACAATAATGAGTGATAGCATTTGGTCCTAGTATTATTAGTAGAGTAATTAGCTATAAGTAGAAATAAATTAAATAATAGTTAGAAGAGTTATGATGGATTATGATGACAAATGAAATTTAAGTTTCAATTTCTTAAACTCTTTTTCAAATGCTTGGAATTTGCATTGGATTTTTAATTACCATATTTTAGGTGAAACTTGTGAGTATGCTGTTGGCATTCAATAAATCATGAGTTTCTATAAGTGCACAATTTATGAATGCAGACTACACATATTCTATGCCTTGAATTTCTTCATGTTTTTGCTTATGTATTTCTAATTGCACTGCTAGCGACAGGTTAAGCATAGTCTGGGTTTCTCATTCTAAAACTGGGTGAATGTTGATTTAAAGACCTAACAGGTTTCACATTATTTTTTACTTTAGTATTTCAACCTACCCATCCTCAGTAATGTGTGGATAAAAATATTGTTTCATTTTGGCTTCCTCTGATTGTTTGTTTTGGATAAAAATATTTTTAGTTTATATATGTGAGTTGTTTTTCTTTTTGTTGTGTGTGTGTAAAGAAGGGATTGTTCTTTGGAGCCCCCATTAGCAACAAGATATGAACCATGCTGAAAAAAAAAAAGGAGAATAAAGAAAAGAAAAACAAAATTGTAGCTGTTATATTGTTTTCCCTATGTCATTCTTACAAAAAAAAAGGCAAGCAAAGAAAATCCCCTTATGTTCCTTTCATTTCTAATTTTGAATTTGTATCAAAATGAAACTTCTTACCTATGTTATTCTTAGTTGATAAGTGATATTTGTTTTGTAGATAGTCTTAAGTAACATAACCATTTGTGATTTGTGATGATGGCTCCAACGTCTTCTCCATTCCTTCTATAAAAAAATAGAATTAACAAGGCATAAGATTGGTTAGATAAATTTATGATGTCTTTTCTTTGTTTTCTCATCCTTGGGTTTTTTCGTTTCCGATTTATTAGCGGTTTGGGATTTGGCGAGTAACAATGGAGGGGACCTAGGAGGTTTCATCTAATTTTCAGGAGAATGTCACTGCAGGGGTAAGCATATCATCGTAATCTTGATGGAAAATGAAGTAAGAGTATTTTTTAGGACAACCTCTTGGCATCAACTATGTATTGCTATGGTAATGGATTGTTTCAGGTGGAAGAGGACCCGATAGAAAATGAAACCTTTGTTGCAGAAACAGAATCCGTTCCGATTGGTGCTAGTCAGTCAGACGATCAAAGAGATGTCATCATTCTCGATGGAATAGGTTCGTTTGGTGCAATTGATTTTGATGCGTTGCGAGCTGAGGAGATTATGATGATAGAGTTTGTCGATTTGAAAACTGCTTACGACTTCTATAACGAGTACGGTCGAATTAAGGGGTTTTCCATATGGCGGTCGAAGGTAGGGCGCTGCAAGAAGGCAGGATCTGAGGGTGACATTATATGGCAAATTTTTGTATGCTCACGACAAGGTGAACGAGATGCAAAGCATGTTCACAGAAATGATAGGAAGATGGATCCTAGACCAGTAACGCGATGCGGTTGTAATGCGCGGATAAAAGTTCATGTTGACTTGAGAAATGGGAGATGGTACGTTGACTTTTTCTCCGATGAACATAACCATGACATGTTGGAGGCAAGGTTTAGGGGAATGATGCGGTCTCACCGGGCAATAAAAATGAGGGATTTACACCAGATTAATACTTTGAGAAGCTCTGGCCTTCGAGTTCCGACAATATTTCAGGCTTTTGCAAACCAAAGTGGTGGATTCGAGATGGTTGGGTTTCAGGTGAAAGACATCTATAATGTAATTGAGAAGCAAAGAAGAGCTGGAGCAAGCGACACGGATAATGCACTCAAGTATTTACAAATGTTGAAGAGGCGTGACCCCTGTATGTTTTGGAAGTATTCGTTGGATGAACAACGGAGGCTCCACAATATATTTTGGTGTGATGGCGCAAGTCAGTATGATTTCAATGTTTTCGGAGATGTTACGGGGTTTGATGCAACGTATGGGAGGAATAAGTACAAATGTCCCTTTGTGATATTCTCTAGCGTGGATCACCACATGCGCAATGTTGTGTTTGGATGCGCGGTTCTCTCAAAGGAAGGGGAGGAAAGCTATGTGTGGTTGCTTCGGGTATTTCTGGAGGCCATGAAAGGAAAGGCTCTTAAGTCCGTTATTAACGACGGTGATCAAGCCATGAAAAGTGCAATCAAAGTTGTATTTCCAGAAGCACATCATAGATTGTACAGCTGGCACTTGCTACGCAATGCGACCGCTCGAGTAGGTATTCCACGGTTTATGACCAAGTTTCGTCTTTGTTTAATGGGGGATTTGGAGGTCGATGACTTTGAAGATATATGGAATGATGCAATTGAAGAATTTGGGTTGCAACAAAATTCATGGGTCAAGGATATGTATGAAAAGAAACATATGTGGTCAAATTCCCACATTAGGGGTAAGTTCTTTGCTGGGCTCAAGACAACATCAAGGTGTGAGGCGCTAAATATGCAGATAGGGAAGTTTATACACAACGGCTACAACTTGAGGGAATTTATTAAGCATTTCCAACAGTATTTAGAGTTCATGCGTAGAAGAGTAGTGGTTGCTGATTACAAATCTGCTTATGGAGAACCGGTTGTGAAAACAAGATTGGAGGAGTTAGAGCGGTTTGCAGCAGCAGTATACACACGAGAGGTCTTTGTCTTATTTCGGGAGGTGTTATTACTAGCTAGCAATGTCAGAGTAGTTTCTTCGAAGAAGACAAGCACATGTACATTGTTTGAGGTGGCCATGTATTGCCAAGGTAGATCATGGAACGTTTCGTGGGGGGAGATAGATGATGAATTCAGATGCTCTTGCCTGCACATATGCTGGTGGTTCTTGAAAGTCACAAGGAGATTCACCATAACCATTGGATTGATATGCATCATAGAATGGCTCTTCTTCATAGTGCATTGGTGGAGGTTGTTGCCATGAAGATTGATCATAAGCATATGGCTCCTCCCACCTTTGATTGTTCCATCCTTGATACACATCCTCATTGAAGTTCTCATCACCTACAACATAATTGTAACTACACTCATAGCCAAAGTGAGAATTCATGATAGCAAGAGAGGGCAAAAACAAAAAAATAGTAACAAATAAAGAGAACAAACTAAAAACTAACAAAGAAGCAAAAAGCAAACATATTCACAATATTCACATATATACAATAACCAATAACACAACACCATTGCAATTCCCCGGCAACGGCGCCATTTTTGATGATTGGATTTTTGACGGTTTAGAATTTCACAAATGAATTCTCGTTGCAAGTATAGTTTCTAAGCCCTAAAATTTATAAACCGAAGTATTCAAACCTCGGGTCATTCTCCCTAGGAATTACAATAAAGTGCCTTGTTATTGGTTAGAAATGTGTTTTGGGGTTTTGGATAAGAATCATGAAAAGTAAATGGCAATGAAAATAAACTAACAACTATAAAAGGCTCTTGGCAAGGTATGAAAATTAGAAGTCCTATCCTAGTTATCCTTCTCAATTGTGATGAGAATTGTTCATTGCTACCATTTAGTTAACCCTTACTAAATAAAGGAAAGTCAAGTGGATGAATTGACTTGAGTCACAAGTCCTAGCCAACTCCCAAGGAAAGACTAACTTTAGTGCACTCCAAACCAATTAGCAATCTCTCCAATTACCAATCAACAAAGGAATTAGATAACTCAAGTGTCACTAATT
>NC_029774.3:45833297-45837867 GCF_000817695.3 Arachis duranensis
TCTTATTGAATTGAAAGAAAATGGAAGGAACAATAGTAGATCTACAACAAAGTATAAGAACAACATAAAGGAAATTACAACAAAAGAATAGAGTAAGATGAATGTAACAACAAGGAATTGAAAGACAGAAGTAGAAGAAGATGTTACTAAAATCTAGATCTAAGAACTAAACCTAATCCTAATCCTAATTCTAGAGAGAAGAGAGAGCTTCTCTCTTTAGAAACTACCTCTAAACTAATCCTAATGAGTGGAAAATGAACTAATCTCCCTTTGCTCTTCAATCCTTGGCTTTAAATAGCATCTTTGACGCCAAAGTTGGTTAGGATTGGGCCCCACAACCCTTGAGAATTCGTTGGTCACGTTTTCATTAAAAAATCATAAACCAACACCGACGCGTACGCGCACAGCACGCGTACGCATCCATGGGGTAATTCACAAGGTGCGCGCAAGCGCCAGGTGCGCGCGCGCGTCCATGGGTGAGTTCAACTTCTTTGCCTTTTCATGATTTCTCTACTTTACATGCTTTCCTCTTCACTCCTTTGATCCATTCCTAGGCCTTTTCAATCTGAAATCACTAACAAACACATCAAGGCATCTAGTGGAATCAAAGGTGAATCAAAATCATCAAATTAAAGGCCTAAAAAGCATATTTTCACATCTAAGCACAAATAAGGAGGCAATCACAAAACCATGCTATTTCGTTGAATAAATGTGGGTAAAAGGTGATAAAATGTCTTAAAATCAATACAAGATAAACCGTCAAAACGGCGTTTATCAACCTCCCCACACTTAAACCAAGCATGTCCTCATGCTTAAACTAAGAATGAAGCAAAGGGTATGGCATTTATTCAATGGAACTAACTAAATGCAATCTACCTATATGCAACTATCTAAATGAATGCAATTGCTTGGTCAAATAAATCAATTCCCAAGAAGCATATATGCACAAGGGCTAAGGACTAGCAAGTCTAATCCACAATTGAACTGAGTTATTAAATATTTTTACAAACTTGCATGAGAAGAGATGATCATAGGTGGAAACATGTAATTGAGCATCAAACCCTCACCGGATGTATTTGCACTCTATTCGCTCAAGTGTTTAGGGCTGATTCTCTCAATTCTCCCCTAATCATGTTTTCCAAGATTTGTTCTTCTTCTAACAATCAACATATATTTCATGCATGCATACAAGTATCATGAGGTCTTTTCTTTGGTTGTAATGGGGCTAGGGTCAAGGTATGATGCATATATGGTTAAGTGAGCTTGAAATTTGAATCTTTGATAAGCTTAAACTTCCCACCTAACCTATGACATCCTATACAATTCAATATTTCCAATAATAATACAAAACTACCCTTTTACTCACCCAATGTCCTAAGGTTCCCACACTTGAATGATACTCACACACACTAGCCTAAGCTAATCAAAGATCCAAATTAAGGACATTTATTGTTTTTCGCTTTAAGGCTTGTAATGTGCTAAAATTAAGAACAAGTGGGTTAATCGTAGGATCAAATTTGGCTAACAATGGAAGATAAAAGGTAAGGCTTTTTGGGTAAGTGAGCTAAATGAAATGATGGCCTCAATCATATAAATGCATGAATACACAAAATAACGGGCATAAAGAATCAAACAAATCAAAGATTACAATCATAGGAAGAGAATAATGCACACAAGAAGGAAAATAAGTGGTTATAAGATATAACCACACCATTAGGCTCAAAACTCACTTGCTTGTGTTCTTAGCTCAAAAACCATGTTTCACAATATATATAATTCAAGAAAGTTCTATGAAAAGTTTTCACTCAAATCAATTGGTGCCCTATAGATAGAAATCCTTGAAAATTTTCATTATTTTGACTAAGCTTATTTTGTATATATATGCAAAACTAAGAAAATGCAAGTAAAAATCCTAAAATCTTAGAATGAAATGCAAAAGTGTTGGAATTAGAAACTTGTCACCTAAAATCGCCGACCGGTCAGACGACCTCCCCACACTTAAAAGTTTGCACCGTCCTCGGTGCACTCAAAGATGAGCAAGGGGGTACGGCGACTCTCCGGATTGCTGCGTGTTCTTAGTCTTGCTTCCATGTTTGCTTGTGGTGCATTCATCATAAAAAAACAAAAATATAACACCATAAGATGAGACAATACAAAAGCAAAGAAGCACACATTGTTGGAGTGAGGTAAATCACTAGAATTGAGTGAGTGAATTAGTGTGACATGAATGACAAATAAGTGTGTGAATTCTAAATTGCGCGGTTTAGAACACACATTAGCATAAAAGTCATGTCACAAAAGAAGCATGTACATCACTTATCCTAGTGTGCTTGAGATACTTTAAGTGAACTTGTAAGGTAAAACAAGCATTAAAGAAGCATGAAAGCATTCAAGTCAAACACATATGGATGCATATGATCATAAAATACAATGCATTAAGGTAAATGCACAACATCATCCATCAAGAGGTTGCCTAATCGAGGAAAAATGATTCAAATTACATGGTGGCCAAATCATGTGATTCAAGAAGAGTTACAAGCTCGAAGGCAATTCTCATCACTTGGTATTTTTCAAAAGGTAAGCATAAAAAAACTCAAACCCAAGTAGCAAAATATAACCTCAATCATAGAATCCAACAAAGGTTATAAACATAATGATGTTAAGAAAGCATCCCTTTTCAATACTCAGTAGCAAGTAATGGTAAACAAGAATAACAACCCAACACTTATAATGAAAAAAGAGACAATGAAATGAACTAACTAACTGATTAACTAACTAACTAACTAATAACTAACTAAAATAAATGGTTATCAATGGTGTTTGGAAGTGTTGGATGAGGGTAGGAGGAGGGAAGAAGAGAGGGGAAGGAAAGAAATGGAAAGAGGGGAAGAAAAGAAATGTGGTGTAGGAAGGGCATCCGCACGTACGCACGCATGGCGCGCGCGCGGGTGGTGGAACAGAGAGGGAGACGCAGACGCGTACAGTGCGCGTCTGCGTGGGTGGCTAGTCAGGCCGGCGGCTCAATGTTGGCCCAGAGTTTGCACAACTCTATGGTAAAAGTACCAGGGGTGCAGGTGGACTAATCGACGCGCGCGCGGCATATGCGCGTGCGCGTGCATTGCGAATTCAGCATTATGGGCGCGTACGCGTCATGTGTACGTGCGTGTGAGTGGGGTTACGCCAGAGGCATAACGTTGGTGCGGCGTAGGCACAACTCTCTGGAAAATGTATGGAATGTGGAACTTCTCAATCCATGCGTACGCACGCATGGCGCGCGCGTGTGGATGGTTGAAAATGCTTGATGCACGCGTACGCGCATAGTGCGCGTACGCGTGGATGGTGCTCTATTTTTCAAAATTTTTCTATGTTTTTGCACCAATCCAAGCATTCCAAACCTCCAAACGGCTACCATAACACCCTAAAACCTTATTTACCATACTAAAATACCAAATATACTCAACTAACTAAACAAAATATGAAATCAACTAGATTCTACACTATTTACAAAAGAGAAAATGAAAAGATGTTACCATGGTGGGGTGTCTCCCACCTAGCACTTTTATTTATTGTCCTTAAGTTGGACTTATGGGGAGCTCCTCATCAAGGTGGCTTGTGCTTGTATTCATCTTGGAACTCCCACCAATGCTTGGTTCTCCATTGTGCCCCAAGATTTCTTATGGATTGAGCCAAGTGTTGATGGAGTTCTTCACAAGCTTGGGGCTCCCAATGTTGATCCTCTTTTTCTAACCCGGGATCCCACACTTTATGTTCACACCCGTCTTGAAGTTGATCATCATTATTAGTCCATCCGGGTGGTAAGTAAGGTGAATTCTCTATATAGTGGCCAACAATCCTCCTAGACCCATCTATTTGAGCACTACTCCAACCTTTATATCTCGTGTTTGATGCATCAACCATAATGAGCCTTGATTTGCAACGCCAACCACGAAACATCTTTCGCTTACGCTTCATCCCACAAAGCATCCTAAGTTGACCATCCGTTTCAAGCAAGCCATACTCAAGTGGGACAATAAAGCTAATAGAAATGAATTTTACCCACTCAAGTGAAGGAGTAGATGACAACCTAGGTAAAGATGCTTCCAACGATCTTGACAAAGCGTATTCCACTCCCATCCTTCTATTTCTAAGGACTTCCACCTCTTCACAAGATTTCTCTAATTCAATCCTTTGTTCATCAATACTATCTAAGCCTTTTCCCTTAATCAAACTATAATTGCTAGGGTGAAAGAAGTTTACCTCCACAACATTTTCAAATGCACCGGGAGAAGGTTCTTCAAGTTCAAAGGATTCTCCACCACTAAGACTTGATACTTGATCTTCATCACCAAGGGAACTCAATCCTTGCCCTATCCCATCCAAGTCTTCGTATGGAATATGCCTTGGAAGGTGTGCACTTTCCTCCCTAGCATCAATTTCACTCATCTTGGAGGGGTTTTCTTCAACTCTATTTTCCCATGGAGGCTCCGCATCTCCTAAGTCTTCTACCACTTCTTCCTTGTCTTCAACAATTCCAATTGTTCCAATACAAAGCAACTTCCCTCATTTCCCA
>NC_029774.3:45843210-45844949 GCF_000817695.3 Arachis duranensis
AACACCTCTTCCCCAAAAACCCTTCACCTATCAAATCCCTTCTTTCTCTTCACCACTCACATCCATCCTTCATAAAACCCCACCTACCTCACCATTCAAATTCAAACCACTTTCCCACCCAAACCCTCCCATACATGACCGAACCCTCATACTCCCCACTCCTATATAAACCCATCTTCACTCCTTCATTTTCACACAACCTAAACACCACTTCTCCCCCTTTTGGCCGAACATATACCATGGTATTGAACACCAAGTTTTTGGATTCATTACCGGGGATTATTTGATTTGTGAAAAGTATTGATCACAATTTCATGCACCAAGTTTTTGGCGCCGTTGCCGGGGATTGTTGAGTTTGGACAACTGACGGTTCATCTTGTTGCTTAGATTAGGTATTTTTTTTTTTGGAATTCTTGAAGATGAATTCTAGAGTTTCATGATGATTTGTTGAAGTCTGGCTGGCTGAGAAGCCATGTCTAATCTCATTGGACCGAGGTTTCAACTTATCACCACAAGAGCGTGTTGATTTTTATCAAATCTTGCTTTTGGAGCAGTGATCTGCTAAGGCTTGGCTGGCCTCTGGCCATGTCTAGTGTTTTGGACCGAAGCTTTCTCTGAAAGCTTGGCTGGCTGTGAAGCCATGTCTAATTCCTGGACCGGAGTCTTAGACTAAACATTGCATGATTCCTGGACTTCTCATTAAGAATTTTGATATCTTTATTTTCTTTTTCCACTTAATTTTCGAAAAAAAACACAAAAAAATTACAAAATCATAAAAAATTTTCGAAAATCACAAAAAAAAAATTTTACAAAGTCATAAAATCCAAAAATATTTCTTGTTTGAGTCTAGAGTCTCATATTATGTTTGGTGTCAATTGCATGCATTCATTCATGTGTCTTAAGGATCTTCAAATAATTCTTGATGAATTCTTACCCTGATCTTTAATTTCTCTTGACTTGAGTGTTTATGTGTCTCATATGCATTCTCATTTTGTTAGTGTCAGTAGTATACAAACTGCTAAGTTTGGTGTCTTGCATGCATTGTTATTTGATTTTCGTTGCATTTTGATTATTAAAAATCCAAAAATATTTTTAATTTGTGTCTTTTCAGGTCAATAATACAGAGAATTGAAGATTCAGAACATACAGCAGAGGAATTATACAGAAAAAGCTGGGCGTTCAAAACGCCCAGTGAAGAAGGACAGACTGGCGTTTAAACGCCAGCCAGGGTACCTGGTTGGGCGTTTAACGCCCAAAAGGGTATAGTTTTGGGCGTTAAACGCCAGAATGTGCACCATTCTGGGCGTTTAACGCCAGGATGGCACAAGAGGGAAGATTTTGTTTTCAAATCAAATTTTTTCTAAGTTTTCAAAATCTTTTCAAAATCAAATCTTTTTCAAATCAATTTTTCAATCAAATCTTTTTCAAAATCAATTACTTTCTATTTTCAAAAATACGATCAATTTTCCAATCAAATCTTTTTCAAAATCAATTTCTTTCTATTTTTAAGATACTTACTATCAATTAATGATTTGATTCAACATTTCAAGTATGTTACCTTTTCTGTTGAGAAAGGTTTAATGTTTGAATCATATCTTTTCTTGTTAGTCAAGTTTTTAATTTTCAAATCAAATCTTTTTAAAATGTTTTTCAAATCGTATCTTCTCAATCACATTTCTTTTAAAATCAATCATATCTTCTTAACCACATCTTTTTCAAAATAGTTTTCAATCAAATCT
>NC_029774.3:45845049-45845257 GCF_000817695.3 Arachis duranensis
GAAGTGCATGGATGAATCCATCATCCTTGGCAGACCCTTCCTAGCCACAGCAAAGGCCGTGATTGATGTTGATAGAGGAGAGTTGATCATTCAAGTGAATAAAGAATCCTTTGTGTTTGAGGCTCAAGGATATCCCTCTGTCACCATGGAGAGGAAGCATGAAGAGCTTCTCTCAAAACAGAGCCAAACAGAGCCCCCACAGTCAAAC
>NC_029774.3:45846654-45847489 GCF_000817695.3 Arachis duranensis
ACTCTTTCCACTTGTTGCACAACATGCTCCATGGTTGCTTGAAATTGATCCAATGCTTCCTTGAGACGATCCCTTGACTCTTGGTCCACTTGGATATCATGAGTAGGATTATAGGGCTCTTGGATTGAAGGACATGAGTATTCTTCCATGGGAGGTTGTGGTGGAAAGTAGAATTCATCTTGTGGTTGAAAATTTTCATTTATTGAGGGTGGTTCTTGGAAGTATTGAGGTTGGAATGGTGGCGGTTCTATGTGTGACTCATATGGTTCAAAAGGTGGTTGGTATGGTGGATAAGGATTAGAGTCATATGGAGGTATTTGGTGAAAAGAGGCTTGTGAGTATAGTTGATGATCATGTTGAGGATATGATTCATAGGTATATGGTTGTGGTTCTTGAAAGTCACAAGGAGATTCACCATAACCATTGGATTGATATGCATCATAGAATGGCTGTTCTTCATAGTGCATTGGTGGAGGTTGTTGCCATGAAGATTGATCATTGATGCCAGGGCATTTTGGCCAGTTTCACTGACCTTTTCTTTGCTGTTTTTAAGGTAGTTTCATGCATTTCCTTAGGAAAAAAGCGAGTTTTGGGTAGATATTCACTTACATCTTAATTCAAGCATACATTGTGCACTTTACATGATTTCATGAGAATTTTGCATGAATTATATGATAAATTGGATGATGCATGATCCCATGATTAAGAGCAAGACTTTGATGCACTTTGTTTGATTGATTTCAGGCCAAAAGAAGAAGAGAAGAGCCACGTGAGTGGCAACGTTAGTTACACTAATGTGGAAGGAAGGAAGTGGCATTAACTTTGAAGAAAGGAA